>NC_042617.1:75392890-75715315 GCF_901001135.1 Rhinatrema bivittatum | reverse complement strand
CTGAGTCTAGCAAACTTGAAGTCGACCGCATCCGGGAAGCCCTGAATTCGTTACTGCATCAGAAGGCCTCTGAATCTTTGTGTTACTACCAATACCAACTATACAAATATGGTAATAGACCGAGTAAATTACTGGCGAATTAGGCACCGGCTCTGGACCCACGATCGACCATAATGGGAGTCAGGGGTGGGGAGGTCAACTATAAGACCTCCTTGGCGGATATTACATCTAGGTTCTTAGAATATTTTAGCACCTTGTACCGTAAGAAGCCTAGGAATCTTGATGCCTCTTAACACCTTTTTTCATGATTTCCCCTGGCCGAATTTGTCTAGTGACCAACTGGCGACATTAAAAGCACCCATTAAAGATGGGGAAATATACTCAGTAATACAGGGACTGAAGCTAGGTAAGGCGGCAGGCCAAGATGGCCTGGGACCTGAGTTTTACAAAATATTGAAGTTTCCTCTTCTGCCAGTCTTAGTGTCGTACTACAATAGTCTAATCTCTAGTAAATCTATCAATCCGACAGATAATCAGTCCACTATTATCCTCCTACCATAAAAAGGGAAAGATCCCTCTGAAGTAGGGACTTATCGCCCTATTTCACTAATCAGTGTAGATATGAAAATCCTAGCGGCAGTGTTAGTAGCCCGGCTGAACACTATACTCCCCTCAATCACTAACTCAGATCAAACAGGGTTCGTTAAAGGGAGGCAAGGGGTACAAAATGTGCACAGGCTGATAGCTGCTCTTAGTTTTCATTCCCAAGCTGAAGCATTGATTTTAAGCCTGGATGCAGAAAAAGCTTTTGACTCCTTGTTTTGGGACTACATGTTTTGGGCCCTATATAACTATGGCTTTTCTGGGGACTTTATGACATGGCTGGAAACTCTCTATAATAATCTGCCTTCTCATAAATGGTTCCCTATCGGCACTGTGGGGTACGCCAGGGTTGCCCACTGTTACCCCTTTTGTTTGTCTTGGCAATAGAACCCCTGGCCTCGAGACTTAGACGGGACAAAGAGTTTTGGGACTTGAGTATTGGGAACCATCTCTTAAAGGTGGCTATGTTTGCTGATGATATTCTTTTGTTTGTAGGCCGCCCCCGCTGCAGTATTTATTTATTTTATTTATTTGCTTTTGTATACCGACATTCATTGGAGTACATCACATCGGTTTACATGTTGGCGTGGAGAAATAGTAGAATGAACGTGTCCTATTTTTACATGGAATGGAGGCACATCAATAATACACATCAATAGTTAATACAGATACATTTTCGCAAGGTTAAGTATTGAGGAGAATTTATTCAGACAGTTAAACGGGGCGATTTGATTCGATCAGCTCAACAGAGCAATATCTATAGTTATTGTTTACATGGGGAAGTTTGTACATAGGAGACTTATTGGGGCTTATTGGAGTCTGCGGACATGTCAAGGTAAATTGGATTGTGACGTTTCCATTTTTTATTGTGAGGGTGGGGATGGGGGGGGTGGGGGTTAGGCTAGAGGGGGGAAAGGCTTTTTGGAATAGCCAGGTTTTTAGGTTTGTTTGTTTGTTTTTTTTGTTTTTTTTTTTTTTTTGAAAGACTGGGTGGAAGTTGCCAATCTGAGTTGTTCAGGAAGTGTGTGTTCCACAGGGAGGGGCCTGCTATTGATATGGCGCGTTCTCTGGTTGCGATGAGGTGTGCTTGTTTTGCGGAGGGGATGTTTAGCAGGCCGCTGTTCTTTGATCTGATGTTTCTTTGGGTGTGATGGTGGTGGAGGGTATCTTTTAGCCATTCTGTGTGTTTTGTTTTTTTTTATGTATTGATTTGTGTAGTAGGGAGAGGGCTTTATATTGTTTTCTGTGGGGTATTGGGAGTCAGTGGAGGTCTTTGAGGATGGGTGTAATGTGGGCTGATTGATTGCTTTTTGTTAGGGATCTGGCTGCTGCATTTTCGAGTAGTTGCAGTGGTTTGAGGATGGAAGAAGGGAGTCAGAGTAGAAGGGAGTTGCAGTAGTCCAGTTTGGAGAATAAGAGGGATTGTAGAACAGTCCTGTAGTCTTGGCTGAAGAGGAGAGAGGTTTGATTTTCTTGAGAACTTGTAGCTTGAAGTAGCAGTCTATAATAAAAACTTTCTTCCAGTTCCGTGACATAGCGGGGTTACGCATTAATTTCTCCAAATCAGAGGCACTGGCATTAGACCCCCAGTTGCAACATACCTGGACGGGAACGTTTCCCTTCTCCTGGACTCCAAACAAGGTCAAATATTTGGGGGTATGGATACCCAGAGATTTAACTGCTCTTTGAGTTGAACATACGGGAAACGCTCAAAGACATAGGGGAACAATTAGTAGTGTGGCAACCGTTGCCCCTGTCCCTATTTGGACGTTGTGCCCTTCTGAAAATGACGATTGTCCCCAAACTTTTGTATAAGCTCCATATGCTCCCGAGCTGGTTACTAGGTAAAGATTTGCGGAGGCTTCAGTCTGCCTTCCAAACATCTATTTGGGCTGGTAAGAGGACGCAAATAAATTATTGGATTCTTGAATGCCCCAGGGAGGTTTGCCAGACTTTAGATTATACAATGCTGCCTGTCAATTACGCTTTGTAGGGGAGTGGCTCACAGGTTCTTACACCTACTGTGAAGCTGGCTTGCTCGCTAGCATGACAGCTCCATGGTCCCCCTTATTTCTTTTGCAGGCCCGCCCAACGACCCTACGTAATTTGGATATCCCAAAAGTGATGCTTTACCTGTGTTTGCACGCTTGGAAATGGCTATGAACCCTGAAGGGCTTGCATGGTACCGCTTCTCTCCTGCTTGCTTTTCATTTTTCATCTCTATGAAGCTGAAGCTCCGAATATGCTTGATTTTTCTACACTGGCTAGAACTTTTCAGATACCATCTCACGCTTTTTTGCCTATCTACAAGCGCACCACTACTTACAGTCTTTCCACTGGGCAAGCGAGACATTTCTATCAGAATCATCCTTTGCTAAGATGGTATTCGACACGGCATATTCTCATAACTCCATCACAGGCTGGAGCAAATTGGGTAAAAGCTATAAGCAAATACACCACCTGGATTCCTTAATCTCTTATTGGTCTACAGGAATGGATGAGCCGATCACAGGACCTTACTGTCTTGTTTCAAAACCCTGCATACCCACATCCCAGATTTGGGGCTCCGGGAACTACATTTCCGGATACTACATCATACACACCATCTGTGATGATGTTTGCAGATTTCGATTAGGCCGGCTCCCATCTGCACTGTGTATAAAATGTGCCCAAATGGATGGTACCATGCTACATTGACTCTTTACCTGCTCCAGTCTCAAGGTGTTTTGGTCTTACAGTCCTTGCATTTATTTCACAGTGTACTGGTGCGATGGTTCAGACAACCGGCAGGCTTCTTATGTCAGGTTTGAGAGATGCTTTGGGACAATGCCATACCTCACAAGATCGCTTTGGACGCTTTTCTGTTCTTTTAGCGTGCCGCATGATTTTGTCTTCTTGGATTGAGCCTTTTACACCACCTCCCATATCGGCGTGGCATCACCGGATGGCGTCTGCCTTGCAGATGGAGTGGCTGGACTTTACTGTGGGACACAGGAAACCAGATAAGAGAGACTGCGAAAGCTGGGCTACTTGCTTTCAATTACTACCGTCCAGCATACAAAATGGTCTTCTTGCTACGGGGTATCAAAATAAATGGACATGATCTCTGTCCCCTACTATTATAAAATGCTGGGCATGGTTGCAGCGAGCTTATAGATGTTAGCAGATATGCTGGACATTATGCACTGGTAGAGTACGGGCTGCTCTGGGGGCTTTGTCCCCTTTTTCACAGCAGCACCTGACTTCTCTCTGGTCACCTAACCTGGCAGAAGCCCCCTTGGTCTCTGGGGGAAGGGTGGGATGGGTAGGGATGGTATGCATGAGTGAAGATGAATGTGATGAGTATCTGGGTATGTGTGTATTGAGAGGTCCATGGATTATATGTTGGTATGGCTGGGCAAGGCCTCTCACCGGTCTGCTTGGCTGGTATGTAAGGTAGGGCCGTTTGACTTTTACAAAATGAAGGTTTTGCCTCTGCTTGGTGTCTGGGGGAGGAAGTTCTCCTATCCTGTGTATTCAGGGGTCTCCCTCCATAGTTAGTTAATCTTTTACTGTCTTCCACCTCAATGATGCCACGTATTCTGCTCTTTTTGTACTATATTGCAAGTCTTATCTCAACAAAAACTATTCTGACAAAAAAAAGAATAGTATGAAAAATCATACAATGGGTTGAAGAAATGCGGGTATGAAGAAATGCCAAACATCTAACTGTTCTTTTATAAGAAATTGGATACTTTCAATTGCTTTAAGGTTTTGCATCCTTTTGTTGAACAATTACTAGATTGAAATCCCACCTAAAATCACTTGATGGTTTAAAAACTGGCTGAGTTTGGTGAACAAATAAAAGATGGTTGCATACATTAAGTTTTTTGCAACATATATGCACCTAATTTTGATGAAATAAAGTCCTACTGACTTTCGCATAACTTTCTTTATGAAAAAAATTGACAGCCCCACATTGCCTGCTGCAGTATGAGTAGTAGAAACATTGCCCTACCTAGTTGCATTTTAATTTTCTGTATTCAGTATCAGTGAGATGGGTTTTTTGTAAGAATATCATTTGTGTTTTGAGCTTTTTAAACATGGTTAATTGCATCTTTTGCAATGAATACCATCTACATTGGGAGAATACCTTTATATCAGCCATTGCAGTAAAGAAATTGAATATAGTATCACAAAATATCATTTTGTTTAGCCTCAAATGGTCCCCAGCTTACACTTTCCAACCCAGATATCCCAAACATATTTTTCCGGAATACACATTCAACAATTCAAATCCTTTTTTTTTTTTTTAATAGCAATTCTGCACACAAAACCAGTCATTTACAAAATATATACAATTACAGAAACATACATTAACAGTCCAAAAGACTCACCCTTTTCTCTTTCTCTGTATAGTTGAGCCAAAGATGCTCCCTGCATGGTCCTAAATTTTATGAAGAAAAAAAGAAAACTTTTTGAGAGCAAAGGGCTTAAATTTGAATTAACTGTAAAAGCAGAAAAGTGCAATTAGGGCACTAAATAATTCTGTATCAGTGATAGTTAATTTGCAGTAATAAAGTCAAATGTGCGTATTCAAGAAAGTTTGCTGGTTCAGCAAGCTTGGCACAAAATCCCAGCCCAAAGAGAATAAGATGTTATAGAGGTACTTCAGCTGTGAAATCTTCTTTGAGAGCAAATAAAATAAAGTTTCAGAATAAAGATTTCAGCTGTGTAGCTGAGCTTGAAGAAAATAAATGAAATACGAATGACACTTACACAGTTTGTTCCAGACAGTATGATAGAAACGTACCCCATCAGACAAAGCTGTTATTGCAGCAAAAGATGGTTCTACAAAGTACTAGTTTGAAGGGGGTGAATATTTATGCAAGCAGCATTTTTCAGTTTATAATTTTATTTTACAAAAAAAATGCAGAGAAATAATGAATTGTGACTTTGAAAATTTACTTTAACAGCATACTGGTTTGCAATAAACATATTGTCTAGAATAATCTGTGTCATTTGTAATCCACACTTTTTAAAGGGGTCGAATACTTTTGCAAGCCACTGTATATAGAAAATGATCCTTACAGTCTTTCTATACATTGTGAGAAAAGATGGAAATTTGCCTTTCCAAGAAAGTGTCTACTAACAAATGACACAATAGAAATAACCAGTTCCCACATGAATTGTCTTGCCACAAAAGAAAAAAAAAATAAAACACTGCTTAAATGCTCGAAGCTCAAGCCTTGTAACAAAAGAGAAGCTACCAAATAGAAAAACAATTTTTGTTGAGCTTGATACATGTCCAGAAGTATAGATCACTTATGAGTTTTTAGCATAAAGCCATCTATCTGCTCTTTAAGTTGTTTAAAAAAAAAAAGTTTTTTCCCTTCATGTATAATCTTCAATTTTGTTGGAAATGAGAATTTAAGACCCTTGCGATGTAGTTCATAGCAAATGGGACTTAATGCTTTAAGGCTTTCAGAACCTTTTGCCGAGTAATCGTTAAAAAGCAGTAACATGTGCAATGTTACCTCTTTTATTTTAAGTTTTCCAGCATAATTCAGTATTCTAGTGATCACTGGGCATGGTTGTGCAGTATTTTTCTTTTAATACTCCTAGCCTGCATACCCGGTGCACTATTATGGTCTAAGTTTCTAGTGATAAACTGATTATTTGAATATTATTTCCCAGCCCACAATTCTCTTTACCCTCAGTCCTTTCCATAAATGAAAGGTTCTTCTTAGAGCTCCAAGTTGGCCAGAAAACAAATCCACTGCCATTTCCTATGTCATAAATCTGTGATCCAGGTCCATTATTTAATGGGTATGGCCTTCAAATTCTTCATGAATTTCATCCAGAGAGAACAGTAGTTTGCTTAGTCTGTCTTCTAATGTTGCAGAAACACTTTTTGATATTGATTCAGTCAACCAGTACATTTTCTGACTCTGATGCCATCTTAGCTTCTTGTTCTTTTCCTGGGCAGTCCTTGAAATCTTTGACATATCACTACTAATCATTGAGTAATATTTACAGTCCAGTGATAGGTACAATCAGGAAGAAAAAGTGCAGTATTAACTTTGTCAATTTGTGTTTCTTGTTCTTCTATCTCAAAAACATACAGATAAGTATTAGACTGCTGTGGATTCTTCCCAAACATGATCTCTGTCAGCTAGAGTCCATGCTGGAAGTCAGGGAGCGGGATTCTGTGTAAATTTTCCATTGCTCAGTGACACAGAATTGCCACAGGAGTAACTGTATGAATCACAGTGGTTAAGTGGTACAATAGTTTTTTTTATCTTAGATCCGTTATTTGAAAACGACTATTATCTGGAAAAAAAAATCATGGACTTAGACCCATGTTTTTGTTATACAGAAAGACTTCTCCAAAAATTAGTTGACTTCATATATTCTGTTATATGGATAAACATCCATTATCTTAAATTTTTATATCAGAAAATTCTGTCGACAAGCAAGGCTGAATCAGCCATGACATGAGGGGTAATGTTATCTGGTGCTGAATGGAACCATTTCTCTAGTTCAGTAAAGTTTTACTGCTGAGTATGCCTGGGAGTTCCTGTGCAAATGCTGCTTTGTGAGCCCCTCAGTCTTTGTTTTGTCTGCATTTCGATATAGATGTGTACCCTCTCTCTCTCTCGCTCTTTTTCCCTTCTTTAAAGATGTCTCATTGCCTGGTTGCCTCAGCAGCCCCTCAATAGTATTTGGTAAAGATCCTCACCTGTAGTCAGAAGCACCTCTGGCATAGCCTGGAGGGTGGCCAATGTAACCCCAATATTTAAAAAGGGCTCCAGGGCGATCCGGGTATCTATAGACCAGTGAACCTGACTTCAGTGCCGGGAAAAATAGTGAAAACTATTCTAAAGATCAAAATCAGAGCATATAGAAATACATGGTTTAATGGAATACAGTCAACATGGATTTACTCAAGGGAAGACTTGCCTAACAAATCTGCTTCATTATTTTGAAGGGGTTAATAAACATGTGGATAAAGGTGAACTGGTAGATGTAGTGTATTTGGATTTTCAGAAGGCGTTTGACAAAGTCCCTCATGAGAGGCTTCTAAGAAAACTAAAACATCATGGGATAGGAGGCAATGTCCTTTCGTGGATTACAAACTGGTTAAAAGACAGGAAACAGAGAGTAGGATTAAATGGTCAATATTCTCAGTGGAAAAGGGTAAGCAGTGGAGTGCCTCAGGGATCTGTATTTGGACTGGTGCTTTTCAATCTACTAGATAAGGGAGCCCTGACCGACATGCCGCAAATGCGCAGTAGAGAGCAGCTCTACCGCGCATGCGAGGGCGAGCACGTCGGCCAGAGTGCCCGAAAAAAAAAAATGGTGCAGGGTCGCTAGGAGCGGCAGCGGCGACGACGAGCAGGAGCGGGAGGAGCAGTAGTGGCGGCGGCGCGCGCGAGGGAGGGAGGGACAGCCCCCGTTATCAGTTGTAGATGAGCTGGGAGGGGAGGGAGGAGAGAGTGAGCTGGAGGGAGGGGGGAGTGAGGAGAGGAGGGAGGAGAGAGTGAGGAGGGAGGAGGGAGTGAGGAGAGGGGGGAGGGAGGAGAGGGTGAGAGGGAGGGAGAATAGAGGGGAGAGGTGGGAGAGCGGGAGGGGAGGGGGGGAGGGAGGGAGAATGAAGGGGAGGGAGTGGGAAGGAAGTGGACTGAAATTTTTTTTTTTAAATGTAGCCCGTTGTTACGGGCTTAACGGCTAGTATATATATATAAATGATCTGGAAAGGAATGCAAGTGAGGTTATCAAATTTGCAGACGATACAAAATTATTCAGAGTAGTTAAATCACAAGTGGCTTGTGATACATTACAAGAGGACCTTGCAAGACTGGAAGACTGGACATCCAAATGGCAGATGAAATTTAATATGGACAAGTGCAAGGTGTTGCTTATAGGGAAAATAACCCTTTCTGTAGTTACATGATGTTAGGTTCCATATTAGGAGCCTACCTCCCAGGAAAAAGATCCAGGCATCATAGCAGATAATACTAAAAAATCGTCGGCTCAGTGTACTGCAGCAGTCAAAGCAAACAATTATTAGGAAGAGAATGGTTAATAAAACAGAAAATGTCATAATTCCTCTGTATCGCTCCATGGTGAGACCGCACCTTGACTACTGTGTACAATTCTGGTCGCCGCATCTCAAAAAAGATATAGTTGCAATGGAGAAGGTACAGAGAAGGGCGACCAAAATGATAAAGGGAATGGAACATAGAAACATAGAAATGACGGCAGAAGAAGACCAAATGGCCCATCTAGTCTGCCCAGCAAGCTACGCACTTTATCCATTTTTTTCCCCTTTTTTTTTTCTCTCCCACCTGTTACTATTGGCTTCCAGTACCCTCCAGCCCTAATTCCACTCCACCCCACCACCAATTTAGAGAGCACCGCCGTATCTGCATCCAAGTGAACGTCCAGCTCAATTAGGGGTAGCAACTGCTGTAACAAGTAGGCCACACCCTTACCCCATACTCTTACCCACCCCTGTTTTTATTTTTTTTTTGTTTGTTTTTTCCCCTATGAGGAAAGGCCGAAGAGGTTAGGGCTGTTCAGCTTGGAGAAGAGATGGCTGAGGGGGGATATGATAGAGGTCTTTAAGATCATGAGAGATCTTGCATGAGTAGATGTGAATCTGTTATTTACACTTTCGGATAATAGAAGGACTAGGGGGCACATTTAAGACTAATAGGAGAAAATTCTTTTTCACTCAATGCACAATTAAGCTCTGGAATTTGTTGCCAGAGGATGTGGTTAGTGCAGTTAGTGTAGCTGGGTTCAAAAAAGGTTTGGAGAAGTCCATTAACTGCTATTAATCAAGTTTACTTAGGGAATAGCCACTGCTATTAATTGCATCAGTAACATGGGATCTTCTTGGTGTTTGGGTAATTGCCAGGTTCTTGTGTCCTGGTTTGGCCTCTGTTGGAAACAGGATGCTGGGCTTGATGGACCCTTGGTCTGACCCAGCATGGCAATTTCTTATGTTCTTGACCTTTGGAATCATGCTGCATCCTTTACATTGCTGGACGTCTGCAGTTCCTGTGCTTCTTTTATAGGGCTTGCTGGCTGGACGTCCTCTGATTAGTCTTATGCACAGGTGACATCACATCCTGCTAGTATAAAGGGAAGCTCAGAACCACCTTTCAGTGACTTCACAATAAGTCTCCTGCTTGTTCTGCAGTGCTAGTTGCTACAGCGTGTTCCTGCCTTGTTTCTGGTTTGTTCCTGTATGTCCTGCCTTGTTCTAGTTTTGTTTGTGTTCCTGCCCTGCCTTGATCCAGCCTTTCCATTTCCTGTCTGTTCTGTTGTGTTCGCTCTCTGGCCTGATTTCTCGTTACCTTGATCTTAGCCTGGACCTTGACTTTGTTTTGCTCTCTGCCTACCTCAGCCTGATCTCCGACCTTGTGTACTTCTACCTTCCTCGTTGCTGATCTGGAAAGCCCTGCCAGCAGCCAGAATCTGCAGGCTCAGCCCAAGAGGGAGGGGGGCTGGTCAGGCAGAAGATCTAGTCTTGTGGTATATCAAATGCTGCCTGTTAAGGCCTATCTTGTGCTCACACAAGATAAGTTTATACAGCCTAACAGCAGCCCAAGGGCTCACTAATCTCACTTCATGACACACTTTTCAGTGCTACACAAAAAAAAAAAAAAAAGTCTGGCTCCAAAAAGGTCTCTCGTGTCTTCAAGGACTGTTTGACACAAGATGTCCAACACAGTCATCCATGATATCCATTATAGATGCCTGGGACTAGACCATGACTCAGCCATTTGCTATGACTGTAGCCGGATGTCCCAGAGGAGTAGAGCCTGGAAGATGGGAGAACTTCGTAGATTGGTAAAGAGCTGGAGTCATTCCTGCTCCCAGAGCAGGGCCTCCTTGGGTGCCCTCCTCGCCAAGTTGAGCAGGAGCTCCTTGAGCAAAGCTTCCTCAACACTAGCACCAGGATCCATTTCCACTGTAGTTCAGGGGTCGAGCAAGACATGGAAGCATCAAGAGCAAGGGTCAGCGAGCGCCTTGGTGCACCTTCGTGTAGCTTCCCCTATCTTGTGGCACTCATTGGTACAGAAAAGGAAGCATTGCCATGCATTGGACCCAGTGGTGCAGTCAGCATGGTGGAAGCTTAAGATGGTGCCGAAGCAAGCATCATTGACACGCTTGAGGCAGTAACAGGATTTGGGAAACCCTGGAGGAGATTCCTTATACTTGCTGCCTCCTATATTGGTGTACTTATCTCCATCTCACCTCCTCGATTATGGACATTTTTGGGGAGTTCAGATCCAATATGCACTGTTGTGCCTCTAGTCTCTACATGGCTACTAGCACAGTTAATCTAGGAAGGACCCCCCTCCTGCAGTCCAGTAGGAGCTTTGCAGGAGAATGACCCTGTACTGATATCGGAGGATGATGTCGCTTCCCCAAGGCTGGGTCAAAGAACACAACAGTAAATCTTCCTCTTGCCACTGGAAAGCTCATTCCATCTTTTAACCAAGTGTCAGTACGCCCTCTTCTTAAAAAAATATATCGAATGACCTACATTTGCTGTCTAACTGTAGATCTATTTCTTCATTATCCTTCACTTTCGATGCATATCCAGCATAGCTCCCTGCTTCAACGGCAGGGGAGAAGAAAAACAACCAATAAGGGCTGTATAACATAGTCTGAGTAAAACAAATAAGCATGGGTGTAGCTTGCTTATTGCGGCGGTTACTACCCCTACTACCCCTAACTTATCAGCTAGATATTCACTTGGATGCAGCTCCATCACTGCTTTCTACATTAATGGTGGGGGTGGAAGGGAAATAGAACCAAGAGCTAAGAGAAACAGATAAGTATGAGAGAAAAAAGTGTGTGAAGCTTGCTGGGCAGACTGGATGGGCCATTTAGTCGTCTTCTGCCGTCATTTCTATGTTTCTATGTTTCTCTCAAAGGTAATCGAAGGCATAGTATTATATCTAGTTAATAATCACATCCTTGATAAATTCCAATGTGGTTACTGCAAGAAACATAGTACAGAATTACTCATTAGATCTAGCCTTGATACCATACAAGAATTCAATCTTGAGCCAGTTTTATGCTGGTTCTCCTCAGTCTTTCCTCTTCATTTGATACTGAACCAGAGGAGTAGCCTAGTGGTTAGAGCAGCAGGCTATGAACGAGGACACCAGGGTTCAAGTCCCACTGTTGCTCTGTGTGACCTTGGGCAAGTCACTTTTACCCTCCATTGCCTCAGGTACAAACTTAGATTGTAAGCCCTACAGTACCTGAATGTAATCCACTTTGAAGTGCTGCAAAAAGCAGAATATAAATAAAATAATAATAATGTTTAACAAAAGTAAATATTGTAAGTATGGTCCTTAATTAGTTTTTGTTTTTAGCAGCCAGAATGCAAACAAATAAGACATGGTTCTGAGACATCGAACTGGTTTCCACTTAATACTAGAATGCCACAGTACTCTTTTAACATATATTTGAAACCACTCTGTAAACTTTTGTTTGGTCTTAAATTACTGCATCTACACAAACGACATCCAAATTTTTCTTTGAATGCAACACAGATATTCAGAGACAACTCTTGGTTTCTTATCCATCTGCCTCACCACCATAAAGCGATGGCTTTCAAACAGTAGATTATCTTTAAATCTTAAGACAGATGATTTTTCTAAGCATAAAAAATGAAAACCTGTACTCATTGGTCTTTAATTTCTCTGGCCATAAGATATCAGTTACAACAAAACTCAAAACTTAAGTGTCCTCATAGATTCCAACCTAAACTTAAAACATAAGAACATGCCATACTGGGTCAGACCAAGGGTCCATCAAGCCCAGCATCCTGATTCCAACAGTGGCCAATCCAGGCCATAAGAACCTGGCAAGTACCCAAAAACTAAGTCTATTCCATGTTACCGTTGCTAGTAATAGCAGTGGCTATTTTCTAAGTCAACTTAATTAATAGCAGGTAATGGACTTCTCCTCTAAGAACTTATCCAATCCTTTTTTTAAACACAGCTATAATAACTGCACTAACCACATCCTCTGGCAGCAAATTCCAGAGTTTAATTGTGAGTTGAGTGAAAAAGAACTTTCTCAGATTAGTTTTAAATGTGCCACATGCTAACTTCATAGTTCAAAAGTCATATGGGAAACTGATTGCTTAGACATTTAAAACCTTATCTCAAGCCCTCAGATTTCCTAACATTTGTGCAGTTTAGTGCTCACGAGCATAGCCTATTGCAATTCAGTCTTTCTTGGTTTTCCATCATACACTATTAAAGCTGTGCAGGCCATACAAAATTCTGCGGCCCAAATAATAACAGGGTGCCCAAAATTTGAGCACATTGCTCCAATTTTGAAGGCCTTACTTTGGCTCCCTGTGGAATTTCGCATTATATATAAAGACCTTAACTATTACTCGCATCGCTTTAAATAGAGATATGCCTTTTTCAATTAATCTACCCTTCAAACTTTACAGACCAGTTAGGAGCTTGCAAATGGAAGGGCAGTGTCTTCTAAACATTCCCAGTCACAAGAACATTCACCTTTCTGAGTCCAGAGATGCTTTGGCTTGCAGGTGCACAATTATATTGCACACTGCATTGAGAAAGCAAGAATGCAGAAAAATATTTAAAAAAACCCCCAAAAACTAAAAACCCATTTATTTAGACTAGCTTTTTATTAAAACATCACATGAGGTCATATGAATCCTGTTTTGGTGTGTTAACTGTTTTATATTATATGGATTTGTTTTTATGAATGTAATATTTGTAAGCCGCTGAGAATACTGGATTGCATAGCTGAAAGTTTATTAAATAAAATACAGTTGATTTTGACTAGGTGACTAATTGGTAAAGACTTTTTTTTTTTTTTTAAACCTCATTAATGGCCAGTGGCAAGGAGGACATCCTTTAACCTATCCTGACCAGAATATTGTATTTGTTACCCCAAGGGGAAGTCCCTCTCCCCTCCATACCTTGGGAGCTCCCATAACTGGTGGGACCTAGCTGTCAACCTTCACTATCTGTGGAGGAATCCAGCCAGTCCAAGGAAGGAGCACGCTCTAGTAGTATTCCTCTCTGAGAAGACAGAGGATCCCGTCCCAGTTACCTTCATTGTTATTTGGATTGTGGGTTAGTGTCCCTACACCTCATGGTTCCAAAGAAAGGTCTATGGGAGATTTTTCTCAGATCCCTTATCTGACCTGCTGGAGCATTCATCTCCATCAGAAGTCTTCTTGTACTCTAAATTCCTGGACAAGCTGGGCAAAGCAATAGGAGCCAATGTTCATAGATACATAGTGTTGTGCTGATCGGGCGCAGACGGCTGCGACCTCTCATGCTCACCTCTTTTTTTTTTTTTTTTTTCTCTGCACCATCAATTCTCGGAAGAATGGCTGGCGGCCTCCGCCAGTCACCACCAACCTCCCTGGCATTCCCGGGACGGCATGGGTGCTGCCGACCACCATCTTGCTTCTGGAGTCACTTAGGCACGCACGGGCCACTGATGTACATGTCATGGTGGGAACCTCAGGGGCGTCCCCTCCGCATGACGTCATCTCGCTACCTGTACTTAGACTGGCCCAATGTTCCTACAAGTTAGCAAGGAGTTCTTCTTGTTGCTGAATCCGCTTCTCCTTGAACTTCCGGTTCCCGTTCCTGTCTCAGTGGTGTGAATGCTCTGAGAACCCGCTTCTCGGGGGCTCTTCCATGTTCCTAGGCTATCCGCTCCTTGGAGGGCCTTCCTGCCTTGATCTCTGGGAACCATTCCTCGTGAGTACCACTTCGCTAATCTCTACCAAGCCTTGCTGGAATTCCCCGCGGTGTACCCCATGCCTCTGGCCACTACCGTGTCCTCACCAGCAGGATTCGCTACACCTTTCACTGTGCTACAGGATATTGTTTCTTCAGCCTCAAGTACCTTCTGAGCTCCAGGACCTCAGACTACCTCAACACCATCATCACCGTACAGTCATCTTTGGCGTACCCCGCGCTGTGGGCCACTACCGGATCTGCACACCTGAGGTATTTGCTACACTACTGAGAGAGATTGTCTGGCGATCGTCACATCTGAGGTGTCACCCTGGGAATACCCTCAGCTCAAGAACTGTACTTTAACTGCATTCCCCGCTCCACGGGTTATCCTCTCTCTCTCTTTCTCTCTCTTATAAAGTCTATTCTACAGCTGTGTCCTAGCTTCTGAGACCGCGCCTACTGGTGGTGAGGCCGACAGGGCTCCTCCCTGTGGGCGGTGACATCTCTCACCTCGGCCCAGGGTTCACATCCATACCAAAACATAACACACAGATCCCTGTGCCGTGGTCTTCAGGCTACTTCAGATTCTGGAAACTCCAACTTAACCTGCAGTGACTCTTGTTCATTCAGTCTTGAAGGATTTAAAATGAGAATGTAAAAGAGTTTGGCTTCTTGCCTACCAGTAGCCAAGAAATTGGACTTTAAATATAGAGTTTAGCAGGCTCCTGGTTTTGGAATAGTACAAATACCACACCAGTCAATGGTGGTAAAGTCTGTCCTAAAGCAAATTAGAACGACTAGAATATTTTCCAGTACTACTCTAGGTAAAGACCCTAGATTTTTGGACAGTTTTGGGAAGATCTTCTAGAGCGTGATAATCAGTGTCTGTATTGTAGCCCATGGTGTACAGTACTTAAACAACTGCATTAACAAGCTGAAATCTCTGGTGGAGTCTCTCGACAGCGAACAGGAAGGCTATCAACAGGATTTTCTGTATGCAGAGGAGTGCAAATGCCATCTTCTCTGGGTAGTGTATGAACAGTTTGACACAACGGAAAGGTCTTCTGCAGCAGCCATCGGAGCACACTGGATGGCCCAGTTGAGAGCCAGCAGTTTGTGAGAATGTTCCTGACAAGTTGGCTGATCTCCTGTATTCAGGGGACAAGCTCAGAGAAACAGTTGCCCTGATTAAGGAGCAACATGCAGCCATTCAGTCTTTTTCCATAGGAGCCAAACAGTCATTTTCCTCTAGGCATCCTTACTTCACTTTTAAATTCTCGTTCTCCCAGAGATGCCTCTTTCTTCAATTTTAGTGGTATCTCACACAATCTGTGCTACCACAACAAGAGCTTCCAGTGTTCAGATATCCATGTGAGAAACTATTAGCCAAAGATGACTCAACAGGCCCAGCCTAAACCTGGGCCTGGTTTTTGATAAAACCCAACCCTTTGTCTGTGAGCCCTTCTGTAGGTGGGGGAAGGATTCATGTGTTTTTTGATGTGGTGGAAGATCACCAAGGTCCATTGGTTGTGGAATCTGGTTACCGCTTGTACTTTTCACATACTCTGGCACTGCATCAATGTTTAGCCTTAAATCTGGATCCATCTTGCTCGACCCAGCTCAGTCTCAAGGTTGTCACTTCTCAGCCAGTGATCGATAGAATCTGTCTCTCCCAAAGATCTTTTCAAGTGGTTCTATTCCTGCTCTGACCTTATCCCTAAGAAGTGAGGGGGATTGAGACATATCCTGTATTTACAAAGATTGAACAAGAATCTAGTATGGGAAAAGTTCAGAATGAAGTCCTACATTATCCTGCCCTTCATTCAAACAGAAGATAGGATGTGCACCCTGTATCTGAAAGGTGCATATGCTCACATACCCATCCATCAGTCTTATTGAAATGACCTTAGATTCCTCTCACTACCAATATGAGGTCCTTTCCTTCATGCTCTCGGTGGCCCTGAGAGTCTTCACGAAATGCCTAGCAGTAGTGGCGGTGCATCTTCCATGCCAGGGGATTTGTGATGATTTTACCTGGATGATTGGCTAGTGTGGATCCTTCCCAAGTAGAGGTGATGAACTCCCTGCAGAAAATGATCCAGTTCCTTCAGTCACTAGAATTCATAATCAGCTTTGCCACGTCAAACCTTCTTCCTATCTAAAGGATCAAGTTCATTGGGGCATGGATAGACTCTGAGGAGAATGCATTTTTTCCATCGGATAGGGAACCTTGATGCAAAACTTGCTATTGTGGGATCAGGTCCTGGCCCGAGAAATCCTAGTTGTCCTCTGGCATATGATGGTAGTGGTATATGTGGTCCCCATGACCCTCCTCAACTTGAGAATCTCCATTGGGGCTGCTGCTCTCAGTGGGATCAACTGCTTCAGTCCTTGTCACACCCTGTGAAAGTTATCAAGAAAATGAAAATGTCTCTCACAGTTCCAAAGATCCTGGAGATAGGTGCTCCTTTACTGTCTGCCTCATCAGGCAACGCTAGCAATGGGTGTGTCCACGAGAGGGTGGGGTGTACACGTGGGTTCCTTCTGAACCCAAGGGATTTGGTTAAATTAGAGTCTTGGAGCTATGAGCCTTCTGAATCATGTTCAGAGTTTTCTCATCTCCTTTGGAGAAAGAGAATTCTAATCCAAGTAGTGATGTTCTACATGAACAAATAAGAGGGCACCGGGCCTTGGACCTTCTGCCATCAATCTCTAAAAAATTTGGGAGTGGTGCAGCTGATGAAGCCGCTGTATGAACTTAGCTTCCTTAAAGTTCCTTACTTGGAAATTGGTATTTCTTGTCATAATCACTTTGGCTAGAAGAGTCAGAGAGCATCAAGCATTGGTTCATTACTCTCCGTACTTTAGATTTCGACAATTAAGTGGTGCTTCTCGCTCACCCCAAGTTTTTGCCAAAAGTAGTTTGTCTTTCATCTTAGTCAAGCCACTGTTTTGCCCATGTTTTTTCCAAGAGCTCATCTACATAGAGGAGAGAAGGCCCTCCGTTCACTCAGTTGTAAAAGGGCCTTGGTGTATTATTTAAAGAGAACTCAACCATGTTAGACTTCTCAATTTTTTGTCTCTTATGATTCTAACAGACTGAGAACAGCTATTGCCAAGAATATGTCCACCTGGCTAGCAGACCATATCGCCCCATTGCTATGCTCTGGCAGGCATCCAGATCCTGGACTTCTCAAAGCTCATAATCATTCTTAGTTGTTGTGTGTGAATTTTATTGAGTGTTTTATCTTGTGAGCCATTCAGAGTGTAGTTATGCGGCAGCATATAAATATTTTAAATAAAAATAAATGAGCCATGTCTACATCAGTGGCTCACCTAACGGCCAAGTCCATTGAAGACATCTGCAAAGCTGCAATATGGTCATTAATTCACACCTTCACATACCCTTACTGTCTAGACAGTTTCTTCAGAAATGACAGTAGCTTTGGGCAAGTAGTTTTGCACAAAGTAAGTACTCTGCCTTGCAGTCCTCAGTTTGGGACTGCTCTCATATCCTGGCTAATTCAACCCTGCTTGTTGACAGACAAAGTAAGTTTGCTTACAGTAAATGAGGTTCTCTGTAGACAGCAGGATGAATCAGCCATGCTTAATGCTCACCCACCTTCCTGGAGAGTTAACCACCTAGCTAAAGCTAAGCTCTACAATTGACTGAAGGGTTTGTGAGGCAGCACGTGCGCAGGAACTCCCGTGCATGATCAGTAGTAAAACTTTCCTGAGCTAGAGGGATGGGTCAGTTCGGTACCGTTGGATGACGTCAACCCATGTGTGATTGCTAATTCATCCTGCTGACTTCAAAAACCCCGTTTATGGTAAACAAACTTGTACTCCATTATCTGCAGAAAAAAAACATCCAAATTGTTCCAGAAGAAAGGTGCTCTTCTATTTTATGAATTGGATGGACTCTATGGATCTGAAATTTTTTCTAATGTTTATAAGTAAAAAAAAAAAAAAAAAAAAAAAAAGTGGATGAAAAGTCTATATAAAAAAAATAATATTGCTTTTTTAGACTATTAGATAAAATCTAGTGTCATGAACATCAGTCTGTATGTGCAAGTACAGAGGTTTTGTTCTGCTGCTTTGTCATCCCATACCCACCCACTAGTATGTAGGATAGAAAATTGCTCTTGCCAACAAAGCCATTGTATTATATTTGAAGAATTTGCTTATTTTACAAGCAGATTTTGATATGTTGGTATTCTGTTTCTCTAGGATAGAAAAAACTAGGAACGTTTGAAAAGTAAAATGCATGCACTCAACTAGTTAACTTACAGCAACAGTAATTTCTTGATTTTGTAAGAACTGTAATTGCTAGATTTTGTCCCAGGATTAGGGCATCATAGAATTCTATGTTTATGGAAAACAAAAGGAAATCATGCCATGAGCTACATCATGCAGAGCAGCTATGGCCAACATTTTAGCAGCTCAGTGGGCCAACTGTTGGAGAACCATGACTAACCTCTGAATTGACATCTATGGCAGTTAAAATGAAGCGGATGCCAGCACATATGCTGAATAGTGGTACTGATTACAAAAGCACATATTGTATGTACTCAAGAGGTTAGCACTTAATCATAAAAATTAGTTTTTAAGATTCAGGACTATTTATTTCCAACCTACTGTAACAATTTTACTTTTTTATTTTTTGTTTTTCTATTTCTGTATGTGTTCTCCATATTTGTGAATTTTTAAGTGTTTTTTTTCCTGTTTTCAATCTCATTTCCCAAATTTCTTTTTTTAGTTTTTTCTTTCTGTGACACAGATATAGTCAAACCTTAATCGCAAAGATTAATAGACCAGCGCAAACTTTGGGTCCCTCACATGGCCTCTGATGCCCGCCTGCAGCCACAGCCTAACTCACCCAGACTCAGAGATACATTGCCACAGACACGCTTAAAAATATTCTCCACATACGGGTAGATTTTATAAATTTACGCGAGCGCGTACTTTTGTTTGCGCACCAGGCGCAAACTGAAGTAAGTTGGATTTTATAAGATCCGCGTGTATCTTATAAAATCTGGGGTCGGCACGCGCCGAGCACTCCCTGTTTCCTCCGAGGCCGCTCCGAAATCGGAGCGGCCTCGGAGGGAACTTTCTTTCCACCCCCTCCCCCCCGGCCCTATCTAAACCCCCCCTACCTTTGTTGGCAGATTTACGCCTGCCAAAAGCAGGCGTAAATCTGCGCGCCAGCAGGCTGCTGGCGCTCCATCACCCGACCCGGGGGCTGGTCCGGAGGCCTCGACCACGCCCCCGGCCGGCGCCATGCCCCGGTTGCGCCCCGAACCGCCCCCTGACTCCGGACACGCCCCCTCCCTGCCCCTTTTACGAAGCCCTGGGACTTACGCGCGTCCTGGGGCTGTGCGCGTGCCGGCGGCCTATGCAAAATAGGCGCGCCGGCTCGCGAGTGCCCTGCGCTCGTAAATCCGGCCGGATTTATGCGCGCAGAGCTTTTAAAATCCAGCCCTTAGTGTTAAATGTTTGGATAAATTGCCAAATTGCCTTATTAATCCAACATTTTCCAATGTAATTGGAATTATTTATTTATTTATAGAGTTTTATATACCGTCGTTCGGTATCGCCATCACAACAGTTTACAAGGATCGATTTATATAGGCATATATTAGTTAACGTGGTGTTTTTGGTCAATCTCGTATATACATATGTAGAGTCACAAAGATTTACAAAGGATTGATTTAAACAATTCTATAACTTATATTAATTAGTTCATGATATTTTTCTTTAGTCAGTCTCGTTTGTTTCATAGAGGCGTTAAGGTGTAGTTTAGTTTACTCTGGTATAGACATTTTAAGAATGGTGGCATTAGGAGTTTTGGTAGGCTTTTGTAAACATCCAAGTTTATTATGTACTCTAAGCACGTATTGCTGTACATACCTGTATCCCAAGCAGATAAGTTCACACAGTTGCTTATTCAACAGATGTTTTTAGCTGCTCAGTGTGAAATTGCCTATTTCTGGAAAAACAGAGGCTCCTCGTTTGCCAGCTGTTTTAAATGCCTGAATCGAGTATGTTGCTTGGACAGGATAATTGCATTAAGGAGGCATACCATAGGTAAATTTGTAAAGATATGGTTGCCATACATGACATGGATATGTAACGCCCCCTTGACCACTTACCTCGTGGGTCATTCCTGGGTCCAGGGCTGACATATGGCGGGAGCCCCCTTAGGGCAGACTCCATTGGTCTTCACATTCTTGGCACCTGGTGCCTCTACCTGGGGAAGAAGTTGTTAATGGGTGGGATTTTCCTCCCTTCACCCCAGGAAAACAAATGGGACTGTAAACAAGGCTGGCAGTATGTACAAATATATACAGGTTTATTAGACTATATAAGTATATACATTTCTACATGACTAGGTACATTGCTACTAGGATGTCAAACAGCACACTTATCTATTCATGGTAAATGGTCTCGGGCCACACAACTATATACATTTGTACAAGGTAGCAAGAACATTTAATATTTGGCAATTTGGGTTTGTTGGCCCCCACAGTATACTACCATATAGAATAGAAGGGACCTGTTGAGTTCCCCTTAATCAAGTGTTATTTTTATCCTCCCCCTTTTTTACCCCCAAGTCTCACCCATGTGAAAAGATGCTGGTGGGCAGTATTGACTACTGCTCCCATCTCCTCAGTGTCATTTCCACTCTGCTGAAAGTTCCATGCCAATGTTGGGATCCATGACCTCCTGGGGACCTGACTCCACCTCCCGGTCTGTCGCTGGGGTGCACATGCTCCTGGGGGATCCAACTCTGCCTTCTGGAATGCTAATGGGGTCTAGGCCCTCCTGGGGGCCCTGACTCCACCTCATGGAATGCTGATGGGGTCCACAACCTCCTGGGGAACTGCTTGATCTGCTGCTGGGGTCCCCTTGCTCAAGGGGCACCCAGGGTCACCTCCAGATCTGCCGCTGTCCTTTGGTTCTTCCTTGGTAGGAGGGATTTTCCTGGCTTAGGTTTACAGCTCACTAAGCTCATGACCAGTTATTTGCTGTCACCCAGCCTAGATGGGTTACCCTCTCTGAGCCAAAAGGCCAAGACCCAGGCAGGACCATGAAACGAGAATGTGTGCGCACACTTCCATCCTGCCTGGGATTTTTTTTTTTTTCTGAGAACTGGGTACCCAAGGGTCCGACTCCACTTGTTAGGATGAGAATCTGTTCGCTTCCTAGGACTGTTTTTCAGTACATTTTTCTCACAAATCCTTCTATCATTCAGAATTCTCCAGTGTAGGACTTTTCCAGTTCATAGTTCTTAATTTTGAATTTTGTTATCCTTTTGATTTAAAGTGATATTTTATTGCAAGTTATCAACAGTAGTCCAGTGGACTGTGACATGCAAGTCCCCTACCTGAGTCTCTGACTCATCTATTCAATGATCATTTAAGCACCTTCTCACAGTAAGTGGTCTAGCAACCTTTTCAATCTCATTCTGGTTTTTAATCTCATTCTGTGTCACAGGGGCTACCGGTGCCAGTGGTTGGCCCCTGTGACATGTTAAGGGCAAAAGGCCATCGGCGCCATTTTGATTACTGGCAGCTGACGGCCCAAGTGCAGGAGATCGCTCCCGGACTCCCAATGGACCACCAGGGACTTTTGGCAGTTCTTGGGGGGTCAGGAGGGTGGGGTTTGTAGTTAATTAAATTTAAAGGGTTGGGATGGGGTGTTTTCTTTGGGGGGGGGGTTTTCCCACAGAAAGAGAAGGATAAAAGTTTTCTGATCTGGGGAGTGGACTGAAATGGCCCTCCCCAGACAAGAAAAAGAAATGGGGACAAAAAAACGGTTATGTACTCTCCTACTTTGCTCCATAAGACGCACAGACGCCCGGGAACAGAGCAGGTTTAGCACACCATTTTATTTTATTTTTTTTAATTTCCCCCTCTGAATCCTAGGTGCGTCTTATGGTCAGGTGTGTCTTATGGAGCGAAAAATACGGTATTTTTGTTGTGAGTGAGTTTTTGGGTTTTTTTTTTTATGTGCACTTGGTAATACTACAATAAAGCATAAATAATATATATTCTCCACACATGCAGTATCTTGTACACATACAGCCATAGTTTCTCTCTTGTGCATACATTACCCCCCCCCCCCCCCACCCCATGGTCAACCTTTCTTAATACACATTGCTGGCTCTTCACTTCCACTTCAGCTGAAGTCATGCTGCTCCCTGCCAACAGGTAGACTGATGGCTGGTCCATTATAGGAAAAGATGGTAAACATTTTTGTACACATTTTATTTAATGTGAGCAGTAAACACAGAGGATCCCACACAATACTGGTACAGCCAATAGACACTTAATTTATTCACTCTTTACTGTTTGCTGATTGGTATCTCCACTGTCGGCTACGGTCAGACAGGATGGATTCAAGTGTTCCCCAGCAGGAGTGGTACAAGACGTCAGGACAGAGCAGGACATGGTCTTTCGCTTGGCTAGTCCCCCTTCCACTTCAGTTGAGCCCACAGGTTCTGGAGAGCGGAAGGTCTTACCTGGCATAGAACATAGTGGCAGTCAGGCAGGACAGGAACTGGAGATAAAGCTGGAACTGTGTACAATGTCTGGAACTGGAGGCAGGGACTGGACCTGGAGGCAAGACAGGAGGAGACAAAGGCTGGAACTAAAGGCCACTGGGAGCAGGGGCCACAAGGAGGACCAGGCTGGACAAGATAATGAAGCAAGATAATCACCATCAATTATAAACATTATTATCCTTTTCTCAATCTCTCTACTCCTCCTCCATGAATCTATCATACCTGCTCCATGAGATTTAACTTGCTAGCTAATATAACATTGCCTTTAATTTTGGTAGTTCTCTTACATATAACTCTCTCTTGTATAAAGTTATAACTCTCTTGTATAAAGTTACCTTCTATCTTCTATCTTGTTTTCCTCATACATTGTATAGAATTATCATTTATCTCAAGTTTAATTGTTATCTGTAAAACACTGCTTGCTGTTACCTATATTTCATAGCGCTGTTGTGAATTATTGTTGAATATAAACCGATATGATGTTACTAAACGAATATCGGTATATAAAAGCCGCAAATAAATAAATAAAATAAATGAATAAACACACAAGAAGGCCTAAGCAGGCCACAAGGCAGTGCGAAACTAGAAGACCCAAAGGTCACAAGGCAAGATGAGAGGGCCAAGGAGGCCTCAGGACAAGTTGAGATGGTCAAGGAGACTGTGGGGCAAAGCAAGAGGGCCAAGGAGGCTGCAGAACAAGACAGCCATAAAGGCCACGCAGAAACAAAGCGGGAGGGCTAAAGCAAAGAGCCAAGGTGACTCAATAAGGTACAGAGTTGTGGGAGAAGCAGGGTTAAATAGGGCTGGCCTTGCTGCATCGTAGAGCCATCGAGGAGGTAGCTAGAGTGGGAGAGAGTACAGCTCAATGAGGACCTTTGCTATTTTTTGTGGGGGAGGGGGGGCTGTCTAGCAGCCAGGATTGTTGCACAATGAAAGGGTCAATCCCTTTCAGAATGTGTTCCTTTCAGAATTGGTCCTTACACTTACAGATGACTGTGGAGGGACCAGTCAACAGACAGTAAAAAAGCAGCCCTGCCTGAGGTAGTAAAGTCTTCAGGGGCTGGAATTGCCAGGACATGGGAGAATATTTGGAGGGCTTCTGGCTACTTAATTTTTTGGAAGACAGGTGCGTGGAAGGGGGCTTGGCTTCTGGGCTTGGCTAATTTTGAAGGTGGGAGGGTTGGCCCGTTAGGCCTGTTTAATTTTTGTGAAGGTAGGAGGGAGAAAGGTAGGGCATTTGACCTGGCTAATTTTTGTGAAGGAGGGAGGGGGTTTAGCTGGGCCTAGACATGTAATTTTGGTGCTGACTCTCTACTTTGGGAAGTTTCTGATCAGACGTTAAATTTACCATGGTAAAAGGAGGGATACCAGGCAGTCTCCCCAGTAGCAACCTCCTTGTATTGCAGGGTAATAGCTAATATGCTCATTACCCTTCAATTTGCATGTATTTGCACTAATTACACAAACTCTAACACAAACAAAAACCTAAGCAATGATCTTGCAAATTTCTTTAAAAACAAAATCAGAAAAATCTCCGAGAATTTAATCAAAACCACGAACCAAAATATACAGCCAACCAACATTGACATAACACCATGGTCTTCCTTCGATCCCACATCATCCACTGAGATTGAAAACCTCATTAGAACAATAAACCCAGCACGTGATGAGCCTGATACAATTCCCAACCGCATGCTAAAAGAGATATCTCAATTCATCTCACCAACAATAACATCAATCATCAATATATCCCTTGAAGTTGCAGATCTGCCGGACTCTCTCAAAAAGGCAACAATCAAGCCCATCCTGAAAAAAGTGAACCTCGACCCCAATGACCTAAATAACTACCAACCCATATCTAACTTTACCTTTACTTGCAAAACTAACAAACACTGGACTAGCATATTAGGTGCTTCTACCCAAGAAAGAGATCTAGGCGTCATAGTGGATAACACATTGAAATCGTCAGTTCAGTGTGCTGCGGCAGTCAAAAAAGCAAACAGAATGTTGAGAATTATTAGAAAGGGAATGGTGAATAAAATGGAAAATGTCATAATGCCTCTGTATCGCTCCATGGTGAAATCCGCTCCTTGAATACTGTGTACAGTTCTGGTTGCCGCGTCTCAAAAAAGATATAATTGCGATGGAGAAGGTACAGAGAACGGCTACCAAAATGATAAGGGGAATGGAACAGCTCCCCTATGAGGAAAGACTAAAGAGGTTAGGACTTTTCAGCTTGGAGAAGAGATGGCTGAGGGGGGGATATGATAGAGGTGTTTAAAATCATGAGAGGTCTAGAACGGGTAGATGTGAATCGGTTTTTTACTCTTTCGGATAATAGAAAGACTAGGGGGCATTCCATGAAGTTAGCATGTGGCACATTTAAAACTAATCGGAGAAAGTTCTTTTTCACTCAACGCACAATTAAACTCTGGAATTTGTTGCCAGAAGATGTGGTTAGTGCAGTTAGTATAGCTGTGTTTAAAAAAGGATTGGATAAGTTCTTGGAGAAGAAGACCATTACCTGCTATTAATTAAGTTGACTTAGATAATAACCACCGCTCTTTACTAGCAACGGTGACATGGAATAGACTTAGTTTTTGGGGTACTTGCCAGGTTCTTACGGCCTGGATTGGCCACTGTTGGAAACAGGATGCTGGGCTTGATGGATTCTTGGTCTGACCCAGTATGGCATGTTCTTAAGTAAACAACAGCCTGTAACCCACACAACATGGCTTCCGAAGAAAACACAACACCGAAACACTACTCATCAATCAACCTAACAAAAATACATTCTCATCTTACTAGATCTATCTGCATCATTCAACACGGTCGACCATAAAATCCTAATTCAACTACTAACCGAAATAGGCATAACAGGAAATACACTAGCATGGTTCTCCTCCTTCCTTCGAAATAGATCATTCCAAGTAGCCATTAACAACTCCCTCTCAGAATCAATCCCTCTTGAAATCAGAGTGCCACAGGGATCCGCTCTATCTGCCACCCTGTTCAACATCTACATCCTACCGCAATGCCAACTATTATCAAATCTCGGCATCACCTATTACATGTATGCAGACGACATCCAACTTATCGTCCCTGTAACAAGCACAATAGAGAATGCCCTCAACATTTCAGCCAGATATCTTACCAGCATAAAAAATACCTTAAATCAATTGAAACTCTGCCTGAACATAGACAAGACCGAATACATGCTACTCGAAATAAAAAGCTCAACAAACCCTCCCAATAACATAATTCTAACCAACAACACAATGATCAAACTTTGAGAAAACGTGAAAGACCTAGGAATATGGCTCGACCCCCGAACTGAACTTGAAGAAACACATCGCCTTGAAAGCCAAAGAGGGCTTCTATAAACTCGCAATACTTAAATGACTAAAACCACTCCTAAACCAACCAGAATTCAGAACAATACTGCAATCCCTAATTTTCTCATGCTTTGACTACTGCAACTCACTATTCTTAGGACTTCCCAAAGCAACCACATGTCCTCTCCAAATTCTCCAGAACGCCACACCCAGAATTCTCACCAGACACAAAAGATCAGAACACATCACCCCATTACTAAAAGATCTGCACTGGCTACCCATTGATAAACATATTGAACACAAAATGTTCACAATAATCCACAAAACCATACATAACAATGAACCCAACTGCCTAAAGACACTATTCTAAAAGGACCATCCCCAATGAAACACAAGATTAGCAAACAAAGCCCTACTAGCAATCCCTCCAATCTCCTCAGCTAACCTCACAACAGTTAGAGCCACTTCAATAGCTGGCCCATACCTATGGAACTCACTTCCACAAAACACAAGGCTTCAAAATGACACTATACTCTTCAAAAAAAAAAAAAACTACTCAAAACTTGGCTATTCCGACAAGCCTACAAAGACGGTATCTGATAAGCGGATGGTATTGGACATGTTGACTGTATTAGAAAAGCAGTGATCAACCTTTTGCATTTGTTGTTGTTTAACTCATAGGTATACTACTTAACTGCGCTCCCATGATTTGTTATTGTCCTCTGATATTTATATATTTTAGTCAACAATATTTTAGATTTTAACAGCTATGCTTTACCTCTGATATATATTATAGCTGTTATCATTCCTTTACTGTATCATTGTACTCTCCTATAGCATTATTGTACTTTCCTTGCTAAATGTTTGTAAACCGTTATGAAGGTTCCCACTGATATGATGGTATAGAAAACCAAATAAACCTTAATTATAGCACAAGATTTAACTCCTCCTTTGCCACATGTTTTTCCGATACTAAAACCGCTATTACATACCTAAGGTTAGGGTAGTGCCAAAAAAGATGTGCTAAGGTCATATGGCTTATTGCATCAGCCTCACAGTGTTAAAGTAAGTGTTAAAACATCACTACTTGAAAGGATGCCACTGCTTCTGAGCTTTATTTTATAGCAGCAGAAAACATGTTTTAGTAACTTTGTTTTCTCTAGTTTCTCTGTTCAATTGAGTTAATAAAAATGTAATTGTAATTATTGCTTTCTTTCAAATTAATTTTTAAATTAAATGTTTTACTCCTGGTGCGGGATGTTATTACAGAGCAGACAGTCTTTATCATAGTATATTAAATTGTTTTATGTATTATAAAAAAACCCCCACAAAATGCAGTTATAATATTTTGTTACATTTAAGGCCTAATTAATCAGTCTTTTCTCCAGGACATAGAATGGGAGAAGAACCTTAGGGCCTGATTTTAAAAAGTATTTACATGCTTAAAATTGGGTTTTACATGTGTAAATACACTTGACCAGAGTAAGCGGGCTTTTGAAAATTGCTCCAATATATACCATTGAATTGTCCATAGGATTTACCTATGTAATACACTTTGGGCCGGATTTTAAAAGCCCTGCGTGCCGGCGTGCAGAGCCCCGGGACGCGCGTAAGTCCCGGGGGCTTCGTAAAAGGGGCGGGGAGGGGCGTGTCTGGGGGGTCAGGGGCGGTTCGGGGCGGGACCAGGGCGTGGCACCGGCCCGGGGGCATGGTCGAGGCCTCCGGACCAGCCCCCGGGTTGGGTGATGGCGCGTGCAGATTTACACCTGCTTTCGGCAGGCGTAAATCTGGCAACAAAGGTAGGGGGGGGGGGTTTAGATAGGGCCGGGGGGGGTGGGTTAGGTAGGGGAAGGGAGGGGAAGGTGCGGGGGGGTGGGGGGGTGGAAAGAAAGTTCCCTCCGAGGCCGCTCCGATTTCGGAGGGAACAGGCAGCGCGCACCGGGCTCGGCACGCGCAAGTTGCACAAATGTACACCCCCTTGTGCACCGACCCCGGATTTTATAAGATACGCGCGCCTACGCGCGTATCTTGTAAAATCCAGCGTACTTTTGTTTGCGCCTGCGCAAATTTATAAAATCTACCCCTTTATGTACCTAAATAGCTTTTATTTATTTAAAAGATTTTTATATACCGTCGTTCGAAATTACATCACAACGGTTTACAAAAGCAAAACAAATTCAAAGAAATACATTGCAGTGACAAAGTCAAGGAGATTTTAAAATACATACAAAAAACAAATATTAAAGGAGACTTTAAAAAAGATCCATAATAAAAGTAAAAAATGTAGAGGGATTTAAGAAGTTAGTGACCTGTTTGGAGGTTATCTGAATAGGCTTGCTCGAAGAGCCAGGTCTTTAAGCCTTTCTTAAATTTTTTTTAAACTGTCTCCAATGTTTTGAAAATTGCTACAATAGTATTTACATGTAAATCCTTTTGAAAATTATCCCCAGTGATTAAAGAATTTCTTTAAGCTTAGCAGACCAGCAGTTGCACACTAAGAACAAGTTTGTGTCAATATATGAAAGTTCTTAAATTGCTAAAGTACATATGTAATAAGGGCAGGAAATATATGCTAATTTTATTCCCTATATAAATTGTGTTTAATAAAAATGCTTTTTTGTAAAAAACTAAAAAGGTGTTTCCTAGCGTGTAGCAGATGGACTCAGGACCAATGGGTATAGTGTACTCCTGATAGCAGTTGGAGACGGATCAGATTTCAATCTGACGTCAGCCCTTGTACATATATACCCCTGCAGGAAGTGCAGCTCTTCAGTATTTTCCGTCTCCATAGCAGTTCTGGACTCTATGCACGCTAGCACAGCGTTAGAGTAATTTAGCAAAGGAAACCAAAATAAGAATAAATCTTACCTCTACAGACGAACCCCGCTCTCCTACGGTGACACCCATTGGATTCCTCCCCCAGTTGAGAATTCCTGAGGTGATTTCCGCGATCCCTCGGAGGTAAGCCTTGGACCGGCGGCCGACCCTCGGCGGGGACCGAGCCCCCGACATCGGGTGAGGCTGAGAGGTAGCGGATGCAACTTCGTGAAGGTATTTTCCCTCTTCACCCACAGCCGGAGACCACCCGGAATGAGACCGGGAAGCGCCGAGACAAAGTAAGGTAGAAATCTATTTAAAAGTCTCCGGTCTCCGAAGCTCGAGGAGTCACACAGGTCGCCAGCCAGGACCAGTGCCACGGGTTGATCTGCCCTAGCAGGGCTAGACCCCGGTCAGATCCGAGGCTCCTCCCACATGGAGACTCTCCGAGGTGGTCGCCATATTGTCTGCGTGGTCGCTGTCACCATTTTGATCTGTTTGCTGCCCTGTCCGCAGTCCCGATCCATGCGCACAGAGGCGAGCTGTGCGCACGTCGTCATGTGCCCAAGTACCGTGCGCACAAGCAACGCACATAGCCACACGCTTACTGTGCCGGGCGCATAACTTCGATCTGTGCGCACAACAGCGCGCACATCATCCTGAGCGCGTACCAATCCTACGCGCACAACTTCGCACCGAAGCGCATAACTGTATTTTACGCGCACAAGCCATGGCACCACCGGAAAAGAAACTCGAGGCTCAGGGCCTTTGCCCAGCATGCCACATTAGGGCTGCACAGCATGAGGAGGCCACAGCCCTGTGTATACAGTGCGAGGAGACCCTGGGGGATCCAGCCCATGGCCATCCCCAGCCGGTACCGGCTTCTAGCTTCTCGAACAGTACGCTGGACCTAGCGTCTCCCAGCGGGACCCTCCCTCAAACAGGGCTCCCCAGGGACACAGCACCTCTTAATTTAGACCTAGCATCTATCTCCTCGGTGGAATTCTTCAAAGGCCTGCGTACCTTCGTCCACATGCAACCGGGGCCTCCGATAATACAGCCAAAACCTCCGCCAGAGGACCTCAACATTCCGGGACCCTCTATGCCCAGGGAAGCGATTCCAACGTCCAGAAGCCCCACCTTCGGGGACACGGACAACTCAGATGAGGAATCAGAACCCCTGGAGGAAGGGGAACTCCCTCCGGGGACAGAGCCACACTGAACCATGAGGTGCTTCTTCACCAAGGACGATCTTCCAGACCTGGTCACACAAAGCTTGAAAGAGCTCGCTATCCCTGGCACAAGTGCCTTGGGTGAACCTAAGATGAATCCCCTACTAGAGGAACTCCGTCAGACTTCCCATCATTTCTCACTATTACAAGCTGTCCAGCAGCTAATTGACCTGGAATGGGATGCCCTGGAGACCACGTTCAAAGGGTGAGGGGGGGTGTGTGCCCTGGCAGCCATGTACTCTCTGGACCCAGCTGCCAAAGATCTCCTGGCATGTTCGAAAGTGGATGCCATGGTCTGCGCAGTCTCGAAGTGCACTACTATCCCAGTTGAGGGAGGAGCAGCACTCAAGGATGCTTAAGACAGATGTCTGGAATCCATCCTCAAACAGTCTTTTGACATCTCCGCTATGTCTCTACAGATCACGGTCTGCTGTGCCGTGGTGACATGCGCCTGCTTATCACAAACCAGGAACAACACTAGTGGGGAAGTCCTGGAACCAGCAGTATCATTCCTCACGGATGCTGCTTCTGATCTGGTGCGCACTGCAGCTAGGGGAGTGTCATCAGCCGTGGCAGCCAGAAGACAACTCTGGCTCTGAAGCTGATTGGCTGACGCATCATCCAAAACGAGATTCACAAGGAACCCTCCTGTTTGGAAGCGCACTAGAGAAACTAGCCAACAAATGGGGCGAATCCCCACTGCCGTGGCTACCGGAGGACAGGAATAAGAGAAACCAGCGACCCTTCCCCCGAACTTCCAGGGGCAGAGGAGCACAGCGTTTCAACCCATACAGAAGCACTTATCAAGCGGCTCGCGCCACAGGCAGGAGCCAGTCCTATCGGAACAAGCACAACAAAAGGGGAGCCAGCTCGGGCCCAGGCCCCAGCCGCACCCCACAATGAAAATCAGCTGACCCATCCAAAGGAAGAAGCCATAGGGGGCAGATTTGCCCAATTTCACCAAAGATGGGTCAAGATAACTTCGGACAAATGGGTCCTAGCCATCATTTGAGAGGGATATTACCTGGATTTCCATCACCTCTCTCCGGACAAGTTTGTGGAATCCCCCTGCCACGACCCTTCCAAGAGGATAGCAGTGGAAGCTACACTGACCAGATTGCTAGCCTTAGAGGCTATAACACCGGTGCCTCCACAACAAATAAATACTGGACATTATTCTATCTATTTTATCGTCCCCAAGAAAGAGGGAACGTTCAGACCCATCCTGGACCTCAAGGTGGTCAACTGTCACCTGAAATTTCCTCGCTTCCGCATGGGAACCCTATGCTCGGTAATAAGGGCGATACAACCGGGAGAGTTCCTTACATCCCTGGATCTGTCGGAAGCCTACCTACACATTCCAATCCATCAAGAGCATCTGCGTTTTCTATGCTTCACGATCTTGGACCGTCACTACCATTTGGGTTAGCCACAGCACTCCGGATGTTCACCAAGATCATGGTGGTAGTGGCAGCAACACTGAGGAAGGAAGGAATCCTCGTACATCCTTATCTAGACGATTGGCTGATCAGGGCGAAATCCCCAGAGGAAAGCCACCAGGCGACCAATAGAGTCAAAATTCTACTGGAGAGCTTCGGGTGAGTGGTCAACACAAACGAGCTGTCTGCAACCCTCCCAATCTCTAGAATACTTGGGAGTCTGGTTCGACACCAAACAAGACAAGGTCATCCTGATACCGACAAAGAGATCAAAACTGATGACCCTGTTGCGAACCCTGTTGAGCAAGCTTCACCCCATGGTATGGGACTACCTCCAAGTCCTCGGCCTCATGGCATCCACACTGGAAGTAGTGCCATGGGCAAGAGCTCACATGAGACCCCTACAGTGTTCACTACTATCACAATGGAATCCACTATCCCAGAACTACACCGTATGTCTTCAGCTCCCGGACAAAGTGCGGACCCAACTACGATGGTGGCTACAAGAAGGCCACCTGAGCCAGGGAGTGAGACTATCCTCACCAACCTGGATCCTGCTCACCATGGACGCCAGCCTACGAGGATGGGGAGCACACTGCCAAGAGCTAACTGCCCAGGGCAATGGAACAAAGAAGAGTCGGATGGAACATCAATCGCCTAGAAGCCCGGGCAGTCAGACTAGCCTGCTTACGATTCGGTCACAGACTCCGAAACTAATCAGTCAGAGTAATGTCGGACAATGCCACAACAGTGGCCTACATCAACTGTCAGGGAGGAATCTGAAGCAAACAGGTGTCCTGGAAATGGACCCCCTAATGTCATGGGCAGAAGTGAACCTTCAAGAGATCTCGGCCGTCCACATCGCGGGGAAAGACAACGTTGCTGCGGATTACCTCAGCAGAGAAAGTCTAGACCCAGGAGAATGGAGGCTGTCGACCACAGCATTCCAATTGATAGTAAACCGTTGGGGAACACCAACCATGGACCTCCTGGAAAACCGGTCCAACGCCCAAGTGCCCAGCTTCTTCAGCCACAGGCGAGAACACCAGTCCCAGGAATCTATACCCTGGTACAGACTTGGCCACAGGAAACTCTATTATGCACCTTTCCACCGTGGCCCCTATTGGGCGCAATCAGCTACAAGATAGAACACCACAGGGGACCAGTACACAGAGACCTGCTCCAACAAGGACCGATCTTCCACGAGGATCCTGCTTGATTCTCTCTACGGTCTGGTCATTGAGAGGACTCGCCTGAGGAAGAGCGGATACTCGGGGGCAGTAAAACGACTCAAACCACTCCTATTTTTCCATGATTTCAGGACAGTCCTCCAAGCGTTGCTATTCGCTAAGATAGACTACTGCAGTGTCCTCTTCCTAGGCCTCCCCAAATCTACCACCAAACCACTGCAGATGATACAAAATGCCGCAGCGAGATTACTGACCAACACCAGCCGTGGAGAACACATTTCATCCATCCTCAGAATCCTACATTGGTTACCAGTGAATTTTCGAATCCTATACAAATCAATCACCCTAATACACAAATCCATCCACCATCAACTTCAACTCGACCTGGAAATCCCCCTCAAACTACACTCCTCCAACAGACCAACTAGAGATATTCACAAAGGAACTCTGAAATTTCTTCCAACTAAAGCCACACGCCTCTCCTCGACCAAAGACCGAGCGTTTTCAATAGCGGGCCCATCTATTTGGAATAACATTCCCTCAAGCCTCAGATTGGAACCATGCCTCTTAACTTTCAGAAAAAAACTCAAGACGTGGCTCTTTCACCAAGCCTTCTCTGATCCTCCAGACATTCACTAGTCGCAATTAATCCCACCTGGACGAATGGTCTTTTTATCTTCTTGAACGATGGACTCTGGCACCTCCAGGTTAAAGCACATTAAGCTTTAACCCGTATTCTCTATTGTACTATGTTATAATTACTACCTGCCTTTACCTTCCTTCCAGCTATTTAAGCTTCCAAGTTTTTTACTCCTTGTTAAATGTAACTTTGCCTTATTCACCTCTATTGTTAATTACTTTAGTTGTCGCTTCAGTTATACCCTTGTTCTATGTAAACCGATCCGATATGGTTATTATTATGAAGGTCGGTATAAAAAAGTGTTAAATAAATAAATAGAATAATTGACACCCTGCTCCGAGCATGCAAGTTCTCCCCATCCCTAACATACATAAGGATTTGGAGAGTATTCGAAGCCTGGTGTGAGGACTGTGACCATTGTTCCACGCTCAGTCAAAATTCCTGCAATTTTGGAATTCCTGCAGAATGGACTACAGAAGGGATTGTCTCTCAACTCCATCAAGGTACAGGTGGCCGCATTGTCATGCTATGGAACCAAGAGCGAGAGCGGCAGTATTGTAAAAAAAAGATTTTTGGGGGGTTTACCACTAGCAGAACTAAAAGTTTTTACCAGGGGATCCTGCTTGGATGTAAACCCTTTATCCTATCTCCTTTTTCTACCCTGCTTGCCTGTAGACAAAAAGTTTATTATTTGATTTCAGAGATGTTTTCTTTTTACTCCAGAACTTTATTAACCAATAATGAATGCAGCACAGCATGCACTAGAATAAAACCAGACAATATGTAGTAAAAATATTTTCTTTATTTCAGATAAAGAAAAATATCAATATTAAAATCTCTAAATGATTCTAAGAAACATTTCTGTGTTCAAACCTTATTTTTATCAGACTATACACTACAATCAGTGTGAAAACCATTAATATGGTGACAGATAATATTAATATTAAATAGATATCAACTAACGACATTTTTATTTAACTAATGCATTTCTAATACATATGCCAATTTAGAAACAATAGCAATTAGTTTAATACAGGTTCTCATATGCTGAAAATAAAAATATCTACCAGATATCTGAAGCGGTCCCCTCTTTGTCTCTCTCAGCCTTTCACGTGTCAGGAAAAGCCAAAGTCACAGTTGTCCCTTCCTTTGTCTGCTTCCCTTTTTATAATCCCAAAATCCTTTAATCTGTGGCAACTGTATTATTTCTGTCAGTACTTCAATATTTTAGCCTTTGAAGAAAATAGTTTGAAACCTTGAAAAGGTTCAAACAATTTAATTAATATCAGGATATGAAAAATAAAATATTGGAGTTTTCCTGCCCGATTAAAGTGTTGCCTGTTTTTCCTTTCATTCATGCAATGCCAAGCTGTGCCAGGCAAAAAACACTTACTGTTTTTTTTCTTTCTTCTAACAGTTCAGAGATAAGAGATTACATATTCCTTCCTATCCTAGGAAGCTCCATGTGCATTTTAATTAAAGGAATTGGACTTTTACATGCCTGAGCAACCAAATGGTTGAGGCTGCCCAAGGCCATAAAATTCAAACCTTGAACAGTCCTTTTTCCCACTATAGATAAGGAATTAGCTTCAAAGCAGCTCTTTTCAAGGTCTGGAAGAGGGGAGCTGGAATGTATCCAGCAGAGGTTTTGACTAGTGTTATAGTTTCTGAAAACAGAAAAGGCATATGGGTATTAATGCTTACGTTTCTCTTATGACCTATTGATTACGGACTACACTGAATATAGGTAATTATCAATAAACACAAAATAATAAAATATTTTCTGACAGTATAGCCTCTCACCCGGATGTCTCCCGCTTTCTGAAAGGAGTCAAGCAGATCTGAGTACCCCTAAGGTGGCCGGTTCCTCTTTGGAACCTCAACCTGGTCCTAGACTTCATAGCAGGAGCCTCCTTCAGACCTCTTCGCAGCCTGTCTCTGACTATTAACAGGCTGTTTGGCCCGTTGTGTTTCCGAGGTACAAGCACTGTCCTGTCGGGAACCGTTCCTCAGGCTCACCCCGGGAACCATCCAGTTACGCACAGTCCCATCCTTCCTCCCCAAAGTGGTTTCTCACTTCCATCTCAACCAAACCATCTCGCTACCATCGCCAGATGAGCATAAGAATTCTGAAGAGTCTCGCAGTCTACACCACCTCAACATTGGCAGACTCCTAGTCCGATACCTGGAAAGGTCGGAATCCATACAAAAGACGGACCATCTATTCGTCCTTCACAGCAGGAAGAAGCAAGGGGAAACGGCCTCACGAGCAACCATAGCCCGCTGGATCAAAGAAGTCATCAAGGCAGCCTACATAGATGCAGGCAAGCCACTGCCTTTACAAGTCATGGCCCATTCCACTAGAGCCCAGGCAGTGTCCTGGGCGGAAACCAAGATTCTGTCACCCGCCGAGATCTGTCGGGTAACAACATGGTCCTCCATCCACACTTTCTCCAGGTTTTACCGCCTGGATGTTCAGGCTCAAGAGGACACAGCATTTGCAAGGGCAGCACTAAGTGGGCCACGGGCAGCCTCCCACCTGGTTTGGGAGTAGCTTTTATACATCCCATTGGTCCTGAGTCCATCTGCTACATGCTAGGAAATGAAGAAATTACTTACCTGATGATAATTTCGTTTTCCTTAGTGTAGATAGATGGACTCAGCATCCCCCCCACGGCTGCTGTTATTCATGAAATTCTCGAGTGACATCCCCGAGAGTGAGTGATTCACGGGTAAGCCATGCTTTCCTCCAACTAGGACAGCCAACCTACCAGGTGTCGACATTTCTCGGTTGAGGGCACTGGTGGTCTCCAGCTATAACTAATTCAACCAGTGCAAATTAATCAAGTTAACCAAGTTATAAAGTTAACCAAGTTATAAAGTTATTCAAATTATTCAGTCATACATATATCCACAATTGCATTTCGAGGAGAATACTGAAGAGCTGCACTTCCTGCAGAGTTATATGTACTAGGGCTGACATCAGATTGAAATCTGATCCGTCTCCAACTGCTATCAGGAGTACACTATACCCATTGGTCCTGAGGTCCATCTGTCTACACTAAGGAAAATGAAATTATCAAGTAAGTAATTTCTCCATTGTATGGTAAAGTAGCATTTTGCTGTTAACGTGCAGAAATGTAGGTGCAAGTTTTTTCCGTATTTATGCAGATAGTTGCTTCTTATATTAGACTCAAAATTCTTTTCTCTTAAAATTGTTAAAATACAATTCTCCATCAACAAGCAGGCATGAATTAGCCATTACGCATGGGTGATGTCATCTGATGGCGCTGACATGGATTTAGAACTCAGAGCCTTAGTAAAGACTTTATTGAGCTTGCATGTATGCTGCCTTGTGAGCCCTTCTCAGTCTTTCTTCTTTCACACTACTACACAGATGTGTCCCAGTTTCTCTTAAATGTATATTGTATTTTGGCCTTGTGCCTTTTTTACTGCTCATGCTTTAGCTGTGGCTATATGTCCACATATGTTGTGCCTGGAAGATGGAGGCCCTACAGTAGGCTCTGGTGGGTGAGAGCCTCAAGCTTCATCGTGAGGCTGAGTAGTATACAAATGTGTCTAGAAGCTAAAATCCTTGACTGAATCATCAGACCTAGAACAAGTGGACTTCAAGTTGAGTTTTGGAAGACTTGGAAGAATTCATATATGAAACATTTGCTACTTTGACTGCTTCTCTAGGGGGCCCAAAGGCTCACGTGGTTATGGATGAATGGCCTTGGAGGATATGCATGACTATTTCTCCCTGTATAGGAAATAATTTGTTTTGGTGATAGAGACTAAGAAGCATCAATACCACACTGTAGTTATAAACTGTGGCAGGGAACCAACCGGCTCCCACCTGATGCTAGTACTTCTTTTAGAAGTACCCATTGCTCTAAAGGTGTGTCTCTTGCTCTTTTTAGTGTTATCAAGCTGCTCCTACTCGTCATTAGCAACAGCTGCCTGCTCAAGGTCGACAGAGGTAAAGGTGCCAGCTAAGGCTCTTAGGAGACGCTGCCCAAATCAGGCACCAGTTTTTGATGATTTTGAGACCTGCCTCTAGCGGGGGAAGGGTTTATTCTGTCCTTTTGGTCCTTCAACTCACCAAGAAACGGTACAGCCTGAAAATTGTGAAATATGGCTACGGCTTACGCTTGTCTTTCCTTCCTCCAACCTAATGGATTTCAGTCTTCAACTCTGACCTTTCTTAGTCTGCCCAGCTGCAACTGGAGATCGAGTCACTCCACCAGATGATGGTCAGACCTGTACCTTCCCAGAAGTGTGGCCAGGAATTCTGTTTTAGGTACTTCCTAATCCCCAAGAAGTCAGGACTTAAGAAGACTGAACAAACTGCTGGTTTGGGAGAGGTTCTAGATAAACTTGCTGTAGACGATTCTCCCTATTGTTAAACCAAGGGATTAGTTGTGCGTGCTGGATCTGAAAGATGCTTATGCACACATTCCCATTCATCCTACCCATTGGAAATACCTTACGTCTGTGGTGAAAGATGTGCACTACCAATATAAGTTGCTTTCCTTTTGGCCTCTTTGTGGTACTGAGGGTGTTTACAAATGCTTCTTCAGCAGGGAATCTGTGTATTCCCATACCTGGTTAGTTGATTGGTGATGGGTCCATCTCCGTGTGGACTCCCTCAAAGTTTGTACAGTGGCTCCAGTTCCTGGATAATTTAGTTAAATTTGCCAAGTCAAATATGGTTCTAGCTAAAATAATTCAGTCATAGGAGTCTGGATAGACTCTCTTCAGGAGAAAATTGCTCTGAGTCGTATTGCTGATGGGCCTGGTAAGGGCCTTCCTTCAACAGGACTGAGCCTTAGCAAGGCTTGTCCTGGTCCTTCTTGGTTACATGTCAGCTGCTATGTATGTAGTATCTCGGACTCATCTGCACATGCTGGACCTTCTCTTAGAGCTCCAAAGGCAACTGGATCAGCTTTGTCAACCTTTATATCACCAAATTGCCATGATCTCTGGAATAATAGCATCCCTTCAGTGGTAGATGACTCTAGAAGTTCTAAAGCTTGGGTCTCTCACTGTGAGTCCCACTTCATCGTGATTCAATCAGTCGATGTCTCTATCAAGAGGTAGGGGACACATATTGGTGCAAATGGACCCAAGGATTTTGGTTCCTACTATAGTCATCAGAAAATCAACTACCTGGAGCCATGAGCCATTTGTATCAAAGGATATTCTGGACAATCCTAACATTCAGAGGAATCCATGGGCGTGCACAGAGTAGCTAGACATTCCAGTTTAGCAGAAAAGTGTTGGGAGCTGATCTGCAGCTGTAACAGAACTTTGACTTTCTTGTTGACTCCTAAGGAAAACTGATCAATCACTAGTCTTCCCAAATGACTGAACAAAGTCATCTGCGTTACATGCAAGAACATGCATGCTGTTGTTACACTGCTGAAGCAGTCCCCCGATGTACTCTGGATTCCCAGAAGGTAAGTTGTTTGGAGATGTGCACTGTGATGTCCTACCCATGACCAGAGTTGGATGGCCTCCTGGTAAAGGGCATAAGAGCCCACACCTTTCTGATTATTTATACACTTGGTTGTCTGGATTAAGATTCTCTTTCTCTGGAGAAATCTTAATCCAAACAGACAACCAAGTGGCCATGTTGTGTACAAATAATCAGAGAGGAATGGGCTCTTATGCCCTTTACCAGGAGGCCATCCAACTCTGGTCATGGGTAGGACATCACAGTGCACATCTCCAAACAACTTACCTTCTGGGAATCCAGAATACATTCTGTCCATGGTTAAGTGTGATTTCCATATCTCTTCCATCAGTTCAAATATTCTGTTGGGGAAATCTCAGATTCTTATCAAAGAGCCTTCTCATTATCTCTCATATAAAGACATTTTGGAAATTTGCATTAAGTATAAAGAATGCCTTTGGAAGTTGTGTGTTCCGTAGAGTACACTTTTTCAGTCTTATTTTAAAATTGATTTTTAATTGGCATATTATACATAAATTGCACTGCTCTACTCTCGTTATCTGTACTACATATTTAGGAATTATTACAGACTTTGGTAACTTTTATTAGGCCAGTAAAGAGAATAAAATGTGCTATGAAGTAAACACTTCAAGCATTATATTCCCTGGCTTTCCCCGCTCTGAAAACAATGGCTTCTACACACCTGGTTAGAGCGTTTGACAACCTAGCTTCCAGTAATTTTTTTTGTTTTTGGGAGGGGGAAGTGGGTGAATGTTAAGACATTCCTTATGTGGGATAATTGAATAACTTTCATAAGCTGGAGGCAGGAACCACGCTGACTCTAGCCTTTTTCCTCATATAAACTTCAGCTTTATTAATCACAATCGTCATACAGTAATAGTAGACTGCCTACCTTCCAGCAGTGTGTGCACATCATAGCTTCCACCAGAGAGGGTTCAGGAGCTTGGTGTCTCCTGGAGTTGCAGGCCCCCTCTTCCCAGCTCTGCTCCATTTCTTATTCTGCCTAGCAGGTTCCCGCCTACAGAGCTCTCTTCCTGTATGGCGTTTTAAGTCATCTAGACTGGTTCTGCACAGATTAAAGAAGGGTAATAGGGCCAGTCCTTTACATCTTGCTTTAAAAGGAATGGTTCATATATTGTTTGTAGGTATCTATTTTTAATGATCAAGCAAATTTCATGTCAATTCATGTAAAATTTGTTTTGTTAATGGAAGGTAGTCTGGAGAAACAAATGGATTTTCATTTTTCAAAAGGAAATTTTAATTTTTAAAAAATTTGATCTATTTTTGTACATTTTGCTTTTGCATCTCAACAATGTTCATTGCCCTGGAATCTGTGTGAGAATGAACTTTAAAAATGTTCATAACAAATTTTGATACAGGAATAACCGTGTAGAGCCAAACCAACTTGGAAAAATTGAATAAAATTGTTCTCTAAGCAAGCAGGACTGAATTGGCCATAATACCTGGGTGACATCTTCCAAAGGCGTCAAATAGACCCATCTTAGAAATTGACTGAGTGGCTCTTGAGGCAGTGCAGATGAGAGCCACTGTGTGTGCTCAGTAACCTTTTACTGTGCTCTGAGAGAGGTCTATTCATCACAGTCTGATGATGTCACTGACATGTCATGGCTAATTCTCCTGCTCTCTATAGAGAACCCTGTTTACAGGTAAGCAAACTTGCTGTTTTCAGTTTTCAGTTTAAACCTGATGAAAAGAATATAATGCTCAAAAGCTAGTCACAAATGTATTCTTAGTCTAAGAAGAAATCACCCACAGCTTGTTCATTGAAAGAATAACATTGTTTCTCAGCCCTTTTGGCTAAGATCAAGTATAGCGTCAAAGGGTTTTGAGCTATGAGCTAAAGAAGGTCTCCTCCTTGGCCTTTTGGTTGAAATATATGCTGTTGATTATTTGGGGGGGGGGGGGGGTAATGCCCTGCCTCCTGACTCCCTCCTCCCTCTGGGGACAAAAAGTAATGACCATCGTGAAAGTAGGAGGATTAAATTAGTTAAATATGATTATTGGCAGTGAACGGTTTCAGCAACTTGAATTTGCATCTTATCTGTGACCTTTTCTGACTTGGCAGGTCTAGAACCCTGTATATTAGAATAAACAAAGAACTACAGTACATTCATAAGTCCTGCAACTGATTTGTGGTACTGATCTTAAGACAATGTTCAGTATTGCCCCTTTTTTGCCAATGGGGTGGTAAGAATAAGACTCTAGGTAATAGTAACAAAATAATGGTAAGAAATGTGTGCACAGGTAGCAGTATGCCATTATATGTTTAGTGATTATTTGATACTTGAAGAAAAGGCTTTGGAGGATTCGTGAATGAGTTTTCTTGTGTAGCAGAACACATGAAAATAGTTTCTGTCTGAATACTTGGTTTGTTCATGAAAAAATAAATTTAATAGAAGTCCCAGTTGATCTGTGCATGAAGATGAATATTGCAAATGTTGATAAGAGTACAGTATTCAATTTTGGTTTGAGGATAAGTTGTTCTTGTGAAGTGAGAGATGATTGACACTTTTTTTGTGGGGGGGTGGAATAATTGGTGGCTAATGTGGATACTGAACATATGAGATGTTGAGTAATTGTCACCTATTTTTTTTTCTCCTCTTACAGGTGATGATGTGCCTGCAGACATGGTTGCAGAAGAATCAGGTCCTGGGGCACAGAATAGTCCATATCAACTTCGTAGAAAAACTCTTTTACCTAAAAGAACAGCTTGCCCTGCAAAGAGCAGTATGGAGGTAAAAGTTACATGTGCTCTTCTGGCAAATTGATTGTGGTTTGGTTTGTACATCTTCCACTGCATTTTGTCTGTGTTCATAATACTTGAAATGTGTTTTTTCCCCCTCAAAGGGTGCTTCCACTTCAACTACTGAAAATTTTGGTCACCGAGCAAAACGTGCTAGAGTATCTGGGAAATCACAAGATTTACCAGGTAATTATTACTACTGTAATTATCGAAACTGTATATTATAGAAATTATAAATGCATACTTTCAAAATATGAATTGTTTATATGATCATTCTCCATGTACTAAGAGGAAGTAGGCTGTAACTTTACATCCCTGGATTTGGAATACCATATGTTTTGCATTTTAATACTATTAATCTAAATGTCTGAAATATTCACATGTTGAAAATTACTATTTTACTATTCTCTGTGGTTATTTAACTCCCTTACCATTTTACCGCTTAAGTTCAAGTTTTAATTAAATATGACCTCTGCTGGGTGACGGTTAAGCTGTGAAGGATTTCATGTTTTGCAGTATGTGTACACACGTAATAGGGTTTTATCTGAAATGTGGCAGTGCTACTTAGGAAGGATGTGCTTTTTATATGAATATGGTAGATCTGTGTAACAGTCACTTCAGTCAGTAGCGTAGAACCTGGAGTGGGTTAAAGGCAGCAATATCATTAAAGTGTGTTCATCTTTCAATAGCAGCACCTGCAGAACAGTATCTGCAGGAGAAACTGCCAGATGAAGTGGTTCTGAAGATCTTCTCCTACCTGCTGGAGCAGGATCTCTGTAGAGCAGCTTATGTGTGTAAACGTTTCAGTGAGTTAGCTAATGATCCAATTTTGTGGTAAGTGAAAAGCTATTTCTCATTATCTTGATATACAGTGTGCTGCATAAAATGCCAAGTACAATAAGAGAATCAAAATGCCTGTTTGCAGTTCTAATTAAGTGTCTGTAATTAGAACATTAGTAGTGCTTCTGGTGTGTGTGTTAATGAATCAGGCTTATTTGAGCAATAAGAGCTAGGCTGTCTTATCGTTCGTTGCCTTGCTTCTCCACATTGTAAAAGTTCTTTTCCCTGGTTGTTTAGTTATCAGTAAATGGCATAAATCTATTTCTTGATATCACTGCTGCATATTCAGACTCAAAATAGCAGCTTTGCATAATGTTTACTGTATATTGGCCATGTGTACATTTTTTTTTTTCATGTTTTTTTTTTTTTTCATTTTGGAGAATAAACTTGTTGGACACTTGATGTATTCTTTTTCTGATGAGATGCATTAAGGGGGAGACTGTGTCCATCTATCCAGCTGGGTACAGAGCAGTACCGTGTGTGTTTTGCTCTCACGAGGAACACATTTGGAAAGTCTATGTACTCCAAAATAGAGTATATTTTTCCAAACTTGTTAATTCTGGTTGAAAATATTTTGGACGGGAAAGTTATAAATGTGCAGCATGGAAGAAGTCCTGGTAAGCTGCTCAGTTCCATCTTACCTTAGTACAGTCTTTAATTTTGATGTTGATAAAATTCAGCTAGACTTGCCTGATAGTTAAATAAACCATCTCTCATTAATGTTTCTCACCAATTTTTGTTTTTTTTTATTAATTTTGGCCTGTTATGAAATCTGAAGTATGGAAAAAATTGTGCATGTATATAATTCTCCATGGGTCAGATCCAAATACATGCTTGAACAAAACTGAATTATTTTTTTGTACCTCTGAGTGAAAATGCTATAAACTGGATTTTTTCCCACATATTCTTTCATGTACATGGCCTAGGAAATTTGCACAAATAGGGCATTTATTAACTGTTAAAGATTAGTAATTTAACTTGACAATCTATAGGGTTAAATATATAAAATACTGAAGAATTTTGCTCAACAGTGTCACTAAGCCAGATGCCGCAGTGGTGAAGCGGTATGTTTTTGCTCTCTGTTCCCAGCTCTGCTTTACAAGTGTAATTATGTGCTGGAAATAGATCTTCAAGTGTAAGGATGATTTTTTTTTTCTGTTTCCTTCAGGAAACGATTATACATGGAAGTATTTGAATATACACGTCCCATGATGCATCCTGAACCCGGCAAATTTTATCAAATCAATCCAGAAGAGTATGAACATCCAAACCCCTGGAAAGAGAGCTTTCAACAATTGGTATGAAGATCTGCTTTAAGAAACGTAGCGCATCCTGCTTCACTTGTTCCATTGTAATCTAATGTACTTGGTTTTCCAATATTATTTTAAATGGTTTTTCAGATATAGCAGCTTAGTGCTGCGAGAGCCTGAAAAAACCAGGTGTTAATTAATTTTGCAGGTGGACAAGGATATTGCTTCAGCACATGCCTCTGCTGTAAAAGGTATTGGGGTGGGGAGGGGGAAGAAAGGGAAGGGAAGCTGTTAAATCAGTGTGTTACCCAAAGAGGGGTATGCTGGAGAGAGACCAAGGACAAAGCATTTGCAATCAGTTAATAGTTCCCTACTCCATGTCATTAGGGCATGTTTGGATAAGAGAAGGTTTACACACATTCTCTCTCATCACTTGAGCTAGCAGATTCTTGATATTTTTCTTTTTTGTTAACACACTGGGTGCGATATTACTGCTGCGGCCAAACTTTAAACCATGGTTTCTGTTTTTCAATCTTTTCACGTCTAAGGTATACCTACATTAGCAAAAATGTTGTGTGGCACACCAGTCTCCATAGAGCAGGCAGTGTGGTCATGGAGAAGACTCATGGTTAAAAGAGCTAGGGGAAGCACTGAAAACTTCACCAGTCTCTCTTCCAAATTTTAAAACAAAGGGGGAGAGGAAGCAGAGAGACAGTTGAACTTGTCACAATAGACTAGTTCCCTCTACATACAAGTGTGGAAGAAGGGAGAAGTTGGTGTAGTGTGGACAGCTGGCTCAGTTAACTATCTTGGCTGCTGGATTTGGTTGCTGAAGCTCCTCCACTATTGCTGCTCCCAGCACTCAGAATGAGTCACATAGAGGGCTCAGTGCATGCTTTCTTATTCAGCCGGGGATAAGACAGGTTGGAAGGACTCAAAGGAAGAAGCTCAGGATGGGGAAGATGAGGAGGTGCTGCGTGTACTGTATATACGACACAAAGTGGTTTCTAGCTATCCATGCTTCCTTTTACCACATTCTAGGGCTGATGCTGTAGCTAGGAAGAAGCAGCATGCACAGTTACATATGTTCTCAGAAAAGATCTACATGTTTAGGAGCCATTGCTGATGACTGTTGTTGCCATGATGTGCTGAGCACAGAGCCCAGATGCTGGTCTGAATCTGAGCATGAGGCAGTGGTAACTTTTCTGTGGTATACTTAATCAGGTCTGAAGGCACACCAGTGCACCATAGCACACTGGTTTAAGATATAGAACACAAATATTTTTAAAGTGACGCTTTCATGTAATCCATTTTTTGTTTTTTAAACTTTGTTGCCAACCATAATGCAGTGGCGACACTATATATTATAATGCACCACTAAGAAAACAAGAGTTTGGGTCCCCTTTTCCTAATAGTTACCAAGAGGTCCATATTCAGTTGCTGGCTGGATATACTTATCTGGCTAACGTGACTGGGTTATTCAGTAGCACAGGCGCACTATTGAATATACCCACCTATTTTCCAGCTGACTTAGCCAGATAATGATGCTCTGCCCTGGAATGCTCCCAGACCTCCCCTGAGATAGCTGGATAAATTTTCAGCCACACAAAATCTTATATCTCTTAGGGGCGATCAGCATTTGTCTGGTTAAGTGCCAAACTAAGCTGAACAAACACTGAATATGGATCTCCAAGAATTCCTTTAGAACAGAAACTACTTTTTATTTGGTCTCCCTGCCATCAGTCTGATTTAAACGAAGAAACCACTTGGATCATTCCAAGTTTTGGTGAAGTAAAAATGTTTTGAGGTTTGGCTTTTAATTTGTTGTGAGTTCTGGAATTCTTAGTGTGTGTGATAGTCAAGGACCATGAGCAAAAGTTAGACCTGCAGAAAATCCACATGAGTAGAGGCCATAGGCCATAGCCCCTGATAGTTGTCAAGCTTTTGACCCTGCTGATCCTCCCAGGGCAAGGAACAGGTTTGACACTGTAACAGAAAATGGCTTATGCAATTGGTTATGCAGACTATGTATGATTTATTTAAAAAGGAGTGGTGCTTCAACCTAAGGGAAAAACTCCCCAGCTGGGAAACAAAAAGGAAAATCCTTGTGTTGTCTGAGCACGGTCTTTACTCAAAGTCTAGTAGGTAATATGGGCAGCCAGGACTGATGCTTCTGCCCAAGCCCACCCCTTTACAACCACATAATACACAAACACAGATTTGGGAGTCGTCAGGCCGCAGCTTTATTAAACACCCCGGAGCCCGAGCCATACACATATAACCTTGAATTTCCCCCATTTACACCCATCCGTCACACGCTAGCAAGATGGGCAACCGAGGCTAACCCAGCCTGCAAATTGTATAAACCGAGGCTATCCCAGCCTGCCAGATGGGCGCTCCCCAGGCTAACCCAGTCTGTATGAAGCGCCCACCTTTATCACGTCCCCACGACTCCCGCCACCGTCCGGCAAGGAGCCGAATAAATCGACCCCCGCCACCGTCCAGCAAGGAGCCGAATAAATTGACCCCTGCCACCGTCCAGCAAGGAGCCGTACCAGCCACAACTGCACCCAGTTGTTTGGTTAGGGACCACTGACCTGCCCCCTTTCAGGTCCGCCACCAGTTACCACAGTACAACCCCCCACCAATCGGCTCGGGCTACCTGCACCCCCTCCCCCCCTCCCAATGAAGCTGCGACAACGATAAAACCCCAACAACAAACAATAACAATAAGGGCGAGTGGGATGCAGCGCCAGATGCCAGGCCGAGAAGAGAGACAGACCCGATGAATCAGGTAGTTTCTCTTCCAACTCCTACTCCCCCCCTCCCAACTAGACACCACAGGAGCCAATCTGCTCCCACCACTATGTGGTTCAAAAGAACCACCAATCCAAGAGCAGCAGGAAGCACAAGGAGCCTGGGGGCTGGCCGGCCACCTCGAGGCTCCCCTCCCCCCTGCATGACGCCAGCCAGGCTTGCATTAGCGAGCCTGGCGCCATATTATCTTGGTCGGGCAGGCATGAAGCCTACCCGACCTCTCAATCTCTCTGTACTGGGCAGAAACTAGCTCTAAATCCAGTATCCAGTTTTACAGTCACAAGTCCTTTACTTGATGAGTCTATGTTCTGAGCTTGCAGACAGACCTCAGAGGTATGGCTTCATTTGGGTGGAGTTAAAACATAGTTAAGGGATTCTTTAGGCATGCTTGGTTCTCCCACCTCGAGTGGGGTTCTTTTTTTTTTTTAACTACTGGATTAGGAAGAGGCATAAAACTCACAGCATTTGTTCTTCTCTGGCTGCTCTTCTCCTTTCACGTTTTGCCTTTTTTTAAACTCCCTCACCCTCATTATATATTTTGGGTGGGTTTGGAGTCCTGACCCTCTCTCTCCATGGGACTCCATTTTTTGGACCCCCCCACCCTCTTTTTTTTTTTTTTAATATTAAAGCAGCTCTGCCTTTGGCTGCCTCTGCTTTCACAGTCAATACGCAGGCATGAATCGGCCATGATGTGTGAGTGATGCCATCTGACTGCGCTGACACAGACCCAGCTCTTAGAGTTCAGTAAAAATCTAACATGCACAGGAATTCCTGAGTCTCTTAGCCTTTATTCATCTCAGCTACCGCATGGACTTATCTCCCAGTCTGATTCTACAAAAAATGTTTTTGCCTGCGCTTTGCAAGTTTTCACTTCGCATTTTATTTCCCTTCTTACTGCTATCTCTGCAGTCCCTCTACAGAAGTACTGGATGTTTCCCCCTCAACAGTGGTTGCCTTGTCGATCTCACTAATAGTCTTTGTGGTTTTGGTTCAGCATTCCCCTGTTTGGTCAAGGAAGGAAGACACAAAGGGGATTCTTTCTCTTCTGGAAGATCTGTTACTCCCGCTTTTTGGATAATCTAACGAAGGTGTTGTCCATCAGAGTTGGGAAGGAGCAGGATTTGAGAATAGATGTCTTTGGGTTGTTGTAATTTCTCCAACTTCCAGCACACTGCAAACATCTCAATACATAGCCTCCTCAAGGAGGATGTGGCAGATTCTGATGATATACCTTCCAGTAGCTTGAAAGATTGATCTTGAGTGCAGGCCTCTCTTGGCTTTGGAGTATTCTAGCTACCGCAGCACTCTGTGATGGTAGAGTAAGCCTTGAAGTGTGCAAAGTGCTTCCAGAATCATGCTAACACTCCTGAGAAGGATCTGAAGTTATTGTTTGCATTCGGGAATGAAGTTCTTCCAGGAATCTATGCCTGGATTTCAGCTCACCAGTTGCTTTTTTTTCGGTGTCATTGAGCTCTTCCTACTGTGTGCAACAGCAGCTGCCACTAGAGGTCTGCACAGGAAGAGGCATCAGCTGAAGGCTCAACAGGATTTCCAGCCTAAGCCTGGTACTATTTTTTTTTTGATAGACTGAGTCCTTCTTCTCACTTCCTCCAGTGGGAGGAAGAGTCCAGTCATTCCTTTCAGCACAGATCTGCATCACCAATGACAGGTAAGTCCTGAAAATTGTGGAATATGGCTATAGGCATTTTTCAAGCTCTCTTCTGGCCCAACAGATACCAATCTTTAATTGACTCCTGTCAGTCTGTTCAGCTGCTCTGGAAGTCACATCTGTCCTTCAAATGGTGGTGATTAAGCTTTCCCCTTCTCAGGAAGGGTAGCCAGGTGTTCTACTTCCAGTATTTTCTAATCCCCAAGAAGTCTGAGGGATTGAGTCGTATCCTGGATCTAGGGAAGCTGGACAGATTGTGAGCTAAGAGATGTTCAAGATGAGACTTCCCTTGATTCAGCTGTGTGTGTGGGAAAGGGGAAGGGGTGTGCGCGTTGGATCTGAAAGACAGTTATGTACACATTCCCATTCACCTTGCTCATCGGAAGTGCACTACCAGTATAAGGTGCTTCCTTTTGTCTCTCTGCAGCCCGAGAGTATTAACAAAATGTCTTGTAGTCTGCACAATTTTGTCGAGAGAAAGTCTGCATGTTCCCATACCTGGACAATTGACTGGTAATGGGTCTGTCTCTATTTATTTATTTATTTGCTTTTATATACCGGTGTTCGATTTTACATATCACATCGGTTTACATTTAAACAAAATTTGCAGGAACTTATGCGTTACCTTTGTCAAATACATTAAACATTTAAATATGGGGATTGTTAACGAGGGATATAAAAGAACATGGGGAATATCTTGGCAAAGTGCTGCACCTGCACAAGTAATCCTTGGATCAAGAATGTGTAGATGACTTGTTTAGTCATTGAGTTACACCAGTGATTGACCTCTTCACCTCAGGACCACAGAAGGGTCAAAATGTTTTTTTTCATGCATCTGAGCAACTACAGATTAACATTGCATTTTAGCACAAAATTGAGAGTTGGTCTGCTCTGTGGTTGCCACCAATTTCTCCTATTACAGGATTGTCCAGAAGGCCCATCAGAAAATGGCAAGGGTTATCCTTAGCACCAGCCTGGCCATAGCAAGTGTGGTATCCATATCAGTCTATCAATTCTGTTTCTGATTCCGTGGGGGATGGCTCACTTTCGTCGCACAGGAAGATGGCAGACTCTGACTTCCAAACCTGCATCACTGGCCCTCTCGGTATGGATGTTGAACATACAGTACTCTCCCCCTTACTTCTTCCTAAGGAACTAGAGGACATGCTAATTTCAGCTAGTAAGCCTTCAACAAGAAGATTCCACAGTTTCAAGTGGAAGAGGTTTTCAGTTTGGTGTGAGACCAGCTGGATTCTTTCTCCTATAGCCTATGAGACTTGCTTCATTATCTATTCTTCCTTTCATCCTCAGGCCTCAGCACCTCTTCAGTTAAGGTTCATCTCAGTGCCATTGCGGCATATTACCAACATGTGGAAGGATCCCCCATCTTTCTCCACCCTTTAGTTTCCAAATTCATGAAACGTCTGTGGCATTCTTAGTATCTGGTCAGTAAATATACAGTGCCTTGAGACCTCAACATAGTTTTAGTGCAATTCTGAAACCTCCCTTCAAACCTCTTGAGTCAGTGGATTTGAAGTATCTTATCTGGAACGTGGCATTTCTCATGGCTGTTGCCCTGGCCATTCTTAATCCCTGCCCACCTCCCTGGAGAGTCGACTACCTTGCTAAAGCTTAAATTCTGGAAGAGACTGAGGGACTCAGGCAGTGTGAATGCACGAGAACTCCCGGACATGTTCAGTGAAATTTTTACTATGCTGTGAGAGCTGGCTCCATGTCCATGCCATCGGAGGACGTCACTCATGTATTATGGCCGATTTGATCTTGTTATCTATGGAGAACCCAGTTTACAGGTAAGCATACTTACACTCTTTTCTGGAAGGTTCTTTGGGATGTCCTTTATGTTCCTGGCTGTTGGCTGAGTTTTCCCTTGTAACTTTTTTGTTAGGCGTGTAGACTATCATGGGAGATAAAATTACTTTTTTTTTTAAAGAATTCCTAATTCAGTTACTATACAGAAAACAATCATAAAGATTTCATAAATATGCATTCAGATATACTTTTGTTTGTTTTAGTACAAAGGAGCACATGTGAAACCTGGGTTTGCAGAACACTTCTACAGTAGTCCTGCAAGGTACAAAGGAAGAGAAAATATGTTGGTAAGTTCTGGGAATGCACATTATATATCTGAAGTTGCTTACAGGAAATAATTTTGAGCCAAATATATAGGCATGTCTTTATAAGTGGTGGATAGATAATGATGCTACATATTTGAAATTTTCTAATGTGACTCCAGAAGTGAGGCATGCATTCTGCAAATAGAATAACCATTTACCAAGGTCCTCGTCACTGAAGTAGCATGCATATACTAAAGATACAAATAGATGAAACCAAGCAAATAATTGTTATTTTTGTAATGACAGTATATTTAATCTGTGTTCATCTATGTGTATATGTTTATATTACACCCATGGATGTGTCATAGTAAAATTTATTTTCTCGTTCTCCTTTAGTATTACGACACCATTGAGGATGCTTTGGGAGGAGTCCAAGAAGCTCATTTTGATGGCCTAATCTTTGTTCATTCTGGTATTTATACAGACGAATGGATATATATTGAATCCCCTATCACTATGATTGGTGCAGGTACTTTATGAATCATATTTTATCATAATTTATTTTCCTTTTAGATCTGTAAATGCACCTTTTATTGAAAAATCTCTGAAATAATTGAAAATATCCAATATCATTATTATATGTAAAAATAGAATTGCTTTATTTGGAAAACAAATAACCTTTTGTTATGGAACTTTTTTTCCCCATTAAATGCAGGGCAGTTGTGATTAATGCCAGATGAGAAAATAGAAAAATTGAGTAATGAGCAATGCTGTGACTTATTGGTGGTTTTTCCCCCCCCCCATAGTTCAAGAAACATGACTTAATGTGTATTTTTTATTACGCATTTGAAGAATGACATTTTTAATGTTTCATTTTCTTCCCTGATGCTGCTGATCCTCAGAAATATTATACATTGTGTAGTAAAATAAATTATTTAAATTGTTTACAGCACCTGGAAAAGTAGCTGATAAAGTCATCATTGAAAATACTAGAGATTCTACCTTCGTTTTTATGGAAGGATCTGAGGATGCTTATGTTGGCTATATGACCATCAGGGTAAGAGATTTGAGCTCTGCTTTCTATCAGGCCGATACAGTACAGTGCGATCCGGCAGAGCGCACTGTTAACCCTAGTTTGGACGCGCGTTTTTGATGCGCTAGCTTTACCCCTTATTCAGTAAGGGGTAATAGCGCATCAAACGCGCATCCAAACCCCCCCCCCCCCCCGAAACTAATTGCGCCTGCAACATGCAAATGCATGTTGATGGCCCTATTAGTTATTCCCGCGCGATTCAGTAAATAAAATGTGCAGCCAAGCCGCACATTTTACTTTCAGAAATTAGCGCCTACCCAAAGGTAGGGGTTAATTTCTGCTGGCACCGGGAAAGTGCACAGAAAAGCAGTAAAAACTGCTTTTCTGTACACCCTCCAACTTAATATCATGGCAATATTAAGTCGGAGGTCCCAAAAGTTAAAAATAATAAAAAAAAAAAAAAAAAAAAAATTAAATCGGCCTGCAGCTCGTGGGTTGAAAACCGGACGCTCAATTTTGCCAGAGTCCGGTTTCCGAACCCGTGGCTGTCAGCGGGTTTGAGAACCGACGCCGGCAAAATTGAGCATTGGCTGTCAAACCCGCTGACAGACGCCGCTCCTGTCAAAAAAGAGGCGCTAGGGACGCGCTAGTGTCCCTAGCGCCTCTTTTTATTGCAGGCCCTCATTTGCATGGGGGCCGATACTAAATCGCGTGCACAGGAAAGTGGCCTGTGCGCGCACCAGGAACTGCTCTCCCGCGACTTTTACTGTATCAGCCCGTATGATTTGTGTGTATGGTTAAGATTTTTTTTTAATAAACAATTTATTTCTTTTTCTTTTTTTTAGTTCAATCCTGATGATAAATCTGCCCAGCACCATAATGCACACCACTGCTTAGAGATTACAGTAAACTGCAGCCCTATAATAGATCATTGTATCATTCGCAGTACCTGCACAGGTTGGTATCTTCTCCATTTTAATGTTAGAACATAAGATATTTATTTATTTAACAACTTTTTTATACCGACATTCGTGGGTACATCATATCAGTTTACAAGGAACTAAAAGAAATACAGCGAACAAAGGCGGGAGGGGAGCAGTAGTAACGAGGGGGAGGGGGGAAATAACAGGGCAAAAGGCATAACAAATAGAAGGTTCAATGGATGCAACTCACATGAGATATAAAATTATATAATGTATAGTAGAATAATAATATAAAAATAACATAAGTAATTAACATAAAGGAAACATAAAATAATTAGCATAACAATAATAACATGGTAGTTAACATAAAGATAACATAAAATAAATTAGCTTGAAATAATAACATGGAGGAGTAATCGAGGGAGAAGCTGGAAGACCTATGCTTAAAGAGCCAGGTCTTTAGCTTTTTCCTAAATTTGAACTGGCAGGGCCATACTGGGTCAGACCAAGGGTCCTAAATTTGTACTGGCAGGGCCATACTGGGTCAGACCAAGAGTCCATCAAGCTCAGCATCCTGTTTCCAACAGTGGCCAATCCAAGTCAAAAGTATCTGGCAAGAACCCAAACATTAAATAGATCAAGCTTCCCTTCCTTATTGATCAATAGCACTTTATGGATTTTTCCTCTAGGAAACTTATCCAAACCTTTTTTAAACCCAGTTACACTAACTGCTGTAACCACATCCTCTGGCAATGAATTCCAGAGCTTAACTGCGCAGGGTGAGAGAGAATTTTTCTTCGATTTGTTTTTAAATGAGCTACTTGCTAACTTCATGGAGTGCCCCCTAGTCCTTCTAATATCTGAGAGAGTAAATAACCGATTTACATTAACCTGTTCAAGTCCTTTCATGATTTTGTAGACTTCTATCATATCCCTCCCTCAGTCATCTCTTCTCCAAACTAAAATGTTGTAACTTCTTTAGCCTTTCCATGCCCCTTATCTTTTTGGTCGTCCCTCTCTGCACTTTGTCTAATGCAACTATATCTTTTTTTGAAATGTGGCAACCAGATTTGCACACCGTTTTATTTGCCATTCCCTTCCTAATAATTCCTAACATTCTGTTTGCTTGTTTGACCGCCACAGCACACTGAGCTGACAATTTCAATGTATTATCCACTAGGATGCCTAGATCTTTCCTGGGTGGTAATTTCTAAGATAGAACCTAACATCGTGTAACTACAGCAAGGGTTATTTTTCCCTATTTTTCCCCTCATTATTTAACAATACTTCATTGTTAAACAATGAGGTATTGAATTGCAGTAACTTGATAGTAGTTCTCATGATTTGAAATACTAGCAATATAAAATATGCAAGCTTTATCATAAGAACACCATTTTTTCCATGGACAAGCAGAACTGAATTCAGCCACACAAGTGGGTGATGTTACTAGATGGTGCCACCACAAAAACGTACTCCACAGAGCTCAAAAAGACCTGAGCATGCGGGGGAGTTCCTGTGCAGCCGCCACCCAAAGAGACTCTTCACTCTATTTTCTTCTGCTGAGGCAAAAATATGTCTGCTCTCTTGCTCCGCAGCTCACCAGTTTTTCAGGTAGCATTTTTCATTTTCTTTTTCCTGCTTGGCTAATTTATTTTATTTTTACCCAGTCTGTCTTTATTTTTGTAAGTCTCACCGAAAAAGGAAAAAAAATTTCTGTAATTACCTTAGGTTAATCTTCATAATTTTGGAAAGGAACCCTTTAAGCTCTAAGTAAAAGGCATACAAAGATATCAAACTTGGAATTCACAAATCATGTATCTGCTACCTGGACCTGTCATGGTATGACTAGCTGCTTAGCATTCTCAAGCTAAAATTCCATCTCTCTTCCCCTTTGGAGGAAAGGTACATAGAGAATTTAGAGAAGCCTGTAGCTAAAGGAGGTCATTCTCCTTGACAATGAAGCTGCTATTCCCTGCCTTCAGGTTCAGAGTGCAAAACGGGGAAAATAACATCTCTGGCATGGAGAAGCAAGCACTCCCACAGAAGCTCTGCACTTGAGACTCCCTTGATGCACACATAGCTATCACCATCCTGTTATGGTGCTGCCAAAGCCACTTTTTTTTGGTGCGAAGGGAAAAGTAGGGAATCAGACACTTCTTCAGTGCTTCTTCCTTTGCGTGCGCCTACCTTTTTGTGCAAAAGTTGTGGTTGGAGTTTGTCCATAATTACATGAAGAATATGCCAAACATTCCATCGCCTCCACCTCTCTGGAACCCATATTAGAGAAATGTTCTGCCCAATTAGATTCCCAGTCTTCTATTACTCCGTTTTCAGGAAGATCAACAGGTGCGTGAAGAAACATCTCAAACTCCCATCTCTTCAAGAAATAGACTTTCCTCAGTGGACCTTCTGTTTCTGCTCCAGCAATGACAGGTCTCATTCTTCTTTTGATTCATTTTTCTATTTATTTGCAGAGAAAACAGGTCTAACTTCATGCCTCTTACCTGAACCAACTAGGAGCACCATTCCATCAGACAACATGATCTAACTAGCCTTCCTGCAGAAAATGGCAGAGTCAATTCTTATTAAATTGGAGAAGATAGTTAAGGGAAGATTGCCTGGTGTCCTGAACTATATTCAAACACCTAAGCAAGCCATTTTTGTGCTGATTCATAACTCTTCAAGAATGTAAGATGTAGTAGACTCCTTCTCTACACTTCCAGTGTTTAGCACGCTGGATATTTAGTATAAAGTGCAGCCCAGGCCATAAAAGAATGCAACTTCCTCATGAGTCTGTAGTGGTAGAATCTGCCTTAAAGAAAGCAAAATGATCCAAGACGCACTCCAGTACTCCACCTTGAAAGTATGCCGACTCTTAGGTAACTTGGCAAGGAAGATTATATAGTCAGCAATTTTTCAAAATAGAATTTCAGCCCATCAAATCCAAATGGTTTAGTATATTTACAACATCATTCAAAAGATTTAGATACCTCATCTGGACGTCTTCAGATGCAAAGGCTCAGGTCACCTCTCATCTCAGTGATTAGGAAGAATATTCCAAGCATCTCAATGTGATCTTACAATATTTTTGAAACATCAAGATCATCAGCAATAGCAATAGAGACCAGAAGATTTACTTGGCTAAAAGCATCAGGCCTCCAAGAGGACTTGCATAAATAAGTTAGCGGACTCCCCATGTTCGGAACATAAGTTGTTTGGAGACAAATTAAGGAGATGGTGGATCTTATAAAAGATCACTATTCAACCACTATCATCAACAATCTCCAACCAACATTCCAACTGCTTCATTACAGGAGACAATAGTTACCCTTGCAAAAAAATTCCAACCATATCCTTTTTAGAGGAAACATTCCCAACAGTAGCAATATCAGCAGCAACTGCAACAGCAAAGCAGTTAACACCCTAGAGAAAAGGTTTAACAAAGACTTGACATTCCACAAAAATCTGCACTGAACTTTTGACTACAGAAGTTCTCATTTCCATACTTCCCTTGCACCTCTTCGAGTAAGGGAAGGCTTCAGTTCTTCTACTGCCAATGGTCTCTTATTACTCAATAGTTATTGCCTGAATTTTCAGTAGTTGCCTTCTCACACTCCAGCTAACCATCCTCCAGTCTCCCTATAACAACTTCAAATTGTAAAACAGTTTCCCTAGCGTGTATCCAGATGGACTCAGGACCAATGGGTTATGCTCCCCTGCCAGTAGATGGAGAATGGAGTCTGATTTCAAAGCTATCACCCTAAAAATACCGCTGCAGTGACCTCAGCCCTTCAGTATTTCTCCAGCAGATGGTGGATGTACTTTTTGGAAGGAGAAATTTTACCTTTACAGTGGAGAAAAAATTGAGCCCCGCTCTCCTGCGGTGATACTTAACTGTCCCTCCCCCAGTTGAGAATTCCTGAGATCCCTCAGAGGTGTGCCTTGATCCGGTAGCTGGTTCCAGGTGTGGACTTTGCTGCAGGGGGAGAGGGCCAAAGCCCTCTCCCCCTGCAGCCGGAGACAGTCTCTGTACTCAGCCGGTAAGTTCTGAGCGCAGGTAAGAAAAAAAAGAGAGAGAAGATTTACCTCCCGATTCAGAGACATTCAGAGGGGTTTCGATAAGACTTCCTCTGGTCTCCTTGCTTGGTGCGCCATACCGATGTTCCCGATCCCATTGAGGTAAGGGGAAATGGGCTTCTAAGTAGGTTGAGCCGAGCCCCTGGTGGGCTAGGTCCTGCTTTAGGCTTGTTCGGCACACAGCGTGGTAGGCCGTGGCGGTGCCATCTTGCGTGAGTCTTTGTGCATGCCGTTTTGCCCTCCATAAAACATCGGTACACGATGTGTGTAGGTTTTGTGCATGTGCTATGCGCATAACATCACATGCGTACATATGCACACAACCTACTAACCGCAGAATACAGGTAAAGCTGGGTGCATGGGCTGTGCGTGGGCCTCACAGCATCCCACCTAGGCGCCTGAAATCTGTGCACATAAAATTTTAAGTGTGAGACAACAGAACACACAGTTACTGCCGTCAATGGCTCTGGCAGCCAAGAAACATAAGCGCTGCTTGTCATATTAGGGCTTCATAGTGTGACCTGGATTCCAACATGTCAGCACTGTGAGGAAGCCCAGGGAGAGTTGGCTTCCTCACAGTGCCCAGACTTTGCTAATCCCGGCTCCTCCCATTCAGAGGATGGGTTAGCCACAGCCTTAACTGGAAGTATCCCGGATCTGAGTACCCCCGGGAATGGGTCATCCATGAGAGAGGGAAATTCAGCAGCACCTACCCCCCCCCGACCTCCCGGGCTAGGCATGGACCCAGCTGCCTTTTCTTGGGTGGAATTTTTCCAGGACCTTCAAGCCTTCGTACAGGCGCAGTCTACCCCTGTCAACCCTATCTGCAGACCTCGAGGCATGCCGATAGGATGCCTTGAGGGTATCACTCATACACAATATCACCTCATATATTAAATCTCAACTAATCTATTACATCTAAATCAACTCATGTGACAAGCATGTCTAATCAAAGTTTGTGTCTTTGTCTAAGTTAAGCATGAAAACGTTGTTTAAAGAAACAAACAATTTTTGAAGAGAGAAGAGGAAGGTTTCATATAATTTCATATATCACCGCATCCAGCAGTGTTTATAATTTTAATCATCAACTAACCTCCTCCTGTCCGTGATTATTTTGTATTTATGCTTAGCGTGTAAAATTAGTTTGCTATACTTTAATATGTGCTTATGATATTAAATCAGAGCTATCTTGTAAATTGTGGTGTGAGCCACTAACTACTTTTGACTATAGTTCAAATTTCTTTCAAAACGCCGAACCTCTCCCAAAAACGCTGACATTTTTCAAATATTAGCTGAAGGCTGAAGACACGAAATCAGTTCCCAAAACTTATCTTCATTATATGTCCATGTTCCATGTCCATGTCCCAACAGGGCCTTGTTTCGAATCAAAGATCCTTCATCAGGGGGTGTACTATTATATCCTGGTCGTTAATGTCGTCCGGCGTTTTGATAAACTTTACTGGCTGAATGTATGGTCGCCGTATTGGTTTAAATGCCCAGGTTACTGCTGACTTATCTGTTCGCTCTTCATCGAATCGTAACCAATCCCGGTGTATGTTGGATGACGTCATTATGTACCAGCTGTCAAGTTGTTTCAACATCACTCCGTCTTTCATCTAAAGTAGCGTGTTCCATTCGAGCTCTTTATTTAATCCCTGTGGAGACTGTGTGGCTAATGTGAAAATCCAATAAGCTTCCCTCAAATTCAATAAATGTGTGCGATCACCTCCGTGTGGGGTTGCTCGTACATGATCAGTAACTGTCCATTTTATTTGGGTAAAAGAATGTTGACATTGCATACAGTGGGTCACTATAGGCGCAGTTAGTGTCTGAGTATGTAAACGAGATTTGTGTTCATTTAGTCTCATTCTCATATTCCGGGTTGACCTCCCTATGTAAACCTTAGGGCAATCGCAAACTAAAGATGCTGGGAGTTCCTGGGGCAGGCTCTATGACGAAACCAAAGAAGAAACCCATTCTGATTTCCTTACAGAAAGCCTCTTGCTACTTTCCAGTACTGGAAGCCATTCAGGAGTTGATTGATCTGGAATGGGTTGCCCCAAAAGCAAGTTTAAAGGGACGAGCGTTAGAAGTTCTCTTCCCACTGGATTCAGCAGTGACAGAACGTTTGCGTTTCCCTAAAGTGGATATGCTGGTCTATGCCATCTCTAAGCGAACAACTATCCCAGTGGAGGGAGGGAACAGCCTTAAAGGATGCGCACAATAGACTGAGTCCATCCTTAAACAGGCCTTTGACGCAGTAGCAGTGACCTTACAGATTGCTTCTTGTTGTGCCCTGGTAGTTTGATCATGCCTATTCTTCTCTCAGGAGGTGGGTAACTTGGGGGTAAATTCCAGAGCGGTTATGGAGCCTGCCGCCATCTTTTTAGCTGATGCGGGCTTGGATCTAGTCCGTACTTTGGCCAGAGGAGTGGCTTCAGTGGTGGCGGCCAGAAGACAACTATGGCTGCAGAACTGGGCAGCAGACACAACCTCCAAGACAAATCTTATAAAGTTGCCTTTAAAGGATCACTCCTTTTTGGAAGCAAATTGGAAAAGCTGTCCAGTAAATGGGGCAAATCTCCAGTTCCCCAGCTACCAGAAGATAAGAGAAAGCAGTTAAAGCACACCTCACCTATGAAGGGTTGATCCAGGGGCTCCCAACTCTTTCGCCCCTACAGAAACTCTACATTTCAGAGGTCTCAGACCTTTGGAAGTCTCAGTCCTTTTGTAGTTGACAGTCCAAAAGAGAGGGGCAGGCTCGGGTTCAGGTTCATACCGAACTCCCCAATGAAAATTTGCCGACCCACCCTAGGAATGAGGAGATAGGGGATTGACTGACCCTCTTCTACCAGAGGTGAGTCGAGATCACTTCAGACAAATGGGCACTGGAAGTCATACGAGAAGGATATGCACTGGAATTTCACAGCAATCCTTGGGGAAATATTCATGATGTCTCCTTGCCACTCCCAGCACAAGAAGCAAGCAATGGAGACTACTCTTTTTAAGCCCCTCAGAATGAGGTCTATAATCCCAGTACTTGCGCCCCAGGAAAATACGGGGCGTTATTCCATCTATTTCATTGTACCCAAAGAAGGAAGTTTCCTTTCGCCCCATCCTGGTCCTCAAGAGCATCAACTGATATCTACAAGTGAATCATTTCCGCATGGAAACCTTATGCTCCGTGATAATGGCTGTATAATTGGGAGAGTTCTTAACCTCGTTGGACCTATCCGAGGCCTACCTACATGCTCTAATCCGTCAAGAACACCAATGTTTCCTAAACTTTGCAGACCTGTGAGCTATTATTAGTTCTCGGCACTGCACTTTGGCCTAGCCACCGCCCCCAGAACATTTTCCAAGATTATGGTGGTCGTAGCAGCAGCTTTGAGAAAAGAGGGAATACTGGTGCACCCGTTTTTGGATGACTGGTTGATCTAGGCCAAGTCCGTGGAACAGAGTCTCTGGGTCACCAACAGGGTGACCTCCTTGCTTCAGGAACTCGATTGGATCATAAACCTGGACAAAAGCAGTCTCAAGCCCTCCCAGTCCTTGGAATATCTGGGAGTCCAGTTCGACACCAAGCAGGGCAAGGTCTTCCTTCCGACTATGCAGGTAAGGAAGTTGATGTCCCAAGTGAATCAGATGCCAGACGGTGCGGAGCTATCTCCATGTTCTCAGTTTGATGGCGGCATCCCTGGAGGTGGCTTTTGAAGTGAATACTGAAGGGCTGAGGTCACTGCAGGGGTGTATCTAGGGTGAAGTCAGCTTTGACTGTCTCCATCTGCTGGCAGGGGAGCATAACCCATTGGTCCTGAGTCCATCTGTCTACATTAAGGAAAACGAAATTATCAGGTAAGTTATTTCTCTAATCTAGCCTCTGCTAGCAGTCAGTGCACTAGAACTGGTCCCGATGATGAAAAAGAGCAAAAGATTTAACTCAAGATTTCCTTATCCCAAAGACGTTTGAAGGTCTGTGTCACATTTTGGATTTGAGAAACTTAAATATATTCCTTAAGAGAGAAAAATTCAAAATGAATTATCTAGGTACCATCCTTCCACATCTGCAAATTAATGATTAGCTGGCCACGCTGGATCTAAAGGATGCTTACATACACAATACCATTGACTTCAGTCTTAGGAAATATATATACAATTCACAGTGGCAGATCAAAAATATCAATACTGCATTCTCCTCTGTGGTTTAACAGAGACTCCATGAGTTTTCATCAAGTGCCTAGCAGTTACAGGTGCACATATTAGGAAAAATGATGTCTTAGTTTTTCCTTACATAGACAATTGGCTAATATTGAGCAGGTCCAGACAAGAGTGAGCCAATCCGCTTTATATACGCTCCATGCTTTCCTATCTCTGGGATTCAAGGTCAATTTCCAAAAGTCCAATTTGATACCCAGAAGGGAAGAATGTTCCTTCCTATTCAAAGAAAGAAATTGTTAGTGTGCATAGTTCACTATCCGCTCTCAGAACAATATTTGTCAGAACTTTTATGGAGATATTAGATCATATGGTGGCCACCGTTTACATCATGCCCTTTACATGTCTACATATGAGTCAAGATCAATGGCACTTGAAACTTCTCTGGAACCAACATTCAGAGCAAGTGTCTGAAAGAATACAACTCTCCAGGCTTCTTGTTCATTGGTTAAGGTGGTTAACCCACCCTTCAATTTTTCTTTGTGATCAACCCTTTCATTTTCTGCAGATTGAAAGTTTCATAATAGATGCTTCTGCTCAAGTTTTAGGAGTACATTTCAACATTGTTTGCTCTTAAAGAAATTGGAACATACAGGAGCAAAGGCTTTACATAAACCTTCTAGAGCTAAGAGCCATTTTCAAAGCTCTTTTATTGTTTGAGCTATGGCTGAAAGGAATAGTAGTACAAATTCAGACAGACAATTGGGTAGTGATATACTACATCAACAATTGAGGAAGAGTAGGGTCCTCAAAGCTATAAAAGAAGCATGCAAGATATAGAATTGTGCAAGCATGAGGATGATATTTTTCTCAAGGTCATTAATTTCCTGGGCAAAGGCGGAACACAATATCCAAAGCTACTTAGCCGGATAAATAGTGACTTATTGACTAAGTAGCGGCTGCTAAATATCCAGCTATATTCAGCGATTGCCACTTAGCTGGATAAGCCACTTATCTGGCAATAAGTATATTGGGGTGGTGCTACTTGTCCGGCTAACTTAGCCAGATCAGTGCCGATATTTGGACTTATCCGGTTAAATTAACTGGGTAAGTTAGACCTGCCATAAACAGGTCTAACTTAGCTGGTTATAATTTATCTGGCTAAGTAACACCACATATGGGATATCCAGCAGCATAGACATGTAAGTTAGCCGGATAAGTCTTATCTGGCTAACTTACATAAACATTCAGTTTTTAATATTGACCTCTAAATGTCTTGGGGGACTCGTTTAGTCCTTTCCAATTACACGAGTGATCGCTCCATCTCAACACAATGCAGTTTTTTTTTACCCTGGGGGATGCCGCAAATAGACGTCATTGCATAAGAACTTAAAACTTGCCATACTGGGTCAGACCAAAGGTCCATCAGGCCCAGTATCCTTTTTCCAACAGTGGTCAAGCCAGGTCACAAATACCTGGCAGGATTTCAAGCTGCTTATTCCAAGAATAAGCAATGGATTTCTGCAACTCTAACTTAATGGTTAATATGGAACCTTGCATTATGTACTATAATTTGGGTTACTCTTCCCTAAGTGTCATTTTGCACTTGTCCACATTAAATTTAATTTGCCATTTGCATGCCCAGTCTCCCAATTTTGCAATGTCCTTTTGCAATCTCTCACAAGCCTCTTGCTATTTAACAACTTTGAATAATTTTGTGTTATTGGCAAATCTGATCACCTCGCTTGTACCCATTTCCAGGCCGTTTATAAATACATTAAAAAGCAGTGGTCCCAGAACAGATCCCTGGGGCATTTCACTATCCACTTTTTTCTGTTGGAAAAAGTTACCTTTTAGCCCTACTCTCTGTTTTCTATCTTTTAACCAGTTGACAGTCCACAGTAGGACACTGCTTCCTATCCCATGACTTTTTAATTTCCTAAGTCGTCTCTCATGAGGGACTTTGTCAAATGCTTTCTGGAAATCCAGATACTCTATATCAACTGGCTCACCATTATCCACATGTTTGTTTATACCCTCAAAAAAGTAGACTTCCCTTGGCTAAATTCATGTTGGCTTTGTCCCATTAAACTATGCATATCTATATGTTCAACAATTTTATTTTTTATGATAGTTTCTACCATTTTGCCTGTCACAGAAGTTACTGTTCTGTAGTTTCCTGGATCACCCCTTGATCCCTTTTTAAAAACTGGCGTTATATTGGAAACCCTCCAGTCTTCAGGTACCATAGATGATGTTACTGATAGTTTACTGATTTCCAATAGCAGGTCCGCAATTTAATTTCTCAGTTCTTTCAGCACTCTGGGATCTTTACCATCTGGTCCAGGTGATTTTCTACTCTTTAATTTGTCAATTTGCCCTAGTACATCTTCCAGGTTCACTGAGATTTGTTTCAGTTCTTCTGAATCATCACCTTTTGAATATCTTTTCTGGCATGGGTATCTCTTACATCTTCCTTAGTGAATATCGTAGCAAAGAATTCATTTAGTTTCTCTGGAGTGCCCCCTTTACCCCTTGATCATCTAATGGTCCACCTGACTCCCTTGCATGCTTTTTACCTTGAATGTACTTGAAAAAGGTTTTATGAGTTTTTGCTTCCACAGCAAACTTCTTTTCAAATTCTTTTTGCCTTTCTTATCAATGCAGTGCATCTGGCTTGCCAGTGCTTATACTGTTTCCTGTTTTCTTTATTGCATTTCTGTTGAACCACAAACTCCCTCTCTACTGCTCAAAAAGACCATAGCTCATCAGATTCTTTTTGCATTCTATGGAATAAAGGGCTAATGTACACTTTTTCACTGATGATACATATCAAAGTTAAGGACAAGGGGGGAGTTGATACTAATGGCCCCCTATTGACTATCTCAAACTTGATTTCCATGGCTGCTTTGCCTAGCTGTTGCTCAGCCAGTACATCTGAAGACATATACATTTCCAAATATCTTAACACAGTACAATGGAACACTTCTTCACAGCAACCTTCAGTCTCTAACACTCACAGCTTAGAAATTGAAAAGTAGAGTAGTACAGGCTTTGCCCCTGCCACTAGATTATTTGTGCAGCAAGAAGACTGTCCACCAGATGTTCCTACAACTTTAGATGGAAAAGGTTTTCCATTTAGTATACATCTCAGAGGGAGGATCTGTTCAATTGCTCCACTTTAGCTCTTTTACGATATCTGCTCTGCCTTTCTGAAGTCTAATTCTATGAGAGTGCGCTTAAATGGTATTGTAGCATATCACCAACACTTAAAAGGTCTTGTCATCATATAATATCAAGGTTCATTAAGGTCCTTTACCATTTTTATTCTCCTGTAAAAGTCTTTTCTACTTAGTGGGATATAAATGTACTGCTTTCTTAACTAGCGAATTCTCCCTTCAAAGTTATTGTGTTTTGTAGCAGTGACCTCAGCATACACAGATTAAGCAAGCTCCACGCCTTAGTAGTATATATACCAAATTCACACAGGGATAAATATATATATGTCTACCCAGCTAAGTTTCAACCTGCTCAATGGCACGTCTAAACTTATATGGATACTTATGTGGCTAAATCTGAATATCGGTAGATAGCCGTGTAAATTAAATAGCTAACTTGCTCCATCCCCGACCTGCCCTGTACATGCCTATTTTTTGTGCATGTATCTTTTAGCCGTATAAAGTACTTATATGGCTAAGCGGCGACCGCTGAATGTAGGCGTATATTCAGCGGCCCGCTACTTAACCGCATAAGTTCTGCTTATCTGGCTAAATAGCTCTGAATGCGCTTTGAATATTAGGCCCATGACTTTTTAAATAGGGTAGTTTTAAGAACCTATCCAAAAAGTTTTTCTTAAGGTGGTTTTTCAATTCCACTTAATAGTTCTACCAATTTTTCTGAAGCCTCTTTCTAATAAAGGTGAGCAAGCACTTAATATCTTGGACTGCAGAAAAGCTTTGTTCTGTTTGGAAAGATTGAAAAGTTACAAATAGTTGTGGAAACTTTGTTTTAATCCAATAAATCAAGGTCTACCAGTAATAAAACAAATGCTTTCTGCCTGGATATGGCCAGAAGCTGCATAGCCAAGAAAAGGCTCATCAAATGTGAGTGACATCCACTTACTTAGCACACCTTTTATTCAGCTTCAGTTCATGGAATCTGCAAAGAAGCTTCTTTGTGCTCTGTCTACACTTTTGTTAAATATTACTATTTAGAAAATGACTCTAGCATGGGACAGTAACTTTGGTCAGGCAATACTAAAAAGCTTATTTAATTAAATGCTTCAACACCCCGCCCCCCTCCCCAGCTGTGCCGCTCTGGGTTGAAAGAAATATTTTTGTCTTGCAACCCTCAGCTTGGGAGTTCCCACTTTGTGGTTGAATTTAGTCGTCCTTGTCCATGGAGAAAGCAGAGTTGCTTACCTCTAACAGGTGTTCTCCTTAGAAAACAGGAATTCAGCCATATAATCCCACCCGACTCACTGTAGAGTTGCACAGCTGCTCAGAAACTCTCACACATGCTTGAAAAGACTTTTAGGCCTTTCTGTGCACTTAGCATGTTCTGTGGTGGTGTCTGGTGTAGTTACCCACTTAAGTGACTGAATTGTTCTGCTGTGTATACAGAACACCTGTTGAAGGTAAGCAACTTTGCCTTTGCTTCATTGTGCATGATAAAATCTCCATTATTTCAAATATTTATTGCTGCACACAGTAAAGTGTTTTTTGTAAAATATTTTTACATGTTTACAATAATATCTCAGATTGAGATGTTTGTACCTTGATTTATGAAAATTGATCACTTTCATGAGATCGACTTTATAAATAAACTGTGTATTTGTTTTTCTTGCAGTTGGCTCTGCAGTGTGTGTTAGTGGCCAGGGAGCTTGTCCCACTATCAAACACTGTAACATCAGTGACTGTGAAAACGTTGGATTGTACATAACAGATCATGCACAGGTTCTTTTTTTTTTTCCCCTCTCTTGATATGGCATTTCTTCCTGCTTCTTTGGGCTCCTGGCTTAGTCTAGCTAGACCTGGGATCTGGCACCATGAGCCTTCATTTATAACTACCCAGAAACTTTTTCCCTTAAGTGATATTCCCCTCCTGACTGACTTTAGTGTAGTCATTATAAAGACTGTCCTCTGATGTCCATGCACCAGAGTTCCTTCCAGAACCTTGTAGTCATGGGCCTTAAATCTATCTGTTAGTTATCACTAGATTGTAATTACTAGGACTCCCCTTTCCCTTCCAGAGGCTGTAAATAGTGCCTCTGCAGTATTTCCAGCCCCAGGTGAGCGGAAAGGAAGATATGGATTGGGATTCAGACCAATATCCCTCTGCATGACAGTGTGCCACACTTTCACTGGACCAGTCCCTTAATTTTTCATTTTACCTTTCTCCCCTAGAGTTATGCTGGTTAAGTACATTCCAGTGTGTTTAAGTACTGCCTTTTAATATTTCCTGCAGGGAATTTATGAGGACAACGAGATTTCTAATAATGCATTAGCTGGCATTTGGGTTAAAAACCATGGAAACCCCATTATTAGACGGAATCACATTCATCATGGGCGTGATGTTGGTGTTTTTACGTTTGACCATGGCATGGTAAAGTTTATTTTTCTTTACAAGAGAGTAATGTGTAATTTTTTCTAATAGGTCTTGCCAACTTTTGTAACAGTAATGTTGAATTGTTTGTAGAATACATATGAGTGTTACCAGATGACATTTGATTTACAGAGCAACTTTAACTAGGCTTGGCATGTACTGCTGCACAATATCTCTTGACTATTTAGGAATGGGGACTATATTCTTGATGAGCAATGTAGAATAGAATAATATGTAATAGGGATTTTGCATTACTTTCTAGATAGAATGTATGTTACACTATGACATTAGGAGCATGAGCGGTATGTAACATTGTAATTTTGGAATGGCGTGTTTAGAAAATTATGAATTGCTCATGTTATAACAGCTCTCAATATCCTGTTGCAGCACGGGGTAGATCTTGCAACAAATGAGGTAGAAGACCCTATAGTATATCTTTTGAAAATTTGTCGCAATTTTGCATTTACTTATGTATGCAGTCAAGCTAACTATTGTTGAAAGTCCATTTTTAAAATAAAATAATTCTACAACCTATTATCAGGCTGATACAGTACAGTGCACTCCGGTGGAGCACACTGTTAACCCGCTAGCTTTACCCCTTATTCAGTAAGTGGTAATAGCGCGTCGAAAACGCGCATCCAAACCCCCCCCGAAACTAATAGCGCCCGCAATATGCAAATGCATGTTGATGGCCCTATTAGTCATTCCGGCGCGATTCAGTAAGTTAAATGTGCAGCCAAGCCGCACATTTTACTTTCAGAAATAAGCGCCTACCCAAAGGTAGGTATTAATTTCTGCCAGCACCGGGAAAGTGCACAGAAAAGCAGTAAAAAATTGCTTTTCTGTACACCCTCCGACTTAATATCATGGCAATATTAAGTCGGAGGTCCCAAAGTAAAAAATAATTAAAAAGAAAAAAAGAAAAATTTTAAAATCAGCCCGCTGCTCACGGGTTGAAAACTGGACGCTCAATTTTGCCGGCATCCGGTTTCCAAACCCATGGCTGTCAGCGAGTTTGAGAACCGACGCCGGCAAAATTGAGCCTCAGCTGTCAAAATCGCTGACAGCCGCCGCTCCTGTCAAAAAAGAGGCGCTAGGGACGCGCTAGTGTCCCTAGCACCTCTTTTTACCGCGGGCCCTAATTTGAATATTTTGTTTTAGTGAATTGCGCGCCGGGAGAGCGGAACTTTACTGTATCGGCCTGTATGTCAGTTACATTTTCCTTTTTCAATTCAGTGTTCTCGCTTTTTGTTTTTTCTTTTTATGTTTTTTTTCCTTCTCTTCTCTTACCTCTCACTACAATTCTTCTCAGATTGCTTCCTTTTTGCTCCATTCTGCATCTTTATTTCTTCATGTCTTCATCTTTCCCTTTCTGGCCTCACTTTTCTTTCATTGCAACCTTCCCCAGTCTCTCCAATTTCTCTGTTCATTCTCAACCCTCAAACTCAATCTGCCATTCTGAGACATCCCCACTCTACAATCCTGCTCTTACTCTTCTTCTCATCCCTATATCTCCCTTCACTCCACCATTTCCTCACTCTTCAACACTTTCCTCAGATGCTTTTTGAACCCCAAATGTTTCTCAGGGATCAGTTTCCTGTGACCCACAAGATACTGATAAGTATTTATAGCAAGCACTGTGTGCGAGAGAGGGAGACAACGAAGTGGTGGGAGGGAGTAAACAAAGTAGTATTCTAGCTGGAGGGAAGGGGCGAGATTTATATTAAAAAAAAAAAAAAAAAAAAAAGGCAGCAACCCAATTCAAACAAAAGTAGCAACTGGCTGACCAGGATGAAAACTAATAGTGGCTTGACTCTGGGAGGAGAAGGAGGGCTGTTGGGGGGGGGGGGGGGAGGTAGGGGGGCAGTGGAAGAGAACTCAAGGGTTGGTTTCCTATGATTCTACAGGAAAGGGAATAGTATGTAGTAATGAAACTGGATTCGTAGGAAACCAGAGTCCCTAGTTGTAACTGAAATCAAGGTGGTCTTGATAAAGAGATCTGGAAAGATGGCCTAGTTGTCTAGACCGCTGTTATCAGCATGGGTAATTGTTCATCTTTCTGAAGTACTAATTTTAACAGGGTAATTCTGTTCTCGCTAAGGCAATTATACTAAATAGGGGTGCGCAGACTCAAAACTTTGTTTCATTTTGTTGGTCATGGTAATTCGTCAGGTTTGCATCAAACGGAAAAAAAAGTTTGTTTTGTTCTTTTCATTTATTTTTCTGCTTTAGATTGAAATCAGTGGGGCAAGCAATCCATAGATCCCACTGACTTTTAAATGTAAAAGTAAAAGCTGACAGAGGCCGATGCCTGATCTGTCATGGAGGCCCAGGACAGACACTAGATCCCATTGCTGTGGCCTGGACCTGAACCTAGGCACAAGGCAAGTCTATTCGCCCAGGTCTGGGCCTGGGCGTAGACCTGATGCTGGGCCCTGGCCTAGAGGCCCAGGACCAGTCTTTCCGCTGTCTCTTCTTTCGTGGAATAAAAATGATGCCATCCGCTCAAGAGGAAGGCATCACTGCAGCTCATCCTTCGGACCAACAGCATCATATTTGTTACATGGAAGAAAGAAAATGGTGGAAGGCCTGGTCTTGGGCCTCCAAGCTTGGGCATTAGTGACTGAGCTCTGCCTCTGTGAATGGTCCAGGCCTCAGTGACAGGACCAGGCCTTGATCTGGTCTTGCCAAAGCACTGCTTTTTTTTTTTTACCTGAAAATTTTAAGGTATTTTTCTCGTGAGTCTTTTTTCGATTAGTTTCATTTGTAACCAATTGAAAATGGCCTCATTTCCTAGCGTATAGTCAGATGGACTCAGAACCAGTGGGTTATGTGCTCTTCTGCTAGCATATGGGAGACTGAGTCAGATTTCAAAGCTGACGTCACCTTAGCTATACCCCTGCAGTGAGCTCAGCTCTCCAGTACTTCTCCGTCTCCTAGCAGATGAGGATACTATCGCACACACTAGAATAGTGTTAAGATTTACAGCAAAGAAGAAACATTTTTTTCTTTAAAGAAGATCAAGCCCCGCTCTCCTGCGGTGAAACCTAAGGGTCCCTCCTCCAGTTGAGAATTGCTGAGGTGATTTTCAATATCCCTCAGAGGTGTTTCCCGGCTACCGGCCTTAGCCCCAGAGTGGCTGAAAGGCAGCGGGTGCACAACCGAACGTGGCGGTGAAGGTAAAGCCCTCTCCCCCCGCAGCTGGAGAGCATCCCGGCACGCGATCGATAAGGACCGAGACCAGGTAAGCAGAAAACTTTAAATTCAGGTCTCCAGTCTCTAGGGCTCGGATTGCTGTACCGATTCCGTTTTTTCTTCCGGCGAGGTAAAAAGGGAGCACCGATCGGGTTGAGCAGCCTTGGTTGGGCTAGGCCTGATCTGGTGCAGGGGTCCAGATACGTGGAGACCCTCGGGGGCGCCATCTTATGCGCGGGGGGCGTCGGTGCCATCTTCCCTTCTCGACCAGCGGTATGCGTGGGGTAGGCCGGAGGACTGATGCGCCCAACTTGAGCGCATCCAATATAGACGTGTGCGCACACCGCATGCACAACAGAGCACACACTGCGCACATAACTACACGCACAACTGCGCTTACAGCTACACGTGCGCATTGTGCTCAAGCGCATAACTACGCGCACGTTGAAGCACATTACCTGTGTGCCTAGACATAGAGGCAATGGCACTGGCATCCAAGAAGCCCAGAAGGCACTCTCTTTGCACAGCCTGCCACATCAGAGCCGCACAGCCTGAACTGGAGTCCTGCCTGCATCGTCATTGCGAAGAAGCCCAGGGGGGACCAAAGCCTGAACCCTCACTGTCGGAGGATGGGTCCGGAACTACTACATACGATAGCACCCCGGATCTATGCAACTCCGAAATGGCATCTCCACAAGAAGGCACCTCAGGGGCCCCTACTCTGACTCCCTCTGGGGCTAACATGGACCTTCTCCTGGCTAGAATTGTGCCTGAACGAAGGCTTGCAGCCCCTGGAAAAATCAGCCCCGGATGCAACGGGTTCAACCCCTGCTGGAAGCACAGGATCCTCCCAGCCCTGTTCGGATGCCTCGCCTAACCAAGAATTTCCCAGACGTGGACCCAGATACATCAGATGATGATGGAGGCTCTCTGGAAGAAGGAGAAATCCCTCCAGGCTTGGAACCAATCAAAACTATGCTTTGCTTCTTCCACAGGGATGAATTACCAGCCCTTGTTTCCCAGACTCTGAAGACTCTGGGAATCCCAGGCACGGACGCTTTGGCGGAACCAAAGAAGAACCCCATCTTGGTATCCCTTTGTAAAGCCTCATGCTACTTCCCAATGATGGAAGCCATCCAGGAACTGATTGACCTGGAGTGGGATGCCCCGGAGGCCAGCTTTAAAGGAGGTCGGGCCTTGGAAGCCTTTAACCCTCTGGAACCAACAACCAAGGAACGCCTGCATTTTCCGAAAGTGGACGCCATGGTCTGTGCCATCTCAAAGCGAACAACCATTCCCGTTGAGAGAGGGGCTGCATTGAAGGATACTCAGGATAGACTATTAGAATCCATCCTTAAGCAGGCCTTTGACGCAACAGCAATGATACTGCAGATTGCTTTCTGCTGCACAATGGTGGCATGTTCCTGGTTTCTCCTGTCGAGAGAGGCAAATAATGCAGGAACATATACCGGTGAAACAATAGAACCTGCAACAGCCTTCCTGATGGATGCAAGCTCAGATCTGGTGCGTACCTCAGCCAGAGAGTAACCTCAATAGTGATGGCCAGAAGACAGTTATGGTTGCGGAATTGGTCTGCTGACGCAACCTCTAAAGCGAATCTCAAAAGGTTGCCCTTTAAAGGATCTCTCTTATTCGGAAGCGAACTGGAGAAGTTAGCCAGCAAATGGGGCGAATCTCCAGTGCCTCGGCTACCGGAGGACAGAGGTAAAAGATCCCAGCGCCTCTCCCCCAGAAGAACTAGAGGCAGAGGCTCTCAACAATTTCGCCCCTACAGGAAGTTGCAGTTCCAGGCACCTCATCCCTCAGGAAAGTCTCAGCCTTTTCGGAACAGACAAACCAAGAGAGGAACAGGCCCAGGGGCAGGCTCCGGCTGTACTCCCCAATGAGAATGGGACAACCCATCTACAGGAAGAGGAAATAAGGGGTCGACTTTCCCTCTTCTATCAACGATGGGTTGAGATCACGTTGGACAAACAGGTACTAAACATCATTCGAGAAGGTTACTCTGGAGTTCCACAGCATCCCTCGGGATAAATTTATGATGTCACCCTGCCACTCCCACACCAAGAAGACTGGCAGTGGAAGCCACTCTGACAAGACTACTTAGTCCGAGGACAATAATTCTGGTTCCTACGCCCCAACATAATATGGGGTGCTATTCCATCTATTTTATCATTCCCAAGAAAGAAGGATCATTCCGACCCATCTTGGATCTCAAGAACGTCAACTGTCACCTGCGGATACTACACTTCCGCATGGAGGCTCTTCGCTCTGTAATAATGGCAGTACAACCAGGAGAATTCCTAACCTCCCTGGACCTCTCCGAAACCTACCTTCACATGCCAGTCCATCAAGATCACCAGCGTTTTCTACGCTTTGCGATACTGGGTCACCATTACCATTCAGAGCGCTACCCTTCAGCCTAGCAACCGCCCCCAGAACATTCTCCAAAATTATGGTGGTCGTGGCGGCAACACTGAGGAAGGAAGGGATCTTGGTACACCCTTTCTTGGATGACTGGCTGATCAGGGCAAAGTCTTCAGAAGAGAGCCGGCAGGTGACCAGCAGAGTCAAGAACCTACTGCAGGATCCCGGTTGGGTCGTGAACACGGTCAAGAGCAGTCTGCAGCCCTCTCAGTCTCTAGAGTATCTGGGGGCCTGTTTTGACACCAAACAGAACAGTCTTCCTCCCTCCCCCGAAGAGAAGGAAGCTGATGGAACAATTACGACGATTGATGATCATTGCACGTCCCAAGGTATGGGACTATCTTGAAGTCCTCAGGCTCATGGCATCAACCCTGGAGGTTGTTCCGTCGGCAAGGGCTCACATGCAACCACTCCAGGGCTCCTTACTGTCATGCTGGAACCCACTGTCCCAGGACTACTCAATTCACCTCCAACTACCAGCAGAGGTACATTCTCAGCTTCAGTGGTGGCTACAGGAAGACCACCTAAGCAGAGGAGTAAGCCTGTCCCCACCAAACTGGATCGTGCTCACCACAAATGCAAGCCTACGAGGGTGGGGAGCCCATTGTCTGGAACTGATGGCCCAGGGACAATGGAGCAAGGAAGAGGTGGGATGGAACATAAACCGCCTGGAAGCTCAAGCAGTCAGACTAGCGTGCCTGCGATTCAGCCACAGACTCCAAGGCAAAGCGATTCGAGTAATGTCTGACAATACTACAATGGTTGCCTGCATCAACCGCCAGGGAGGAACCAGGAGCCAGCAGATGTCTCTGGAGATAGACCCTCTCATGGCATGGGCGGAGATAAACCTACAATGGATCTTGGCCTCCCACATCTCAGGAAAAGACAATGTCTCAGCAGACTTCCTCAGCAGAGAGAGCCTGGACCCGGGGGAATGGACGCTGTCGACCACAGCCTTCAAAATGATAGTGAATCGCTGGGGCCTCCCAGCCATGGACCTACTGGCCACCTCTCACAGTGCCCAAGTCCCCAGGTTCTTCAGCCGCAGAAGACAGCCACATTCCCAGGGGATCGATGCTCTCGTCCAGACCTGGCCAGAGGAAGACTTATTGTACGCCTTCCCCCCATGGCCACTACTGGGCAAAGTCATCCGCAAGATACAACACTACAGGGTACTAGTTCTACTAATGGCCCCGGATTGGCCAAGATACCCATGGTACGCAGACATGCAAAGACTCCTTGCGGGGAGCCCTCTGTGCCTTCCTCCACATAGGGACCTTCTCCAGCAGGGCCCGATTCTTCTCGAAGATTCATCTCGATTCTCTCTTATGGTCTGGCCCTTGAGAGGACTCACCTGAAGAAGCGCGGTTACTCGAAGGCCATGATTGACCCACAGTTTGTCCGGTGTTGGCGTTAATTGGTTGAGTGCACTGGCGGTTTCCAGTTTTTTAAATCAGTTGAATCAGTTCAATTAAGTTTAATCAGTTTTAATCGAGTTAATTAAGCAAATATATATCCACAATGGCTTTTCGAAGAGAATATTGAAGAGCTGAGCTCACTGCAGGGGGTATATCTAAGGTGATGTCAGCTTTGAAATCTGACTCCATCTCCCATCTGCTAGTAGAAGAGTACATAACCCACTGGTCCTGAGTCCATCTGTCTACACTAAGAAAAACGAAATTATCAGGTAAGTAATTTCTCCATTCATCATCTTTTACTCATTCGTTTAAAATGAACGCACATCCCTACTAAATAAAAATCATATTACTTAAAGGTCAAGAAAAGTCATTGTGTTGCAATTTGGTAATTCAGCTATTTAAGGTTACTTTGCAATAGAACACTGAAAAATATTTTTTTAATTAGGAATATGGACAAAATTTCTTAAAATCTGATGAAAAATTATATTTTCAAAAATTGGAATATTAACAAAACATTTCCAATGAACAAAGTTTGCTACATTCTTCAGTTCTTAAAAATTGTTTGAATGTTTATGTATTTCAAACAATTCAGAGGTAAGAAAAGTATCTTTAGATCAGCAATATGTGGTGTAGGACAGTAGTAAAGCTCAATAAAGTGCCAGCAGTGTGCTTTACATTAAATTGTTGTGGGAAATGAAAGGTTTAGCTCTAAATTAGTATTTATTTAAAACACATTTATTCTGCTTTTTTTCATTTACCTTATACAAAGTAGATTATGTAATATTGAAGAGGTGTAGACAAATATTTGATTTTCAATTTAAGCAGTTATGCACAGAATAATGCAAGCTTTATTTCTGGTCTTTACATTGAAAGAGACTCGGGGGTAATTTAAACATACTTTTTTTGATCCAGCTGATTTCCTTGTGCTGCTTTGTACTTTCAGGTCAATTGGAACCAGGGCTGGGATCTGATGCCATGATCCTTAATTCATAACTACTGGGGATTTTTCCCATTTATATTCTCTCCCCTCCCCTCCCCTCCCCTCCCCTCCCCTCCCCTCCCCCTCCCCCAACATACCTAATCTGGACTTTGCAGTGATGGTCCTCTGCCAGGGCCATGCACCAGGGCTCCTTCCAAATCCCTGCAATCATGAGACCCGAATCCTACCACCAGGTGTTACCTTAAGCACTGATCACAGCTTCCTCCCTGGGACTGTAAATGCAGCCCCAGAAGACCAGGGGAGTAGAAGACTTGACTCTGGGATTGAACTGGGGTCATTCCACATAGCAGTGCACATCATTTGCTCTCTGAGCCATCAAGCCAGCCCTAAGCATAGTAACCCTTTTCTGTGTGAGGCATGTTTGAATGAAATGCTTGAAGGTCTAATTCTGATTCAATGTATTTGTTTAAACATGGAATACTTGTAATTTGTGGGGTTTTGTTATTTTAATGTATTTTGACCCTTGGAAGTGCATTTTAAGCAGAGGTATTTTCTTTTCGTGGGAATGCCTTTTCTAATTGAAAATATACATTCTTTTATCCTCAGGGTTACTTTGAAAGCTGCAATATACATAGAAATAGAATAGCAGGCTTTGAGGTAAAAGCATATGCCAATCCCACAGTAGTCCGATGTGAAATACACCATGGCCAGACTGGAGGAATCTATGTCCATGAAAAGGGAAGAGGACAATTTCTAGAGAACAAAATCTATGCAAACAATTTTGCAGGTGTATGGATCACGTCAAATAGTGACCCCACAATACGGTAGGTTTAATTTATTTTAATTGCATGAACAAGAAATGCATTTCTCTGAAGATGAGCAGGTTTTTATCACGTCACACAAGCAGTTCATGAAACTGTGCTTGGTGCCAAGTGGAATAAAATTTCCAGAGCCTCAGCTGGAAACTTTATTATTTTATCCTCTTAGTTCTGTGTTAGGTTTTATTTGGCTCTTCAGGTTTTATTTCTTTTTCAGTGTTCTACCAAATCAACTCTCCTTATCTATCATTTCTGAGAAAGCAGGTCAACAACTTCAAATTCTGTCTCGTATAAACAAAGGCAGTCCACAACTGACCATAATAAGGTGTGCTACATCTGTCTTGGGAAGGACCATGATGCTGATAGTTATGAAATATGCTTCAGAATTTCACTCAGAATAGTTCTGTCCTGAAAATACAGGCTCCATTCTTTTCTTTCCAGTGACATTAAGCCCATCAGGTGTAACACATGGCCTGGGAAGTTGACTATTGTGGCCTCACTGAAGAGGTACTGAACCTCTTTGCACCTTGCTTCAAGGATAGATTTGTGAGTTGAGCCAAGTCTCAATCTCCTCACTTGAAAATTGAGCAAAGGGCTCCAAAGATTTGAGCTGAGACCCAAAGGCAGCAAATGCTGAATTGTGATTAGAAGCTTTGTGTTGGCACATGGCATTGAGAACCTGAATATGACAGTAGTTCCAAACTGGGTGTGCTCTTGGATGTTAGATATGCCTTCTCTTCCACAGCCCCTTCATGATTCTCATTAGAGCCTTTCCAGCGCCTTCAAACCATCATGTGAAAGTGCCATCAGGGATATACAGTCTCATGCAAGGCCTGCTCTGTCGTCATAATCTGAATTGTTGGATGCAAAGTCTGAGAGGAGAACTTCACTAATTCTTGACTTGCAATTTGTGCCGAGGTTCAAGTGACAACTAGTGGGTGATTCACAAGCCATTGTGTCCATTGACAGTGATATTTCTGATGCTGATAACTCTCTCTGCCATTGTCAAAAACAGCCATTCTGAGGTTCAAGTGCTGTGAAGCTTTCCTGGTTTCTCAACCTTAGTCCTAGGAATATCCAGCCTGAGACTGGGCCTGCTGGCACCTTCAAATTCCAGATTGATGCCACCTTGACATTTCTTAGTTCCTCAGTATTTAAAGGAAGCCGAATCTGAGAATCTTGTCAAACTGAGAGAAGTTCTCAAGAGAACTGTTCTCCAGATCTCACTTCAGAGCTCTCTGCAGGAGAAAAGTACATTCTCTAATTGAGGATTTTCTTCCCAGATTTTGTCCAAAGTATGGATAAGGCCATAACTTTTTTTTCTTTTTTAAAGAGGTGATGTGAGAACCCAGGATGCCTTTACTTGATCTTTTGAAGTATCGTGATACTCCAAAAAGAGTTAGTGGCAGCTTCTGTCCTCTCTGTCTTCTAGGATTGCATAAAAGGATTTGGGAAACATCGCACCACATATTCTTGATGGAGAAGGCAGTCAAGTAGTATCAAGTCCAGGGAGCAAGCTACAGGATTCAACAAGCTCCAACTTCGCCACTGCAATGTGATTGTCAGATTTTCTCTCTAAAGGGCCAGGGACTACTAAGAACCATGAGCCTTTGACCTTATTGGAAGCCGCGGTTATCAGAATGGTATGCTACAGTCCAATGTAGCTTTTTACCAACTGTACACAGTTGAATACTTGCATACAATTTTGGAAGGTGCTGCAAAATCCATTGATACTCTCCCTCAAGAAACAAAATTAATTTCAAATGCTTATGGAGAAGGGCAAAGAATATATGAAATATCAGGTTCAGACTAGTTAGGATGTTTTTGAGATCACATCACGAGCTGCTTTAATGGCTGCAGATACTTGCAGACTCTTGTAGCCGCAGATTTCAGGCCTTCATAAAGGTATGTAGAAAAGGCTGGCTAATGTGCTGTTCCCCGTATGGCGGGGAAGGTTAAGATTTTAGTAGATCATTGGCACATTATAACCTTGGATAGCTGGGTTCATAAGAACATAAGAAATTGCCATGCTGGGTCAGACCAAGGGTCCATCAAGTCCAGCATCCTGTTTCCAACAGAGGCCAAACCAGGCTATAAGATCCTGGCAAGTACCCAGACATTAAAAAGATCCCATGCTATTGATGCCAGTAATAGCAGAGGCCATTCCCTAAGTCAACTTGATTAATCATACAGATTCTATTAATTGACAATTTCTCCAAATCACACTCCAAAAAGACCATATCAGTTCATCTAAAACCAGGATCTACTCAGTTCAGAAATCTGTCTTGCTGGTCAAATTGGTTGAATCTCTCCCACCACAGGAGAGCGGGTAGAGGTTTTTCTCCAGATACTTTCTGGTCTTCAACAAGACTGGAGGATTCAAACATGCTAAGGATCTTGAAAAATTTCCTGAAAAGAGAAAAGTTCAAGTTGATTTTGTTGAGACAATTCTTCACTCTTAAATATTTTGTTCATTGGCTCTCAAGGAGGTATATACCCAGATCACAGGAGGTATCTCCAATTTGTAGCTGGAGCACTGTACTTCCAGTACTTTTGGCCTTGCAACAACTCTAGGTTTCCATCAAATGCCTAGCAATCCTTCCAGCTTATTGACATAAACTAGTAATTCATAAGTTTCCCTTCTTGGATCATTGGCTCATCAAGAACAAGTTAGAGCCAGTGAATCAAAGTGAGTCAGTAACTGGATGTTGATGTTGCTTGGGTTTAATTATCCCAAATCTCATCAGAACCTGTCACCTCAATTGGAGTTCATTGGTTCTCTGCTAGTTGTGACTCTATGAATGGCCTTAACAACAAACAACCAACAACATTGTGGTTGCAGTGAGAGAGAATGCAGAGTAAGCAGGCATCAGCTTGGGTCATGTTGAGATTGTTGGTCTTGATGACCTCCATGGTGCATGTGACTCCTATGGAACACCTCCATAACAGATCCAATGGACTTTGTCTCAGTGGAATCAAACCATACAGTATTTTCAGAATCACATCTATATTATGAAAGAACCTAAAGAATGATTTGGTGGCTCTTACCAAGTTGTTCTCACCATAGATGCATCCAACCTGAGCTGGGGAGCCCAATTAGTGGGATTCACACTCAGAGCCCCTAGTATCTTCAGGAAAAATCTCTGCACATAAATGTCCTGGTGTTAAGGACAGTATTGAAAGCATTTCAGAAATCAGATGGCCAACAAATTTGCCCTTGGATGGTGTGTTCTACCTGAATAAGCAGGGTGGAACAGGCTCTCACTACTTATTTCAGCAAGCAGCCAAGGTATGGAATGGGGCCATCTTTTATAGTTACGTGCTTGGCAGGAAAGGACAGGTTTCTGGCAGACAGTCATCCCCTGACTAAATATGGTCCCTGTACCCAAAACATGGCAAAAATCTTCCTCCTGTGGGGCAATGTGAGGTGACACTCTTTATGAAATTCCTGAACAAAAAGGTCCAGCCTTCCACTACAGGAGAAGAAAGTAGACCAGCTGCAGGTTTCTTCTCAATTCTTTGGGGATAGGTCTTTTGTATGTGTATCAATTCTGCAGCAGCTGCTCTTCAGAAAACAAAGTTATGGTTTCCCCCAGACTCTGTTACTCTAAAGCAGTGATAGTTGCTCCATTTTAACTTCCAGTCTCCAGCCCATATAGCAGGGGTGCAAACTCTGGTCCTCGAGAGCCACAAAATAGGCCAGGTTTTCAGGATATCCACAATGAATATGCATGAAATAGATTTTTGTACAATGGTGACAGTGCATGCAAATCTCTCATGCATATTCATTGTGGATATCCTGAAAACCAGGCCTGTTTTGAGGCTCTTAAGGACCGGAGTTCACCATCCCTGCCATATAGTCTGAATTTTGAAGGGGATAAAATTCAATCTGTTTTTTGGATGAGATGTGTTAAGTTCATTTAGCTTCTAGAAATGAATCCACTAGGAAGTATTTAGTTTTAAATGGAGAGTGTTTGCCATCAGATATAAGTTCAAGGCTTTACATCCCTTCTAGTGTCCCATACAAAAACTAAGTATCTTCTAAAATTTGAGCCCAATCTGAAATGTGCAGTTGGCACTTGTTACCACTATATACAGTTGTGCTCATAAGTTTACATTCTCTGGCAGAATTTGTAAGATGTGAAGCATTTTAAGAAAACATGAGTGATCAGACAAAACACATGTCTATTATTTCTAACGTGTTTCAGATTAAACTGTTATGGATCACAGAATAGCACAATCATTAAACCATACCAATAAAGGAAATAATAAAATGGCCCTGTTCCAAAAGTTTGCATGTCCTTACTTCTTAATATCGTGTATTACCCCCTTTTTGCATCAGTGACAGACAACCTGCAGTCTTTTGGAATAGTTGTGAATGAGGCCCTTTATTTACTCATGTGGTAAAGCTGCCATTCCTCTTGGCAAAAAGCCTCTAGAGCCTTTGAATTCTTTGGTTGTCTAGCATGAACTACGTGTTTGAATTCTCCCCCAAAGTGGCTCAATGATGTTGAGGTCAGGAGACTGTAGTGGCCACTCCAGAGCTTTCACTTTCTTCTGCTACAGCCACTGAAGGGTCGACTTGGCCTTATGTGTCCGATCTTTGTCATGTTGGAAAGTTCAAGTGTGCCCCATGTGTAACTTCCTGGCTGATGAATGCAAATTTTCCTCCAATATTTTCTGATAGGATGCTGCATTCATCCTGCCATGAATTTTGACTAAATTCCCTGTGCTGCTGTAGCTCACACACACTCTCAAAACAGCAGAGATCCACCTCGGTGCTTCCTAGTAGGGATGGTGGACTTCTCTTCATATGCCTTGTTGACTCCTATCCAAACAGACAGGTAGATTTTAAAGGTGGTGTTCGCACAAAAACGGCCCCATACACGGATACGTGGGCTGCATGCAAGCAAAGCAAATGTTAAGAAGTCTGGAAGTATGTGTGTACATACCTGTGCGAGCGTCAAGAATAAGGAGGCAGAAAATGGGTGGGGAATAGGCGTGGCTAAGACTCATGTAACCCCAAATTTTGTAAAGAGTCGGGCTCAAGTATGGGGCTTTCAGGACGAGGTACCAGAGGGGTCCTGAACACGGGGGAAAGGGGGAGAGACAATATGACACTCTATATCTTCCACCTTAAGAAGGGCACTTTCAACTCAGGGTGGGTTTGTGTGTGTGTGGGGGGGGGGAGGTGTTACAAGGGTCTAGGCAGACCAGTGTAACACTGCCCCACCCCCCCCAAAACCCACCCTGAGTGGAAAGTGCCTCTCTTACAGTGGGAGATTTATATATAGTGTCATATTGTCTTTCTTACAGAGTCCACCCCCCCCCCCCCCTCCCATGGTCACTTGTGTGAGCATGTTATTAAAATGTGCGTGTAAAGCCTGCACACATACGTGCAGCAAGGATATTTTAAATGATACGCGTGTACTTGCATGCATGATATAAAGTTAAGCGTATCTCTGATCACGTGCTACAGCACGCATTTACGGGGACACGAGGGTCCTTTTAAAATTTATCTGATAGTGTTTATGGTTGTGACCAAAAAGTTAAATTTTGGTCTTATCGCTCCAAATTATTTTGTTCCAGAACTTTTGAGGGTTTTCTAGGTGCTGTTTGATGTATTGTAAGTGGGCTGTTCTGTGGCATTGTTGCAGCAATGGCTTTTTTCTGGCAACTCTACCACGCAGCCCATTTTTGTTCAAGTATCTCCTTATTGTACATGCTTAAACACCCACACCACTTTGTTTCAGAGAAGCCTATATTACAGTAGAATTTGCTTTTGGGTTTTTCTTTGCAACCCGACAAATTTTCCTGGCAGTTGTCTGAAATCTTTCTTTGTCTACCTTTGTATTAATAGAACCCATAATTTTCCATTTCTTGATCAGTTTGAACAGCACTGACTGGCATTTTCAAATCTTTGGATATTTTTTTTATATTGTTTACCTGATTTATAAAGTTGAAAAACTTTTGCTTGCAGATCCTTTGACAGTATTTTTGCTTTCCCCACACTTCAGTAACCACCAAAGTCAGTGCAGCCCTGGATGAAATGCACAAGAGTTTCTCAAGAGCTAAGAAGCTCATTGACTTTTTATATAGACACTAATTACAATCAAACAAGGCACAGGTGCTATCTCAACCTGTGTGTGTCAGCTTGAGTGAATATTATCAGCCCAAAATTTTGAACAGAACCATTTTATTATTTCCTTTACTACTAAGTTTTGTTTAATAATTGTGCTATTTTGTGATGCATAATAGTTTAATTTGAAACATTAAAAATAACAGAGTGATCATTCATGTTTTCTTAAAATGCTACACATCTTACAATTTTGCCAGGGGTATGTAAACTTAGGATCAAAACTTTTGAAGGAAAAGCTATATTTCTACAGACTAGAGTTGTCAGATTCATCTGGGAATTGCTTCATTCAAAGTCTTTCATTAAAAATCTCCTGCTGCATCATAGGACAACACCATAATTTTAACCCAGCCGATAAAAGCTCCTTTTCAGCCTCTCAACTCTTGTGAGCTCAAGTGCATGGAAGGTTGCTTTTTTGGATAGTGGCCATCAGCCTGCAGACTAAATGATTCCAGGCCCTAGTGATTTATTCACTTTACACTAGGATTTTACCATAATAGGATAAGGTGCTGCATGCGTCCCAATTTCAGCCTAAGGTGGTTTCAGACTTCCACATTAATCACTTAGGTATCCTTTCAACGTTTTTCCTGAGGCTACATGCCAAAAGGGTGATGTAGCTCTCTGGATTTCAAGAGAGTAGCTGCTTTCTATATGGAGCGGACCTAAGCCCTTAAAAAGTTAACTCAGTTTTATTTCTTTTGACCCAATAGACTTGGTGTAGTAATAAAAGCATCATTTCCACTTGGCTAGCAGATTATATTTTCTTCTGTTATGCCTGGGCAGGATTGACAGAAGGGTGTGTCATGCCAACCATGTTATGGTCATGGCATTGTTTTGTCAGCCTTCTGAAGGAGACTTACAAGGCTGACATGTGGACCAGTTCACCCATGCACCTCACATTATTGGGACAGTTTCCTGTCAGGATAGAAGGCTTGGATTGTCCAGCCTCAATGGCTTTTTCAAGTTGTAGAATCTATCTCCCTCCCTCCTGGGGCCCATTTTTATGATTTTGGGTTGTCTTCCTTATTGTCAGTGTTCTAAAGAGAAAAATAAGAACAAAATAATAAATGGTGTTCTCCAACAAAAACATGTCATCCTTTGGTGACTGTTGGTATGTTTTCTTCTTCTGCATTGAAAAGAACCTGTAGCTAGCAAGTATCATTTGTGTGATGGTTACTAGTTAGAGGTAAATATGAAGACAGTCGTCATGCTTCACAACGATGACATTTTGAACCCATGGTCTTGGAAGCTGGATGACCATGTGTTACTTTTTAAGCTTTTTTTGCAAGTGGTGTATGTGAATGTCCTTAAGTTTAAATGCACCTCCTTGAGAAAGCCCTTTGACAAAACCTGGTCCATGTTGGAGGAGGATCAATCATTGTGTGAAGCATTATGACTGTCTTTATATTTACCTCTAGCAGGGAGTAACTTTCAGTGTGAAGTTGAAGGATTGACTGCACATTCATCTTTAGTCGATTGGGAAGATTTTATGGCTAGTAATTGAGTACTGTTTGGATGCACTTTGATATACAGTTTTTCAAACATTTTTGGATTATTGAGTTGATTGTATATCACAAGCATTTTTTGGTGTGCAAATTATCCCCTTATATTTACCCATATGAATGTATCTTTTTCACTTGTTAATGAAAACATTGCTTTTTATATGATATACATTTCACTTTTGATAATTGAATAGAAATATTTATGGTATGGTAGATTATAGATTTTTAATGGTACTTAGTCCCCATTTTGCTAATGGTGCCCACTATATTTTAATAGTACAATTTATTTTGAAACCAGGAATGTCTGTTCCAGCAGGATAAATAAATAATGTATAAAGTGCTCTTGGTATATACAGTGATGTATAAGTTATTTTGTTAGAAAGCAGAGTTGCTTACCTGTAACAGGTATTCTCCCAGGACAGCAGGATGTAGTCCTCACATGTGGGTGACGTCACTGGACGGAGCCCTATCACAGAAAACTTTTCTGTCAAAGTTTCTAGAACTTTTGACTGGCACACTGAGCATGCCCAGCAAGCCATAATCCCTTTAGCCACAGGGGTCTCCCTTCAGTCTCGTTTGTAGAAAAAGGTGTGAGCGAAAAAATAAAATAATAAAACGTTTCGGACCCAACTCCACGGGGTGGTGGGTGGGTTTCGTGAGGACTACATCCTGCTGTCTTGGGAGAACACCTGTTACAGATAAGCAACTCTGCTTTCTCCTAGGACAAGGAGGATGGTAGTCCTCACATGTGGGTGATTAGCAAGCTACAGGCTGACTCATATTTGTTTGGACCAACAGCATATAACTTGTGCAACAGGCACAACTGGTGTACTGTTGGGGAAAAATGAGGCAGCCTGAAAATCACAGCAGATGTATGTGGAAGGAGTTGGGATTATACTGGAAATAAGTTCTTCAAGACGGATTGTCCAAAGGCAGAGTCTTGACATCCTTCCTTGTCCAGGCAGTAATGTGCTGCATTTGCGACGAGAGCTCCATGTTGCAGCTTTACAGATCTCCGCAATCGGTACTGAACGATAGTGTGCTACTGAGGTTGCCATGGCTCTCACTGAGTGCACTTCACTCATCCCTGGAGAGGAAGGCCTGCTTTCTCATAGCAGAATTCAATACAGTCTGCTAGCCAATTGGAGAGAGTTTGTTTGCCCACTGCAACTCCTGGTTTGTTTTTATTGAAAGAAACAAAGAGTTGGGTGGATTTTCTATGGACTGCAGTGCGGTCTAGGTAAAATGCAAGTGCACGTTTACAGTCCAAAGTGTGTAAAACTCTCTCGCCCTGATGAGACTGGGGCCTTGGGAAAAATGTGGGCAAAACTATGGACTGATTCAAATGGAAGTCAGTAACCACCTTGGGAAGGAATTTAGGGTGAGTACGGAGTACCACTCAGTCATGTGGGAACCTTGTATAGGGTGAGTATGTGATAAGTGCTTGTAACTCATTAACCCTTCGAGCAGATGTAATGGCTACTAGGAAGAGGACTTTCCATGTAAGAAATTTAACATTGCAGGAGTGCAAAGGCTCAAACGGGGAGCACATGAGCCTTGTAAGTACTACCTTTAGGTCCCATTCGGTAACTGGTGGCCGTAGAGGGGGCTTGAGCTGTAGTAGGTCCCTCATAAACCTACTCTCAAGGGGTTGCGCTGTTACCGGGGCATCCCCAACTCCCTTGTGGTAAGCTGAGATGGCACTCAGGTGAACCCTCACCGAAGACGTCTGGAGACCAGAGTCTGAAAGGTGCCAGAGATAGTCTAATAGAGATGGAGTGGGGCAGGGAAAAAGGGTAGATACCTTTTTGCGTGCACCATAAGGTAAACCTATTCCACTTAAAATGATAAGATTTCCTTGTGGAAGGCTTTCGTGAGGCTACAAGCACATGAGACATCAGTTGAAAGATTGAGTGGTTGCAGGATCAAGCTTTCAACATCCAGGCTGTGAGGGATAGGGTCTGAAGGTTCGGATGGTGTAACATGCCTTGGTTCTGAGTTATGAGAGTGGGCGCTGTGCCCAGGCGAATGTGTTCTCTGATCGAGAGGTCAAGAAGTATGGGAAACCATACTTGTTGAGGCCAATATGGGGCTATGAGTATCATAGACCCTTTGTCCTGTTGTAGCTTCACTAGAATTTTGGCTATGAGCGGTATCGGGGGATACGCGTATAGGAGACCTGTGTTCCAGGGGCGAGCAAAGGCGTCCATGGTTAACTTGTTTTGTTGCCTGTGCAGGGAGCAGAATCTGTCCACTTTGTAATTCAGTTCGGATGCAAAGAGGTCTATTGTTGGTTGACCCCAATGTTGGAATATTCTGGTCGTTGCCACAGGATCCAGAGACCACTCATGGGGATGGAACTGTCGGCTGAGGCGACCTGCTACTACGTCTGTATGCCTGCCAGATAAGTGGCCTGGAGATACATGGAGTGTGCAAGGGCCCAGGCCCAGATCTGCACGGCTTCTTGGCAGAGGAGATAAGAGCCTGTGCCGCCCTGCTTGTTCAAGTACCACATTGCAACTGTGTTGTCCGTTTGTATGAGAACAGTCTTGTGTGAAAGGCAGTCCTTGAACACATATAGGGCATAACGTATAGCTCGAAGCTCTAGGAAGTTGATCTGAAATGTTGCTTCGAGTTTCATCCAAGTACCTTGAGTTTGAAATTGTTCACATGATCTCCCCAACCCAAGTTGGAGGCATCTGTGATTAAGGTCACTTGTGTAACTGGTTGCTGGAAGTGTAGACCTGTTAGCAAGTTGGATTTGTTTGTCCACCAGAGACGTGATTGACGTAGCTGGTGGGCTACATAAATCTGGGTTGTCAGAGATTGAGTGGCTTGCAGCCATTGAGATTTCAAAGTCCATTGAGTTATTCTCATGGCCAATCTGGCCATAGGAGTGACATGGACCATGGAAGCCATGTAGCCCAGCAATGTTAGGAATTGATGGGCTGAAGCTGCGTGTTTTGTGCGCAGAGACGTAGCTAGCTTGGAAAGGTTGTCTGTGCGGCCGTAGGGCAGGATGGCCTTTGCCACTGTGGTGTCCAAATCTGCTCCGATGAAAGTCATGAGGTGAGATGGAGTCAGGTGGGATTTTTGGTAGTTGATGAGAAATCCCAACAGTGTAGCAGATTGATAGTGAGCTTGAGAGCGTCGAGAGCTCCTTGCTTGGATTGGATCTTGATGAGCCAGTCGTCCGGGTAAGGAAAGACGTGTATGTTTTTCTTGCATAGATGGGCCGCAGCTACTGCTAGGCACTTTGTAAATCACAGGGTGATTTACAAAGTGCCTAGCAGTCCCACTAGGAAATGCAGGTACTTGCGGTGATGTGGGAATATTGGAATGTGAGCGTAAGCGTCTTGAAGATCCAGAGAACAGAGCCAATCTCCTTATTGTAGAAGGGGACGCATGGTGCCAAGGGACACCATCCTGAATTTTTCTTTTTGTAGAAATTTGTTGAGATTGCGGAGGTCTAAGATGGGACGGAGGCCGCCTGATTTCTTTGGAATGAGAAAATAGCAGGAGTAGAACCCTCTGCCCTGCTGTGCCCGGAGAACAGGTTCCACAGCCCTGGCGCCCAGAAGGGTGGACAGTTCTGCCTCTAGAAGACTTGTGTGATTTTTTTTTTTTTTTTGCATCCACAGAGGATTGGGTGGTGAGTCCAGGGATACCATGAGGATATAACCCATTGGTCTGTGATAATGTTGAGCCATTTGATTATGAAGTGGTGAATTCGACCTCCTACTGGCAGATCTGGATTTGTGGAGCGGCTGCTGTTCTCTGGATAGATCTCAAAATCCAGAGGCTTGGCCTGTTTGCGGTGGTGGCTGAGGCCTGGATGTCTTAGGCTGTCGAGGATGTGCTCTCTGAGACAGCCTAGTTGGCCTCACGCGAGATTTAGGTGGATAGTATCTGCATGGGAGATAAAATGGTTTTCTAGGGTCCCATCTGGTGGCTCTCCTTGCAGAGGAAGGGACCTCGGTAGTAACTGTAGATAACTGCAGCAGGGTCTCATTGTAGTCTTTTAGCTGAGCCACTGCGTCTTGTACATGGCAAATCAGCAAATTTGTCTTGGACTTCAGGTCTCAAGTCAGATGCTTTCAGCCAGGCCCAACTTCTGTTGCTGATTCCTGTTGCTGACAAGCGAGAAGCTGTTTCAGAGGCGTCTTAAGCAGCACGAACCTCATGTTTTCCAGCCTCAAGGCCTTTCTGTAGTATGGCGTTGAGACTATCTTGCTGTTGTTGGGGAAGAGAGTCGGCTATTCCCTGAACCTGCTTCCAGAGATTCCTTTGATACTATGTCATGTAAAGTTGGTATGCAGCTATGTGTGACACTAGCATAGAGCCCTGAAACATCTTGCGACCCAATATATCAAGGAATTTTTGGACTTTGCCAGGAGGTGTTGAAGAGTGAGGTCGCAGTCTTCTAGCCTTCATCTGTGCAGACTCAACCACCACCGATTGATGGGGTAGTTGTGGCTTTTGGAATCCAGGAATATATTGGACTAGATAAGTTGCATCTGTCCTCTTATTCACTGGCTGGACAGTACAAGGATGCTCCCAGAGACTATGCTGGAGATCCACTAGCACTTCGTGGACAGTTTGTAGCATGTGTTCTCCTCTGTAATCAGGTCAAAGGGGATTGTCTCTGACATCTCCCTTACAAAATTAGTGAAGGAGAGATCTTCTGGGGGAGATTTTCTCCTTTCTTCTGGAGGAGATGGTTCTGATAAGATGTCCTCTGTGGATGTGTCTGTGTCAACATCTTCCCATCTGTCAGAAAAGGTCTCTAGTCGAGATCCTGAGGAGGGAAGAAGGTTGGTACTTTGGACGTGTTGGCACCAATGGATCCTTTGATGGCTTCGATGGAAGATGTGGCGGCACTGAAGGCATCGGCAGGAAACGTGTGCATCTCTGTCCCGAGAGCCCGATGGACCAGCCATTGGTTCTGGTATCGAAGGAATCAGTGTTGAAAGAGGACTGGAGTCCGTGCCTTCGTCCTCTGAGGATCCCGGAATGGGAATCGGGACTTTCAGAGACTTTGCGGGTTGCTTTGGCATCGGTGGCCCGGGCTGTGTCGGAAGGGCACTGATGAGTGCATCCAGTCTGGTTAGCAATGATGTAAATATCGATGGCTCCGGTGTCTGTATGAGGGCCGGCATCGATGGCTGTAAGTCTCGGAGAGCATAGAGTACTGCCTGGTGGATGAAACCGTCCAGTTCCTCCCTGAAAGCTGGTGTAGATATCGCAGCTACAGGGGGAGGCAGGCTAGGCGCTACTGGCACCTCCACAGGGACTTGTGGGGGCTCAGAACCCGGCAGAGATATCGGTGGGGATCGCCTTGGTTTTTTGGGTGGAGAGGGTGATAAAGGCTCCTCTACCCATGTCCTCTTCGCAAGCGGCTCGATAGCTGTTGAGGCCGGTGCGGTGTCTGTGCCAGCACCGGGAGTAGACTCGCATCAGTGTCTGTGCTTCCCTCCGTGCTCGGTCCGGTCTTTCTCCAGCACTGAGGAAGATGATACAGATGCCTTAGACGGAGTCAGTGAGGATGGTCACTGCCTCCCTGATGCTCCCGGCGAGGTTTGATGACCAATTTCTTCGATGCTCCTGCCGGTGACGATTGGGTGGATGTTGATGGAGTCAGCTTGATTTTAAACATGGTCTCCATCTTGTCGAGGCGAGCCCGCCTACCCTTCTGAGTCATCTGGGCACAACTTGAGCAGTGAGAAACGTGTGATGAGTCGAGGCACAGCACACAGACATCATGTGGGTCAGTAATTGACATGGTACGGGGGCATTCCGGACATTTTCAGAAACCTGTTGCCATGATGACAGAGGTTGAGGCCCAAAAACGGTCGATGGTCTGCGGACACCAAAAAGAGGTAGGGGCAGGAACTGACCGGGGACAGTGAATTTTACTCACTGAGCGATGAAAAACAATATCGCAATGGGAGACCCCTATGAGGGAACTTTTTAATTAAGTAATCTTCAAGTTTTTTCCGTGAGGAAAATTGGGTGAGAGAATTCTCACAGAGCTCCTAACCGCGAGGCAAACTGCAGCGCGGAAAAAAAGAGACTGAAGGGAGACCCCTGTGGCTACAGGGATTATGGCATGTTGGGCATGTTCAGTGTGCCAGTCAAAAGTTCTAGAAACTTCGACAGAAAAGTTTTCCGTGATAGGGCCCCGCCAGTGACGTCACCCACATGTGAGAACTACCATCCCGCTTGTCCTGGGAGAAGGTTTCTGTCCCTAAGCTTTAGCAATGGAAATATTCACATACCTGGATTTTATAATGTGTTCAAGGTTACATAGTAAATCGTACAGTTGGGGCTTGAACTTAAATCCTCGTGTTTCATGACACTTTTATAGCTGTCAGTTCAATGAAAATTACAGCATATTGTATCTTTCTCTAAGTTGGTTGCAGATAGATTTTGTTTTGGCAGTGCCGTTTCTAATTCAATTAAAGCTGGTCCCTGTTAGGCTACCATGCCATGAGTGTTCATTGACAAGTACCTGGGGGGCTTTTCCTGTTTAAATATCCTATTTCCTATTCAGCTCAGCCAGCAGCAACAGCCTTTGGACAGGGACCACAAACCATGAATCCCTCCAGAGCTTGCCTATCCTTGGCTGACCACTAGGTGTCACTGTTGCACAGTAGCTGACACCGTTTTTTTTAGTATCCTATGCTTGCCTGGAGAGCAGAGTCCTAGTTCAGGATTCGCACCTGTGTCCTCCACCTGGCAGAGTGCAGTACTTACCACTGGGCTGGCCTGGCTGTAGGTTGTCTGAGGACAAACAGTGAGACACATTCTTGTGTCTCACTGTTGGAATAGACTCATAAATTTATTGTATCCTCATTATTAGGGAAATTGTTTTATATAGTACCACTATGGTAAGTTTTTTCAGAATTATATATCGCAAGAAACTGTTAAAAAATCAGTATGTTGGAGAGATTATATACTTAGTATACTGTATGTATTAGTCTTTGAATAAATCCTAAGGAAGATCGCTTGAATTTTTGAGTCATTAAATAGTTTCATGTTTGATAGTTCTATGTCTGATATTGCAAATAAATCCTTTCTATTTTATCTCTAGGACTAATGCAATTTTTAATGGGAATCAAGGTGGTGTTTATATCTTTGGTGACGGAAGAGGCCTTATTGAAGGAAATGACATATATGGTACATGAATGTTTTTCTTAAGTTTCTTCCTTTTTTATTTTTGTGGCTCCTGTCCTCTGGAACTCCTTTCCAGAGGCTTTACTCCTGGCAGACAGCTTGAAAACATTCAAATATGCATTTTATTAACTTTTTGGAGTCCTATTCAAGCATTTCCTTTTGACACCTTTTGACGGTCATGACTTTTTGTTTTAAATATTTGTTATGTATAAGTTATATTTTATGTGTATTTCATTTGTACATTGCCTAGTGCTTTAGTTTAGGTGATTAATAAATCTGAATAAAAATAAAGATGTAGATGTTGGGGGCCAGACATTTTACTAAATAAATTAATTTTGTCTTTAACAGGGAATGCATTAGCAGGAATTCAGATTCGAACAAATAGCTGCCCTATTGTCAGACACAACAAAATTCATGATGGTCAACATGGAGGAATTTATGTGGTAAATGTTAAAGCAGAACTTCCTTCCATTCCTTTAATGTGCTTGTCTAGTCATTGTAATTCACTTTTAAAAATAATAAAACTGTATAACTAAACTCTCCTTTCCCAGAAGAAATGAAATGCTCTTGTGCAGATGACATCTATCTTGTTTGAGTATATTAACACTAATGCAGAAAAACTAACCTTGCTGTTTGAGTTATGACACTTATTCCTTTACATTAGTGAGATGTAGCAGTTAACCTTCTTCATTTTTTATGCTGAAATCTGTTGGGGGAAAAAAAAAGCAAAAAATATGACATGAAATATCATATACAATAAGTCAACAGTATGAATGCACTTAATGAAAATTACAGTGCACACATTCATGAAAAATATTAATATTTCTTATGACATCTCAAATTTTGTTACACAGGTAAAAGCAATCACTTCCCTTATACGTGAATGCTTGAATTTATGCCAACTTCAAAAAAAAAACACCTAACTTTTTATTTGCATAACATAAAAAATTTGGACTATAATTTGACTGCAGACTGATGATTATATGTAACCTGATTGATGTCTGATAGCTTAATAATTTGCTCCAACATTCTGGGTATTATGGTCTATTATATCATAGATGTCATAACAAGAAATATTAATATTTTTCATGAATGCTTGAACAGTGTATTGCAATATCACATGACATACTTTTGTTTCTGATGCATGCCATGCCCACTATGTTTATTAAAAAAAAAAATTCATATTTTTATTTGAAGTTATTTTAAAGTAAGCTAGTAATCTTCTGTTGTCAAAGATACTGACCATTTTAGGATAAGGAAACAATCATATTTTCCTTCTATGTGCATGTATCAAGAATCAGCTGATGGACAGACACACTTCATCTCCTATGGTGTAACTTTTATTGGACTTTATTCCAAAAGGACTTTTGCCCTTGAAAAAAGCCTTTATTAAATAAGGCCATTGAAATAACTGAGTTAAGCAGAAGAGAGGAGATGCATTAACTTAACAGGAAGGACAGATGAGTGAGGAGATACTGGCCCAAAGATCTTCGAGTGGATACAGTTGTGAATCTTCTTAGCAATATCTGGAACTGCAGTTTGTAAAAAAAAAAAAAAAATGTATATAACCCACACCCTCAAATTCAGTGCGAGGTTCCTGTCATAAAAGTTCTTAGCCCTCATCTAATTACATTTCTCACCTGTTCACTGCTAGATCTTATGCATTGGCAGCATGATTGCAGAGGACTTGTAATATATTTATCTGGGGATAATGTTATTTATTAATCTTAATATACCACAATTCTAAAATAAAGTGGTTATCAAAAAGTCATTTCATATCCATAAAGCAATATAAAGACAAACTATATAAATACAGAATAAAAAGAACATAAATACTTAAACCTAAGATATAGCAACCATATTAATAGTATAGGAATTTCCTAATGTGTAGACAGACGTGCTCAGGACCAGTGTGTTATGCTCACCTGCCCGCAGATGGAGATGGGATCAGGTTTCAAAGCTGATGTCGCCCTAGATACACCCCTTCAGTGACCTCAGCCCTTCAGTGTTTCTCCGTCTCCAGCAGATAGAGAACATGCTTTCTCACAGGACAAGCAGGATGGTAGTCCTCACAAATGGGTGACATCGAGGATGGAGCCCTGTACAGAAAACTTTTCTGTCAAAGTTTCAACAAGCTTTGACTGACACTAGCACACTGGGTGCACTGAGCATGCCCAGCCTGCAATTATCCCTGTGAGCCACAGGTGTCTCCCTCAGTCTTCTTTTTTCCGCTCTGCAGTCAGCATAGCGGTTGGAGCTCTGTGAGGATTTTTTAACTAATTACCTCATGGAAACACTTAACTTTTCACTTCAAAAAACACTTTTCCCTGCACAGGTCTCCCTCCGCGTACGTTTTTACGACGCTCGGTGAGTACTAATTCTTATTTTTCGGTCTGTTTCTGTCACTATCTTAAGGCTGTTAACTGACTGAAGCCTTCCCTTCCCCCATTTTTCAGTTAGCTTTAAACAGCTTGCGAGTATCTCTGTGACACTCTGCTTGCTTATGCTAGTGGGGTAGGGATTTTTTCCTTAACTTTAGGACCTCTGTAGCTTCAAGTCCTTCGTTCCCTGGTACCCTCACGCAGTCGATACCCTATCGCTACACCGGGACCCTCCTAAACCGCCCTGGGCTTTTATATGTCATCAGTGCCCCTCCCCCCACGGTGCCCTGATGCCTTTATCCATGTTTTTTGCTTTTCAGTGCTACCAGGCTTTTTCCTCCTACGCACTGTTTTTTTTTCCTTGGGCTTCCTCGGTGCCGTCCCTACCCGGATGCATGCCATTGACGCACACGCTGTTAGTCACTGCCATGCATACTCGGGTCGCCGCCACCGCTGCCCGAGACACTTTTTAACGATCCCAGGGTCACTTCATCGATGCCACCCCCCCCTTTTGGGGATGCCATCGATGCCCCATCCTCCCCCCCCGATGTCCAGCCCTTTTCCATCGGTGGGCATTGGTGCCACATCGATTCGTCGGTGGGCATCGATGCGGATGGTCCCCATCGGTGGACATCGGTGCCGGATGGTCCCCATCGGTGGACATCGGTGCCGGATGGCTCGTCCGTCGATGGCATTGGTGCCGGATGGGCCGTCCGTCGATGGCATCGGTGCCAGGTCCTTTTGCATCGATGGACACCGATGCCCAGGTGTTTCATCCATGGGCATCTATGTTAGAATGCATCCATCGAGGGCAGTCGATGCCAGGCTGCTCCCATCGGTGAAATTCGATGCCCAGGTGGGTCCCATCGGTGGGTATCCATGCCGGCTCGATTCCGTGGATGGGCGTTGATGCCAATGCCAGCCTTATGGCTGGCATCGATGCCCATGCCGATTCCAGGACTGGCGTTGATGCCGGGATGGAATTCATCGACTGGGAGATCCATGCCATCGATTCCATACGTGTCCATATCGATGCCACCGACACACGTGTCTGGGGCACCGATGCCATGTACACTTGGAAATCTGAGTCTGTCCAAATCGATACCGTCAACGTCTGTGGCCCTATAGTTGATGCCCGTGGCCATGCCACAAACGGTATAAATGCCCGCCTCCATGCATCGATGCCCTCGACACCTCCGTTTTCCTTCGGTGTCCTTGACGCCCTATTGATTCGACTTCGACTCAGTCGATGCCGGTATCTTTTTCAATAACGGCAATATTTTTCGATTATTCGATTCCACATCGTTTCAAAGATACCTATGCCACTGCTGTCAGTGCCCCGTCACTGTCATCATTCTCCTGGCCAGTCATCGACGATTTTTCATACCCATTTTGATGATATCCTCGAAGCCCCTTAGGTTGCCTTCAATATCGTCAATACCGACATAGCACCGCCACATAATACCCTCGCCTCCTCACATTGCTCCACGCTTTGGGTTCTTTTTTAAGCCCCGTATTAGCTTAAGACACTCCATTGTGTCAGGAGCAGAGCAGGCGTGCTGACAGTTCGTCATCGATCGCCTTCCAGGACGACGAGGGCTTCCATCTCGGCGCTGGGGAAAGACCGGGCCGAGCACCGTGGCACCCATCATCGCCGACATCGTGATCGTCCGCCGCTGACGCCATCCAGCACATCGGTGCCATCCTTCTCCAGGCTGGACAACGCTCGGGCAGAGCGACATCACCACTGCCATCAGCACTGTTCCTACAGTTTTGGCAGTCCTTGGTGATCCAGAACTTCCGGATCCAGGTCCGACAGCTTCTGCATTGGCATCACGACACATCGAGCTGCTGTGACGAGGGAAGGGAACATGAGTTCCGTTAGGGCTCCTCTGTTCCTGGCGTGCCCCACGTCAAGTGGTGTGGGACTATGGCCATCTGTTACACTTAGCAGTCTAAACGCCACTCACGCCTGGCCTGTCTCCTCTGTACCTGTGCCACCATACCGGGTTTCAGAGCGAGATGGACGTTTACGTCCCCGGCCTTACCCTCGAGGACTCCGGAGACCGTCGGAGTCAAAAATCTTCACCGGCTCGTCTTGCGGCGATCCACGTCGGATGGTAAGTACCCGCTTCGGCGGCATTCCCATAGAGTTGTGTTCTCCCATTTGGACCGTGGTTCGAAAAGTTCTGGGTCATGTGCCTTTTAGAACTGTATTAGTGTCACATATCGCTATGTTAGCTATGTTAGCCACAATATCAGGAGAACCCCTCTATCTTCTTGGGATTGCAGCAGGGCTTCTTCTCTTGTCAGTAACAAGTCCCTGTGCCGACCAATGCTCTGACTCTTGGTTCCCTCCCAACCAAGGTCCAGCTGCATTGGCTGATCTGCTAAACATGAGATTCAGCAACCATTGCCCCATGTACAAGTCCACCTTGAGGCCTGGCCACAGGTCTCAGTGTCTCCTTGTACAGCATACAGAAATGCGGGTACCACTTAACCGCTCACACACCTGCAGGAGCCTACATGATATCCTCCATTGGGACACCTCCTGGTCTCCCATCTGGTCAGATATCAGAGCGGCCACCCCACCTTGTACCAAAGTCCCGGTACACTCCCCCAGGCGCTACGAAGTGCAGAGGGGAGAAGGGAGGGGGGTTGGGGAGTTTTAATTGCACTATTCTTTCTTTTAACAGAAAATAGTTACTCTCCACACATCCTGGACCTAAGAAAATCCAACTTTCTTTAGACGTCACAGGTACAATGGTATCTTTGGTTACCATCACTCCATACTGCAGTAAGTACATTATTTTAATGTTTCTATGTGCTTTATGGTGAGTCAACATTACAACCCCAAGCTCTGCCGCCGGCACCAGCTTCGGTAAGTGAACTGTCTCTTGCATCACTGTTGGTGAATGCTGTTTTCTCTGCGGAGTGTAACATCATTCACTTTCCTTGCATAGACTACTGCTAACCACTTTCAGTACATGCAAGGAGCTCTCACTTTTTTCAGGACTCACTATACATTTACTAACTGGGATTACTGTCACTGCCATAAATCCCTTCTGTAACACTTCTGGACACCACAGTCTTAAGACCCTCTTGTCCAGCATGCGCACAGACATTCTGATACATTGTTATATGTCCCTGCGCATATTTTCCATAACCTCAGCCTTTCAACTTTTCATGGTTGGGCTATGGGGTTTCTTCCCACTATGCATTTTTCTCATAATTCAAAACTGCTATGGGTTATATTCAGTGACATTCTATACTCAATGGACCTAAGTGGTTTCATTGCTTTCGTCCCTGATTCTTATCCCAGTTCGAACTAGGACCTAGTCTCCTTCGACTCATGCTCGCAATTCCTTAGGGTTATAAAGTTTCTCCTGAAAGCTGTCAACCCATTATGCATCTATTGCACTCCAGCATAGTTTCTCATAAACTTCCTGGACGTTGCACCCATGAGTTATGCCCTTATGCCTTCCAATACTGCTTTTGCAACAATTCTTTGTGCATACAGACAGACAGCATAGGGACAATGTGCTTTCCAACTCATAAGCACGCATTACCTCTTAGCTGCTCTGCTAGACAGCTGCGCAGCTCTACCCTTGGCCCTTGTTCACTTCATGCGTCCTTGGGCCACATATCTAAGAGATTTAATGAACGCTCTATCAGACCTTCTCCACGTAGGTTCTATCCTCTCGAATGGTCTCAATTACATGTGTACAGGGCAAATCTTTTAACGCTGAGTTTAACTAAACTTTCCTCGGCGTCTGCATCATTCCATACAATGCACAGGTTCTGCTCCCTGCACATGTTTCCTATGCGTTCCCTTAGATGCCTTTTCTTCCATCAAAGGCCTCTTCAATATATCTCTTCTGCTGCCTCTCGTAGCCAGCATTCTTCTAATGTTGAACTGGGATGGGGTTCAGTATTCTTTTCCCCACTCCCTGACTGAGATCAGTATGCTTTCCCATACTTCTCAATCCATCATATCAGTAACCTTTTATTCTCTCACCAGTCAGTCCCAAATCATAGACTTACTGATGTTCTTAGGTTCTGGTAGCGTCACAAAACCTTCTAAACATAAATCTTGCCGTTTAATATGGCAGGCTTTACCTCCTGACGCTAAAAAAAAAAAAAAAAAAAAAGAGGTATTACCCCTTTTACTTTTCCACCATTTTTTCTTACTCCCTCGGATTCTGTTCTCCAGACATCCTCCACATAGATACACCTTTCTCTTAGGAGGTGTATCGTTTTGGGAGTTGGGTTCCCGTTTTCGGTAATCCTCTCTGAGTCGGCTTACCATGGATTATCCACTGATCAAGCCGCCTCTATTTCTCTAATCACGGAATGAACATATATATTCTCCTTATAAGTCTCATACATTCTACGTTTGAGCCTTTCCATTCCTCTCTTCCACAGTTTGGCAAGGGAACTTCTTTCCCTCTTAATGTCATTCCTGCCAGCAGGGTCCGTGAGTTATGCACTCTTTCCATACTCACCTGACTCCGTTCCTCTGCCACTGAGTAGTTCTACGCATTCAACTTTCTATCCTTTTCAGGTAGATGTTGTATCTCCTTTCCTCAGGAAATACTCTATTAATTTTTCCTAACCTCTCTCTCTCGCCCTAGGGAGAGACTGGGTTTTCCACATTCCTGGACAGTAATGCTGCGCTTACATTCTATCTACATTGCACTGCATTCCATGTGAATTCCACTTGACTCTTTCCTTCATGCAAGGGTCAAGCTGCTACTTCCAGTGGCCACACAGACCTAATCCTTCTGATTAAGTGGTCTATATTTCCTTTCCTACCAACAAGCAGACATTTCACTACAACACTGTGGGTATCCACATACTGTTGTGTCCGTCTTAGCCTTAACAGCTTCCCTTTGGTTACTGCTGCTTGTATTTTTTTTTTTTATCAGGTTGCAGCCTGGAGTCCTCTCCATACCTTCGCAGCCTATTATTGCTTACATTTGACTAGCCGGCATGCTCCATGTTTGGCCAGTCCGCCTACTCTTACTTTTTTCAATTCACTACCCAACATCCTTCCACGAACCCATTATGGTGTTGCGGATGCCCTCCGTTCCCATTTCCACCTCAGTCGTTACGCCTTTGCGCATCTGCGGTGTATCTGGTGCATTCCCGGGCATCCTCAGCTCGGTACTCACCCATTTGTGAGGACTACCATCCTGCTTGTCCTGTGAGAAAGCAAATGTTGCTTACCTGATGTAACAGGTGTTCTCACAGGACAGCAGGATGGTAGTCCTCACGAAACCCGCCCGCCACCCCGCGGAGTTGGGTCTGTATACTTTTATTTTAGTTTCACTTGCGCTTTTTAGCTATAAGACGAGACTGAGGGAGACACCTGTGGCTCACAGGGATAATTGCAGGCTGGGCATGCTCAGTGCACCCAGTGTGCTAGTGTCAGTCAAAGCTTGTTGAAACTTTGACAGAAAAGTTTTCCGTACAGGGCTCCATCCTCGATGTCACCCATTTGTGAGGACTAACATCCTGCTGTCCTGTGAGAACACCTGTTACATCAGGTAAGCAACATTTGCTTTCCCTATGGGGATCGCCGTACTTTTTGGAAGAAAGAAATTCTACTTTTAAATTGGAGAAAAGATTAAGCCCCGCTCTCCTGTGGTGATATCTAAAGGTCCTTCCCCCAGTTGAGAATTCCTGAGGTGATTTCCGAGATCCCTCAGAGGTGTGCCTTGGTCCAGTAGCCGGTACCCAGTGTGGACTTTGCTGCTGAAGCAGCTGAAAGGCAGCGGGTGCAGGAAGCCGAGCAGGGCGGTGATGGCTGGAGACTGTCTCTGTACTCAGCCGGTAAGTGCTGAGCCCCCAGGTAAGTTTAAAAAAAAAAAAAGAGGTGCATTACCTCCTGATTCAGAGATGTTTGGAGGGGTTTCGGGAAGATTGCCTCCAGTCTCCTCACTCTGTGCACCGTGCCAACGTCTTACCCGATCCCATTGGGGTAAGGGAAAAGTGGGCTTCTGAATGGGTTGAATGGCCCCCGGTGGGCTAGGCCCCACTTTAGGCTTGGTCAGCTCACTGTCTGGTAGCCCGCAGCAGCACCATCTTGCATGTGTCTTTGTGCCATCTATAGAGCGTCGGTATGCGCAGTGCGTGTTAGCTCGGCAAGAGGAATGGCCTCAGTGGTGACGGCAAGAAGAAAGCTATGGCTCTGGAATTGGTCAGCAGACGCAACCTCCAAGGCAAATCTAACAAAGATGCCCTTTAAAGGATCACTTCTCTTCGGAAGCAAATTAGAAAAACTGGCCAGTAAATGGGGCGAATATCCAGTTCCCCAGCTACCAGAAGATAAGAGAAAGCAGTTTAGCACCCCTCGGCTAGGAGGGGTCGACCCAAGGGCTCCCAGCGCTTTCGCCCCTATAGAAACTTACCATTTCAGAGGTCTCGATCCTTTGGGGAGGTCTCAGTCCTTTCAGAACAGACAGCCCAAGAGAGGGGCAGGCTCTGGATCAGGTTCATCCTGAGCCCCATAATGAAAATTTGCCGACCCACCCTTGGAATGAGGAGATAGGGGTTGACTGTCCTTCTACCAATGGTGGGTCAAGATGCCGTTGGACTGGAGGTCATACGAGAAGGATATGCGCTGGAATTTCGCAGCACTTCTTGGGACGTATTCTTGATATCTCCTTGCCACTCGCAGCACAAGAAGCAGGCAGTGGAGACTACCCTATTAAGACTCCTCAGGATGAGGGCTATAATTCCAGTACCTGTACCCCAGGAAAATACGGGGCGTTATTCCATCTATTTCATCATACACAAGAAGGAAGGTTCTTTTCGCCCCATCCTGGACCTCGAGAGCATCAACTGACATCTGCAAGTGATTCATTTCCGCACAGAAATCCTACGCTCCATGATAATGGCTGTACAATTGGGAGAGTTCTTAACCTCCCTAGACCTATCCGATACCTACTTACATATTCCAGTTCGTCAAGAATATAGTTTTCTTCACTTTGTAGCACTGGGTTGCCATTATCAGTTTCGGGCACTGCCCTTTGGCCTGGCCACTGCCCCCAGAACATTTTCCAAGATTATGGTAGTCGTAGCGGCAGTGTTGAGAAAAGAGGGACTCCTGGTGTACCTGTACTTGTACGACTGGTTGATCTGGGCCAAGTCTATGGAAGAGAGTCTCCGGGAGAACAACAGGGTGACCTCCTTACTTCAAGAACTCAATTGGGTCGTAAACCTGGACAAAAGCAGTCTCAAACCCTCCCAGTCCTTGGAATATCTGGTAGTCCAATTCGACATCATGCAGGGCAAGGTCTTCCTTCCGACTATGCGGATAAGGAAGTTGATGTCCCAAGTGTGTCGGTTGATGAGCACGATACACCTGTTGGTGTGGAGCTATCTTCAAGTTCTCTGTTTGATGGTGGCAACCCTGGAAGTAATGCCGTGGGCCAGAATACACATGCGACCTCTTCAGTGCTCCCTGCTGTCACATTGGAACCCATAGGAAATCATTCCTCCAGTTGACTCCAGGAGCATTGTACCATTCCATCCTTCTTGCCCAAGGTAGTCTCATACTTTCATTTGAATCAGTCCATTTCATTACCATCCCTAGACAAGGACAAATTGTGGAAGAATTCCGCCGCCTCCATCATTTGAATGTCAGTAGGCTTTTGGTGCGGTACCTGGAAGTTTCAGAACCAGTCCAAAAGATGGATCACCTATTTGTCCTTCAGGGTGGAAGGAAGCAGGGTGAACCTGCTTCGCGGGTTACCATAGCTTACTGGATTAAGGAGGTAGTCACGGGAGCCTATGTGGAGGCAGGAAAGCCATTACCTTTTCAGGTTAAAGCTCATTCCACTAAGGCTCAGGCGGTCTCATGGGCAGAAGCTAGACTGCTGTCTCCCGTTGACATCTTTCAAGTGGCGACATGGTCCTCCTTGCACACTTTCTCCAGGTTCTGTTGCCTGGACGTTCAGGCCCAAGAAGACACAGCCTTTGCAAGGGCGGTGTTAACCGGACCGTGGGCAGCCTCTCGCCCCAATCGGGAATAGCTTTTGTACATTCCACTGGTCCTGAGTCCATCTGGCCACATGCTAGGAAATGAAGAAATTATTTACCTGATAACTTTGTTTTCCTTAGTGTAGACAGGTGGACTCAGCATCCCGCCCACGGCTGCCCAAGAATGGTGCCAAGGATTCACCCGTGGAGTGAATATCGATTCCAAGAGATTTCGGGTAAGCCTTCATCCAGTCCCTAGATCAGGGCATCTATAATCTTACTGGGGTTCAGTGTTTGGTTGAGTACAGTTATGGTTATCTGTTTTTAATTCAATATTTAATCAAGTTTTTTCAATAGTATGTCCAACGTGGCTTTTGAAGAGAATACTGAAGGGCTGAGGTCACTGCAGGGGTGTGTCTATGGTGACGTCTGCTTTGAAACCTGATTCCGTCTCCATCTACTGACAGGGGAGCATAACCCACTAGTCCAGAGTCCATCTGTCTACACTAAGGAAAACAAAATTATCACGTAAGTAATTTCTCCATTGATCTTCCCCATAGGACTACTTAAAAGAACCATGTTACCTTTTTTTTTTCTAAATTACATAAAATTAGACTTCAAGCAAAACTCCTTCGGTGTAGGGTATTCCACAAATACTGCACTTATTAAGAGAATGCTATCCGTTTGGTTAACACTACCCTGATCACCGATGGTTGTGGAATCCCAAGTAATTATTGTCTACTAGATTTTAAAGATCTAAGTGTGTAAAAAAAATTAAGATTAGACATAAACCTGAAAACCCCTATGTAAAGCTTTAAATGCAAGGCAAAGTATAGTAAGATTGGTTCTTACCTGCTAATTTTCATTCCTGTAGTACCACAGATCAGTCCAGACTCCTGAGTTTTGCCTCCCTTCCAGCAGATGGAGACAGAGAAAGTTTTACTGACACTGTCACTTGACGGATTACAGGTGGCACACCAGGTTAATATTGACCTGTACCCAAGCCAAGATGGAAAAATATCCCACAAACTCAATGTAGCCTATCAAACATCTCCCGCTGAATGAACAAGAGGAGAAGAAACCACTAAATCTGAACAATCCTTATAATCAGATAAGTCAGTATGTACAACCATCACCTGAGCCATAAAAAGCCAGTTGAAAATCCTTCAGATTATATACAAAAAAACACAGATTGAGCAGACTCTTCAAATCCGAGCGGGACTCTGGACTGATCTGTTGTACTACAGGAACGAAAATTAGCAGGTAAGAACCAATTTTTATTTCCCTGTATGTACCCAGATTAATCCAGACTCCTGGGATGTACCAAAGCTTTCCTAAACCGTGTGGGACTGCAAGAGTCCCGCTCGAAGTACTTGTTTACCAATACTGCTAGCCTCTACTGCCTGGACGTTCAGACGATAATGCCTGGAGAAAGTGTGCAAAGACTTCCACGTAGTCACCCTACAAATTTCCTGAGGCAACACCAACTGACATTCAACCTAGGAAGCAACTTGTGACCGTATCGAGTGAGCTCTCAGACCCTGAGGCACCGACCGACCCATGCAAATGTACACCAAAACTATGGCCTTTTTCAGCCATTATGCTATGGTAGCTTTAAAAGCTTTCTGCCCTTTCTTAGCACCATTCAGAAGGATGAAAAGATGATCGGAAACTCGGAAACTATTAGTGACTTCCAGATACCGTAACAGTGCCTGCTTCACATCCAGACATCTCAACTCCTTATCCAAGCCAACTGTCCTGTCCAAATTTGGAAAGGCTAGTAACTCCATAGACTGATCCACATGAAAGGATGAAACAACCTTTGGAAGGAAAGAAGGCACCATACGCAACGAGACACCCAAATCAGTAAACCTTAGAAAAAGCACCTTACATGAAAGGGCTTGCAGTTCTGAAATCCTTCTAGCCAAACAAGTTGTCACCAGAAAAATAACATTAAAAGTAAGGTCCTTTAAAGTCGCCCTGCGTAACGGTTCAAATGGCACCCTACACAATGCTTTAAGAACTAAGTTTAAGTACCATGAAGGACAGTACTTTTCGCACCTGGGGACGCAAATGCTTGACCACACCCCCCTCGCAAAAAAGTACCACTTCCAGATGCACAGACAGAGGCATCCCGTGCCTCTTGCCCCTAAGGCACCCCAAGGCGGCCACCTGGACCCTTAAGGAGTTAAGTCAAACCTTGTTGCAGAAAGGACAAAATGTGGGCGACTGAGGCTCGGAGCGGATCCACGTTGTGCTCCTTGCACCAAACCTCAAACGCTTTTTCTTTTTTTAACTTTATACTTGTGGCTGCAGGCTCTAGCTGTCCACCTCAGGGAGGGAGAAAAGGGAAGTGGCCCCACCATTATCTCCTCCCTCAGCGGGTCAAGGATCTGGACAGACCCAGGGGTTTCCAACCCCTCCTGCTTATCCACGCCTCTACCTGAAAGGATGGCTCCACCAGGACCTACCAGCCTTCAGGGAGGGCTAAGTAATAATCCTAACCTTAATGCTATTTTTGAAGTCTTTTTAACTTTTTTTTTTTTTCCACCAGACTGCAGGATTTGCACCACCTTCCATCTGCTGGAGACAGAGAAATACTGACGGACTGCAGGTGGCACACCAGGTTAAGTGACAGTGTCAGTAAAACTTCCTCTGTCTCCATCTGCTGGAAGGGAGGCAAAACCCAGGAGTCTGGACTGATCTGGGTATGTACAGGAAACATGAAATTGATTTGAGATAAAATAGCTACTGGAGCTTTGCTAAAACAGAAGATAGTCATGTTAAGTTTGCAAGGAGATTACTTTATACCAGTGTGTTGCATCAGTTTTTCTAGAAGTTGTCTTTTTTGGTCATTTTCTTCTGCCTTTTCAAGAAGCATCACTTGTTTTTCTGATATTTATAACCCCCATGTTTTCTCCAACTTCAGTTCTTATGGTTAATATAAAGAAGCTAATGTGTATGTTTTAAGCAACAATCCAACACAGTACATACAAAGGATTGAAAATAGTTTTTATATTAAAAATGTTTTCAAGTCTCCCAAGTATGTATAGCACTGTATATTAGTGCTATATACCTACAGCTGTGCATTTCAATATGTGTATTTTAAACTGTTTTAAGCATATTCCTTTTTTAATAGGAAAGCCCCTCAGAAGTGAAAACAGTGTTTTTTGGGGCGTTTGTTTTCCTTCTCTCTAATATGCAAGCAGTTGCCGAGAGGTGCATTCTACCTGCACTTGAATGAGCATTTTCTGTACACAAAATTTACTGCCGATACAGTAAAGAGTTTTGCGAGCAAAAAAATGTGCATACCTAAATGAGTACTGCATTGCACCCTTGCATGGAAATCGCATGCAAATGAGAGCATTAAGCAATACTCCCCGTTGCAGCGAAACTGTGCTTGGCTAGCCCACCTTTTTTTAGTGGTGGAAACTTAACTCCAGGGTCAGAGTTTCCAGCACTACTTAAAAAAAAAACCCAAACCCCCCCCCCTAAAAAAAAACAAAAAAACAGGGAAAAAATGTTTAAAAAACAAAAATTCAGGAACACTCTGGGTAAGTGCCGGCTGCCACTGCCATTTAACCAGATTAATACTGATCTGTCGGCCTTAGAGAGAGCAAAAGTTGCTTACATGTAATGGGTGTTCTTTCATTTGCCAAATCGACCCAGGCTCCATTGAATGGTAGTGTCCATCTGTGAGGATTGATATTTGTGACAGGTAAGCATATTTTGCTTTACTGCCTGTTTACCAGATGGGGAATTCCTAGCCATGGGTTGCCCTTATCACAAAAACAGGGGGTAAAAATCAACCAGAACAGTGTCAACAGGCAAGACGTTTTTGGCGATAGATGTGTGGTTGTGAGATGGCTCAAGTCCATATTCTGACCACTTCCTAACACAAGATGTACAAACCTGTTCCTCCTTTCTTGTTCATATTGTAATGTTTTCATTACGTATATCTAACCATTTTATTTCGCTTTTCAATTTGTACAGTATTACCTTTGTTTTTCCCCCCTCTTCCCCGCTACCCAGTTCGCCTATCAGTTTCATTGTAAAGCCCAGTTGGCCACTTTGTTACATGGAAACCGATGTGATGTTTTCCTAACGAATGTCGGTATACAAAAATTGCAAATAAATGTAAAACATGGCTGCCTGATTGTATTGACTAAGGCAATTTTGTTAGCTACTGATCCCTGAAAGCCCTTAAATCAAGGCTTCCCAAACATGTCTTGGGGACCCCACAGCAAGTCGGGTTTTCAGGATATCCACAGTGAATATGCATGAGATATATTTGCACACCATGGAGGCTCAATATATGCAAATGTATCTCATGTATTTTCATTGTGGATATCCTGAAATCCTGACTGGCTGTGGGATCCCCAGGACAGGTTTGGGAAGCCCTGCCTTTAAAAGCTTTCAGATTCATACTTATCTGGTGAAGCCTGCTTGAGCAGAACAAAAGCCTTAAGTGTGGAGTCCTTTTACATGAGATCCCCATCAAATGATGATGCCTATCTATGAGGACTGATATCCTGTTGTCTTCAGAGGACACTTGCTACAGATAAGCATACTCAGTTTTACTGTCTGATTATTTTGTCTGCCAGTTTCATTCTATTGCCACCCCCAGTAAAGTGGTAGTGAATTCTTAAACTCCACAATGGAGAGAAGGAACACAGACTTTCCCATAAAACATTGTCTTCATTTCTGAAGGCCTTTCCTATTAAAATTGTTTAAACACACATGTTGAAATGCACAGCTACAAATGTATAGCACTAGTAACATACAATGCTGTAGATGCTTGGGAGACTGAAAATAGCTTTTAATGTAAAAGATTTTCAATCTTTTGTGTGCTGTTGGATTGTTGCTTAAAAGGATAACATACATTAGCTTCTTTGTAATAGAAGATCTTTAGGTTTAATAGAGAGAGCCCCATTTTCCATGGACAAGCAGACAATTCTAGCCAGACAAATGGGTCAATGTTGCTGATGGTGCCTATCAGGGCATGCTGTCTCGGAGCTCAGAAAGACAAGAGTCTGAGTGTGCATAGGAATCTCCTCAGTCTTCTTTCTTCTGTAGATGTGTAAGCACATGTGACCTTTCTCACTTCATCTGCAAATTTGTATTCAAAATTGTTCCATAGTTGTTTTCCTAGTGTTTCTTTGCATATTGTAATACCGTTTGTTTCCTAAAAAAAAAAAAAAAATTAGACAGTATGGAAGGAGTTTTGGTCAGAGGGTCCACTGTGTTGGGTAAGCAACCCTTCAAACTTTGCCACAAATGCAGCCATCAAATGGCTTCAGCAGATCTCCACTTGTTGTGTGCTCGATGTTTGGGCTTGTCTTAGTACATGGTGAATTGTGACATGAGTGAGAATTTCTTCCAGGGCGATAAGATACTATGATCAAGCTGTTTTATAAGACTTCTTCCTTAAATATACTGGGACCTTTGCTTAAAAGGTCATAGTTGCCAAAACGAGAGCAGGGAATCTCTCTTCTGCCTACTCAGTAGGCACAGGCACAGATCTCCTTCTTTGAAGAGGCATAGTCATTGGCCCATTCTTCGGAGCCCGTGATTAAAAATAAAGTGAATTCAGCTTGGACTCCATCCATGGCATCTGTCACCTTGGTGCAGGCTCCTTTGTCATTGATGACATGGGCACCAACAGCAGTGCCATCATCTTTAGTGTGAGCAACAGTAGTAACATTCTCATCAGTGCTGACAGCAATGTCGCCATAATCATGGTGCCAGCAGCAAAAGTGCAGATGGAAGAAAGATCCCAAAAGTGAGATATATATTCCCTTCTGGTTCTATTTCCAGAGTATAATCATTTATCCACAAATTGTCCAGTGGTTCATGTTTTTGTTCAGAAAATTTGGAAGCAATTACCAATTTCAGCTATACCAACATGGGAACAGGCCGAGCAAACTCCTGGCCAACTTGGTCCGTGCGCGGGGACCCAAGTCGTCAATTACCGGTATAAAGGATAAGGAAGGGAACCATTCTACCACAACAGATGCTATTGCGGCCTGATTTCTAGAATACTACAGGGGTCTCTACAGAGCCAAGCCTAGCCATCCAGAGGTTTCCGAAACGTTTTTTCATAACCTCCCTTGGCCCCAATTGACTAAGGACCAAGAGGAAAAGCTGCATGCCCTTATAATGGATAGTGAGGTCCATGCGGTTATACACACCCTGAAGCCTGGAAAGGCTGCTGGGCCGGATGGCCTGGGACCGGAATTTTATAAGATCCTGAAATTCCCAGTTTTACTGGTGCTCACACCCTATTACAATAGCTTGGCCTCGGGTCACTCCATCAGTGCCGTTGAAAATCAGTCCACCATTGTGCTTCTACCTAAACTCGGGAAAGATCCCCACGAGGTAGGATCGTATCGCCCTATCTCCCTTATCAATTGCGACTTAAACATTGTAGCAGCAGTTTTGGCGGCTCGGCTGAACTCTATTCTCCCCACAGTGATTCATCCTGATCAAACAGGTTTTATAAAAGGCAGGCAGGGGGTGAAAAACGTCAGCAGGATGATCGCCGCCCTTAGTTTCCACTGCCAATCAGATGCACGCATACTGAGTCTTGACGCCGAAAAGGCTTTTGACTCACTCTCGTGGGACTATTTATTCTAGAGCTTACGCCGCTATGGTATCAAGGGTAATTTCATAGCATGGTTGGGGACGTTGTATAATAACCCTAGCGCGCGGCTTCTTATTAATGGTGCGCTAACGGAGCCGTTCCTGTTGCACTCGGGGTGCGACAGGGCTGTCCCTTATCACCTCTTTTGTTTGTGCTAGCACTGGAACCGTTTGCTATTAAGTTGAGACTAGATAAGGAATTTTGTGGTCTCCATATCGGGAGATATCTGCTAAAGACTGCACTGTTTGCCGATGATATCCTGTTATTTGTCGGTAGACCTAAGCGTGGTGTCCCAATTATTATTCAACATTTTTCTCACTTTAAGGAAATAGCGGGGCTGACTATAAATTATTCTAAATCAGAAGCTCTGGCACTTGACCTCAGCATGCCTCGCACCTGGGGTGACAATTTTCCTTTTAAGTGGGCCCCAGACCAGCTTAAATATTTGAGGGTGTGGGTCCCTAGAAATCTGGTAAATCTATATTCCCTTAACATTAAAGCTACAATGATGGCTCTGGGCGCACAATTGACGGCTTGGCAGTCCTTGCCACTGTTGTTCTTTGGGCGCTGTGCTTTGGTTAAGATGGTGATTGTGCCAAAGTTACTATACAAACTTCATTTGCTTCCCTGCTGGCTCCTTCGCGCAGACCTATTATGGCTACAACGCTCTTTCCAAAAGTTTCCTTGGGCTGGGAAGAGGGCTCGCTACGATACTCAGTTTTGACACACTCAAGGGACACTGGGGGGTTGGGAATGCCTGACTTCCGCTTATACAATGCGGCTTGCCAGCTTTGATTTGTAGGGGAGTGGATCTTAGATCAATATTCATACTGCGAAGACGGCCTACTTCCCAGCATGACAGCCCCGTGGTCCCCAATATATTTGGTACAAGCTGACACCACCACTTTTCGAACTCTGGATATTCCTAAAGAGCTGTTATACCCCTGTTGCCAAATATGGCGTTGGTTCCGACAGCAAGGAGGCTTGACTGGTGCAGCGTCGCTTTTTATGCCCCTCCTGGGCAACAAGAAATTCATCCCAGGGCGAGACTCCAGTGCTCTCTTCACTGACTGGTTCCAGCGAGGTCTGCTGTTTATCTACCATTTCTACGCCAGGGATGCTCAGATAGTGACTGACTTCGCGTCCTTGGTTCGGGACTATCAGATCCCCACCAAACATTCTTCGCCTATTTGCAGATGCATCATTACCTTCAATCATTCAAGTGGACGGCGGAGAGCTTCCGCCTAGAATCGTTCTTCGCCCAACGTTTCTTCGACACCGCCTTGCTTCAGAACTCTATCAAGGGCTGGTGTAGCCTGGGCAAGGAGTACTGTAAGCCCTGTCATCTGCACTCGTTGGCCCGCCATTGGGCTGAAGCTTTGGGAGAGGACATTACGGCTGATTACATACTCACCTGTTTCAAGTCATTCCCCCGCACCTTGCCGAACCACATGCTTCGCGAGCTTCAATATCAAATCTTACACCACCTTATCTGCGACTACGTCCGCTGCTATCGCTTGGGTCTCTTACCCTCGGTTATGTGCATAAAATGCGGTGGTGACCTCGGCACCATGGTTCATAGACTTTTTACTTGTCCAACACTGACGGGGTTCTGGGACGGAGTCTGTGGGATGATCGCACAAAGTGTAACTGCAACTATTTTCAAGACTGGCAAACTGTTACTGTCTGGCCTACGAGGTCATATGCCAGCATATTGTCAATCAGCTGATAGATTTGGACGTACTGCAGTGTTGCTGGCATGCCGGACGATCTTAGCCTCTTGGATTGAGTCCACCACGCCTCCCTCACTTCAGACCTGATATTATAGGCTGGCATCAACCATGCAACTGGAAAAATTGAACGCTCTTCTGAACTCCCGGGCATTGGATAAAAAGTATTGTGCCTATTGGGCGAAGTGTTTTGCTTTACTGCCCCAGGATGTCCAGACCCACTTATCAGCGACTGGATACAATATTACCTGGCGATGACAAAGACACTCTACTGTATCCTACCCCCCCCTCCCCCAACCTGCAGCCTGCATAGCTAAGCGGGCGTACCAGTGGGGGGTTCCAATACGATATTGCTGGATAAACTACAATGGTGGCTATGTCACAAGGTCTCAAGAGATGTTGGCAATTTATAGTGTACGGACTCCAGAGGGGAGGGGGGGGAGGGGGTCTGTGTGGGGTGTGCTTGTTTGTATGGTGTGTTAGTGTGTGTGTCAGCAGGCCAATATGTAGTTAGGGTTAATATTGTTAGAAATAAACAAAATTGGTGACTAGCATATGTGGACCAGTGTCCTCCAGATGTGCTAACTGAAGTATCCCTTTTGTAAACATGATGCTGTTGTTTTGAATTTCTACTGTTGGATGTTTTATCTGTTTTACATCTGTATTTGCGTGTTGCCACTAATAAATACGATTTTGACAGAAGACTAGCTTGGTTAAAAGCATTAGGACAAAGGGATGTTATCCATGACAAACTGGCTGATACTCTGTGCTTAGGAGACAGTTGTTTTGGAGACAAAGTCAACGAAATGGTTAATATTATCCAAGATCACTGCACAACTTTACAAATTTTGACAACAGCTTCCTCAGATCCAGTGTTGGCTCAAAGGAAATATCAGTCACAGTCTTATAAGAGACAATGCTATTATCCATCAAGGCATTACCTGCCAAGTTACTCAGAGGCAGTGTTTCCATAATACCCATCCACAACAGCAATTGCAAAGTAGACCTAGGGCAACAGAATGAACGCAAAATGTCTGCTCAACAGTCAGATCAGAAGATGACACCCAGTTTTTGACTACGGTATTCCATTTCTGAACAGTCATCTTCCAGTGGGGGGAAAACTGACTTTCTACAATCATTGATGGACCCTCATTACTATGGATCGTTGGATCCTTGACATCATTCATAACGGATATTACTAGCAACAGTAACATGGGATAGGCTTAGTTTTTGGGAACTTGCCAGGTTCTTAAGGCCTAGATTGGCCACTGTTGGAGACAAGATGCTGGGCTTGATGGACCCTTGGTCTGACCCAGTATGGCATGTTCTTATGTTCCTAAATTAAATTTCCAGACACATCCTCCTGCTTATAGTGCCCCCATTGTTTTGCCAAGGAGTAGTTGCCTATTCTAAAACAAGAAATAGTGTCTCTCTAGTCAACAAACACCATAGAGTCTGTCCTAACAGAGATAAACAAGGGATTATACTTGATGCTTCCTAATCTCCAAAAATGCAGGAGATTTTCAACCAATATTAGATTTAAGGAGACTAAAGTATCTCAAAAGAGTTCAAAATGAACTCCCTACTTACTGTTCTTTCCCCTTTGGAAATAAACAATTGGTTGACTTCTTTAGACCTAAGTGATACCTACACCCATATTCCAACTCACTCAGATCACAGGAAATACCTCAGGTTTACAATAGAGTGCCAGCACTACTGATAAGTCTCCCCTTTGGTCTATCAGCTGACCCAAGATGGTTCACAGATGATTTTGCTGTAGTTGCAACCTACCTAAGAAGAAACAATATCTTAATATTTCCTTACTTGGACAGTAGGTAAATATCTAGCAGATCCTTACAGGAGATGAATAACCTTCACCATACACACTCAACATTGGGGCCGATGCAATACCATGCGCTGCGGCTAGCGCATAGCTTAACATGCGGTTGGACATGCATTTTGGACGTGTGTCCATAACCCCCAATGCAATACAGGGATTAGCATGTCCAAACCACCGCATAGCTAATAGCGCTTTATCACATGTAAATTTCATGTAGATGAGGCTATTAACTAATACCCATGATGCAAAAAATTTCCCACGCAGCAAATGTGCTCATTGCAACACAGCAAATTTTACACCATCCTGGGGCTGGTATAAAGGTATGCCGCGCTCAAGGGCTCATTGATACAAACAAAAAATCATGTTTTCTGGGATTCCTGCCTTCCCTTAATAGCAAAATGTATAAATGGTCTTTTTCCTACTTACATCCTCCTATAAAGCTCATTCCGAACCAATGGAACTTAAATTTAATATTGTCAAAATTGATGTATCCACCTTTTGAACCATTGACATCTAATATAAAATTTCTGATGTGAAAAGTTCTCTTTGTAATAGCAATAACTTCAGCTCATAGAGCGAGTGAGCTCCTGGCTTTAGTTCTAGACCCACCTTGCACTCAAATTTATAAAAGCAGAGTAGTATAAAGAACTCCTCCTAAATTCCTACCAAAAATGGTGAGACAATTCCACTTAAACCAGTCAGTTATACCTATTTTTCCCCAAAAAAATATTCTAATAAAGGAGAGCAAAACTTCCATAACCTGAATTACAGAAGAGCTCTCCATTTTATTTGAACAGATCGAGACCTTACAGGAAAACATCTCTATTTATTTATGATCCAAACAAGCAGGATCTACCTGTCACAAAACACTATCTGCCTGGTGTTGTAATTGGCATTGTTCATTGCTATAAGGATGCAAATGTTAATCTTCCGCCAATTGAAAAGCTCATCAGATTCAAGTAATGGCAATGTCTGTAGCTTTTCTTGGATCACCCTCAATATGGGGCATCTGTAAAGCTGTTTTGTCTTCAGTAAATACATTTACCAAATGCTATTGTCTGGAAGAACAGCCTCACTCACAGTACTTTTTGGTCAAATAGTTTTAAAAAATTTATTCAATTAACACCTTCAACTTCCCCTCCAACACAGTTCTTGGGTTGCTTATCAGTCATAAGATGCATTAAATTTTTTTTCACAGCATCCCTTCGCTTGGGAATCCCCAATTATGTGGCTATATTTGCGTGCTTGTTCACAGAGAAAACAAAGCTGCTCACCTGTAATAAGTGTTCTCCCTAGGGTAAAATAGCCCCACAGTCCCTCCCTTCTCCCCATAGAGTTGAAGATCAGCTAGTAAAGAGACTGAGGAGACTCATGTGGGAATTCCCGTGCATGCTCAGATTCTTGCCTTTCTGAGCTCTGAGAGACCATGTCCAGATTTGCCCAATCTGTGATGTGACCCCACTTGTGTGGCAGTTTTGCTCTGCTGTTTATGGAGAACACCTGTTACAGGAGAGCAACTTTGCTTTTCCTGGCGTGTAGCCAGATGGACTCAGAACCAATGGGATACTATCCCATTGGTTCTGAGTCCATCTGTCTACACTAAGGAAAAGAAGATTACCAGGTAAGTATTCTCAACATTACTGCAAAAAAGCTTCAACCAAAATAGAAATCTAACAATCAGTTTCTGTCAAATGTCATATTTTTCTTCTAATAAAAGAATTCCCAAGGATGAGACACTTAACCTATCATTTTTAATTCAGCATGAAAAAGGTCAAGGCGTGATTGAAGAAAATGAAGTTTATAGTAACACTTTGGCTGGCGTTTGGGTGACAACAGGAAGCACTCCAGTGCTGAGGCGAAACAGAATACACAGTGGTAAACAGGTGGGTTAAACTAGTTACAATACATCATCCATGTGATTTCAAATAACCTTTATTCTGTTTTTCTGATCTTTTAACTAATGTTCTTTGAATATATATATATTTATCAGGTTGGCGTCTATTTTTATGACAATGGACATGGAGTCCTTGAAGACAATGACATCTATAATCATATGTACTCTGGGGTTCAAATAAGGTAAAATTGTTTTTCATTATAGGTATACAAGTACTAATATAATTTTAGCCATATTTTCCTACACCTATTGCTGTCAAATCATTGTTTTTTTAGGAAGCCTTTTTAAATATCTTCCTTTAGTATGTCATGTAGGTGCATATGTGTATCTCTTTCTACCTCTGTCATATGAGTTGATGTCACAATACATAGAAAGGGAGGCAAAGCCTGGCAAAAGTAAAATGAGAGCCAACAAAGTAATTGGATAGAGATATGATACCTTCTATTAGACTAAAGAATGTTTAAAGTACAAAATTTTGCATCATCCTAACATAGACCCAAGTGGTTCATCCAGTCTACCCAGCAAGTTTATTTTTATTTATTTTATTTTGTATAGTTTTTTATTCCTTAGGGATATCCCAATTAACATGGTTTACACCTTTCCTTCATCTTCATCTTTCAGCCACTAAGGATCCCCTGTGTTTATCCCATGCAACTCTCCAATCTGCAGAAAAAGATGATCCCAGAAACATAAGACGGGGATTTATCACTGGGAGCTCAGTGAGAATCTGGAAGGGAATAAGATGTTACCAGAAAGGCAAAAAGAGGATACTTCCTCTTGTTTGATTAGGCAAAAAAGTACAGGAATAAATGTGTCTCAGAAAAGAAGCATAGAAATTCAGCAGGAATGTTACAGAACAGCAAGCTGGAGTCAGGGAGCACCCCTGAGGAGCCAGTGGAGGACCACAGGTCTGGACTAGGGCTGGTCTTCTGCCTAACCAACCCCTTCCCTCACAAATTGTGCCCTTGGGTTCTGAGGGCCTGTAGGACTTGTCTCTGGCAGAACATTATGGTGCAGACATGGACTGGGAGCTTATGTGCAGGGATCAGGTGCTGGATGGAAGCTGAGGGAAGGCATAGACTGGACACAGGTACTGGCTGACTGATCCAAGTACTGGCTGGGTGCTGGATACAGAGCATAGATTGGGACAGGATACAGATGGCTGAGAGCTGGAACCAGGGATTGAGGGGAAGGCAGGGACTGGATACAGATAGGGTTGAACCAAGGACAAGGACAAGAACTGGGAAACAGACAAGGAACTGGACTGGGCAGTACAAGAAAGAACAAGGACAGGGCTTAGATAAGAACTGATATAGAAAGAACAGGCAACGATAAACAGGGAAGCTAAAATGGACACAAGGCTGGCTAGGAGAACTTAGCGCAGGCCTGGAGGCCGAAGGGTAAGGCAGTGGGCCCCAACCCTGTCCTGGGAGCCCACCAGCCAGTCGGGTTTTCAGGATATCCGCAATGAATATGCATGAGAAAATATGCATGCACTGCCTCCATAATTTTCTCTCATGCATATTCATTGTGGATATCCTGAAAACTCGACTGGCTGGTGGGCCCCCATGACAGGGTTGGGGACCACTGCAGAAAGGCATAGAGGCCCAAGAAGCCAAAAGAGCCACAAGAAAAGGTAGGAAGCCTAGATAGGCTGCAAAGCAAGACAAGATAATCAAGTAAGAATGGCCAGGTCAGAAAGCCAAGGTGACTCACTGAAGGGACACTGAGGTATTGTGCAGGCTGGATTAAGTAGATGAGGCTGAGGCATGGTGTGACTAGTGAGGAGGTAACTCGTAGCCACTAGTAGCATTGTGAGTAAGGCTCGCTAAGGACCCTTGGTGGAAGAAAGTTACATATGACCCATAACTCTTCCACTTAACTCACCCCCCCCCCCCTTGTATTATTATTGTATATATTCTATACCTTTGTACTTAATTATGTTTCGCGTTTACTGATTGTACAGCAAAGACCCTGGTTACCTCCCTCCCGCCCCCCCTCCCCTCGCCCCTCCTCCTCCCCCCCCCCTCCCCCAGTTCTATTATCAGTTTCATTGTAAAGCCCTGTTGGCTACTTTCTTGTTCCATGGAAACCAATGTGATGTTTTCTTAACGAATGTCTGTATACAAAAACTTTAAATAAATAAATAAAATAGCAGGCGGAACTTTTGGCATGGGGAGAATGCATAGCTGGCAAAACTATGACAAGGGAATTCAGCTGAGAATTTTCATGTGTATGAGCAAAGTGCCAGTAATATACACACAGGGGAAGAGCAGAGCAATCATAGAAAAATGAGATGTGTGCATGATCTATGTGCGACATTCCTCAGGGATCCTATAACTCTGAAATCACAGCAGAGATCTGTTAATGAAGACACAAAATATACGTATACAGACTATAATAAAATCCTCATTCAGAAGGAAGCTTTTGTCTGTAGCCTACTTTTGTCTGTAGCCTACTTTTGTCCCCTACTATTCCAGACGACACAGCCCAAGCGAAAGCCAACGATCTTGCTGTATTCTTTCAGAACAAAAAACACCCTGGCTAGATTACCAACCAACCTAAACTCACTGCCTCGGAATACCCTCCACCCACGGAACACAGACATAAGCTTGGATTCCTTTGACCCTACTCACACTTTAGAGGTGGAAAACCTGATAAAAAGATTGAAGCCTTCAACCCATCCACTAGACCAAATACCTTCCAAATCTGATTCTCATACCAGAATACATCTCCAGATATCTAGCCGATATTATCAATTGTTCCCTCTCACAAGGAATATACCCAGATGCTCTCAAAATGGCCACACTCAAACCCATACTCAAAAAAAAACCGAACCTGGATCCGGTCAACCTTAACTATCGCCCTATATCAAATCTCCCGTTTGTAGCTAAGATCATGGAGAAAATTGTAAATAAACAACTTTCAAATTATTTAGAAGACCATAATATTCTTCACCCATCACAATATGGTTTTCGAAAAGAACACAATACCGAAACACTCCTCATATCACTCCTCGATCAAGTTTACATTGGCTTTGATAAAGGACAATCATTCCTCTTAGCTCTCCTTGACATCTCTTCAGCTTTCGATACGGTAAATCATAATACCCTTCTAAACCGTCTATCAGACATAGGTATTACAGGAGCAGCCCTTAGTTGGTTTGACTCCTTCCTTAGCAATAGAGGCTATAAGGTTAAAATCAAGAACAAGGAATCCTCTCACACCAACGCCCCATTTGGAGTCTCCCAGGGCTCCTCCTTATCGCCTACACTGTTCAACGTTTACATTCTCCCTCTCTGCCATTTACTCACAAACCTGAAACTCAAGTTCTATATTTATGCAGATGATGTTCAAATCTTAATCCCAATATCCAATTCACTCGAATCAACACTCAAGTTATGGGACTCTCATCTGCAAACGATAAATCATCACCTCTCAAGCCTCAATCTGGTGCTCAATACTTCCAAGACAGAACTATTACTAATCACTCCTGAAGGCAGTTCCTTTCAACACCAGCTCCAGACCAACATACAAACATCCCACGCTAGAGATCTTGGAGTCATTATTGATAGTCACTTGAACCTAAAGCAATTCATAAAACATACTACAAAGGAGTGCTTCTACAAGTTACAAGTACTCAAATAAACTCAAACCGCTCCTATTCCATTATGATTTTAGATCTGTCCTCCAAGCCATTCTGTTTTCCAAAATCGACTACTGTAATTCCATTTTGCAAGGACTCCCGGCCTCCACTGTAAAACCCCTCCAGTTACTCCAAAATGCAACGGCGAGAATTTTGACGAATACCAATCGGAGAGTGCATATCTCTCCCATTCTAAAAGATCTTCATTGGCTCCCAGTACAATTCAGGATTCTTCATAAATCACTTACAATTATCCACAAATATATTCACCATCAGACCCCCCCTTGATCTGCTATACCCCCTCAAACTGCACTCAACAGCTAGACCTCTAAGGGATGCCTACAAGGGATCCTTACATGTACCTCCTATTAAAGCTATACAACACTCAAATATCAGAGACCAGACATTCTCCATCACAGGTCCCTCCATCTGGAACACCATGCCTCCGGACCTCAGGCAGGAATCTTGTCTACTAACTTCTAAAAAGAAATTAAAGACATGGCTGTTCTGCCGTGCCTTCCCCGACACCAGTCCAACAGCCTGACTTAAAACTGTTCTAGCAATTATGCATATAAACAAGCGCTAAATCATGTATATAAATTATTATGAGGACGTTTATAAATTATCATGAGGACTGCTCCTTGCCTCCCTCATATACTCCATTGTATATTATACTCTTTCTCCGTGCCCCTTCTTATTTCCTATTCCAAGTTAACACATCCTTGTTATAATGTAACTTTATACTCCTTTCAAATTGTCTCTAGTTTTGGTTGGTAATAGTTACTACTTGTTTCGATGTAAACCGATTTGATTTGTATCAAGAAAGTCGGTATATAAAAACCTTTAATAAATAAATAAATAAGGAAGAAATGCAGGAACAACAGAATATATGCATAAAGACCTTTTACATGTTGTGAATGTGGGAAGGATTTCAGTAGGAAGTGAGATCTAATGCAGCACCAGATAATGGTCAAAGAGAAAAGACTGTTGAGCTACAGAATATAGAAAAAAGCTTTCTTAATAAAGCAAACCTCACAAATTACCAGGAAGGCCACACTGATGAGAGACCATTGTCCTGTTCTGATTGTGACAAAAGTTTCGATTAGGAAAGCAAATTTCACAGGTAACCCAAAAGTTCACCTAGCAGCAAGATAAATTTCAATTAGGGAATGTGTAAAAGATTATGTCGTAAGATTGATACTGATGACAGATCATTTTTTTGTACTAAATCTGACAAGTGCTTCAAGAAGACATATATCTCCCATGCCACTCTGGCTTGCTGCTAAACCCCTTATCTTACACCTTTTCTTCCATTCAGCATTGCTGCCATATCCAGACTTTGCACTTTGAGGGTTTTGCTGTCTCTCTATTCTTGTCATATTCTAGAATCTACACCTTGGTGTGTTCTTGGCACTATAGGGGGCTGCTTTGCACCTCTCATGGTGCATTGATGCCATTCTTTATCCTACTTTTGTTCTTTATCGGTGACTTATGAGAAGACCCCACTTTTGGAGCCCAAAATAGGCTGCATTGCTTCCCCCATTGACTTTAATGGTAAACAAATGAACACATAAAACATAAATTAAAATTTGTTTGAAACAAACCAAATGAATGGAGTTGATCTACATAACAAATTTACCAAACTGGCTTAAAGACACGGGTTCTCAACCCTGTTATTGGAACATAGCTAGCCAGTTGGAGTTTTAGGATATCCAAAATGAATATGCGTGAGATAGATTTGCATATAATGGAGGCAATGTATGCAGATCTGTCTCTTGCATATTCATTGTGGCTATTCTGAAAACTTGACTGGTTAGGTGGGTCGCAAGGACTTAGTTGAGAGCTGTTGGCCTAAGGAAGGGACATCAGTAGTGTTGAAGCTAGAATCTTTAAACATTGTCATGTCTATGCTAGTCTACCATATAGGGTACAGTAACACCTGCTGGCTGGGGCGACCAATGCAAGTCTTTGTAGGAAGAGTTTCTGCAATGATTTCTTCCTCCCTGGTTTATTTCTACTGTATTTCCTTCTCAGTTGTGTTGATCCGCTGGCTTGTAGAAGCAGGATCCTTATCCTCTGTTCCTCTTCATCCAGTCAGACCAATCCAGACGAATAGGTTATGCTCACTGACCATCAGATGGAGACAGAAATAAAACATGTTTGCTGATGTCACTCCTGATATGCATCCATGCTGACCTCAACCTGTCCGTATTCTGTGCTCCAGCAGATGGTAGGAGTATCATGTGCTGTGGACTGAGGCCTAGTAGGCCGAAAAGGAAAATTATGGAGACTGAAAGACGAATTTATTACCTCCTCCATTAAGCAGAGACCATGATTAAGAGGTTAACAGTAAGAGTGACTCCTGAGGTGAAAGCCTTGAGCTCCCTTCCTTGGTTGAACAATCTGGAACGTGGAGGTGGGGGGATGGGCTTCCAGGCTTCTTTGATGATCCCGGTTTGGATTTTTTTCCTTTCTTCCTTCCCTTCCCGCAACCTCCTCTTTACACTCTGGAATTCTCCCATCCCATTGTGGACACTTTTATGGTTTACCCTTTTGTACTATCAAGAAGAGATAAGCTGTAAGAGAAACACTAGGAAGACGTCTCAACTTGAAGGCTATGGTCCCAGTTCCTAGGGAACAGGATGGATTAGGTCTTTATTCCATTTCTCTTGTGGTTCCCAAGAAGTAAGAGTCTTTTTGTCCCTTGCTAGCTCTGAATTGTGTCAAAGGGTTCATGAAAGTAACCTAATCAGATTGAAAACTGTGTTTTCAGTAGTGAAAAGGGAAGTATTCCTGATGACCTTGGATTTAGCGAGGCTTATCTTCACATTACAATAAGGATGGATCAGTGTTTACTTTGGTTTACATTCCTGGATCAGCATTTACAGCTTCGAGCCCTGCCCTAGAATTAGCATTTTCATAGTCCCAAGGACCTTTTCAAAGATGATGGTGGTTGATGTGGTGACTTTACACAAGGAAGGGAGTTTCATTCTCCTTTTCTGGGCGACTGGTTAATGAGGGCAGAATCACTTCTGCAAGTGTACTGACCATTCAGTGAGTAGTTTGATTTTTGCAAGAATTGGTTTAGGAAGTTAGTTTTCTCAAGGGTAGTCTACATCTGTCCCAAACTCTCGATTAACTGGGAGCAAAGTAGATACAAGGATAGGCTGTGTTTGGCTTATGAAGCAAAGAAACCAGGAGCTGGGTTGCCAAACCCTTATGGTGTTATCCACCAGGAGTCAAGCGATATGGTCTTATCTTCAGCTTCTCAGCTCAGTGGCAGTAGCGTTTGACCTGGTACCCTGGACGAGGGCGCACATTGGACCATTTCAGAATTTTGCTCTCTGGATGGCATTCCTAGTACTGTAATCCAGCAGGACAAGATGAAAATGGAGATTAAATTGCAGAATCATGGAGCTAGGAGTGGATCTGACAGCCCTGGACTCAGTGATAGTGATAATTGAGTGCAGTCTAACAGTCTAGAACACACTATCTGGGACAACTGACTCAGAAACAGTAGAAGCCCGAAGGGAGACAATAGGAGCCAGAGCGATTCAATTGACTCTGCTGATATTTGTGACTCTACTAATGACCCAGGGAGCCATGTTAATGTCAGATAACATCATAGCAGTGGCATTTATAAGTCATCACAGAGAAACCAATAATTCTCAGATGGTGTTACAGGTGGATTTGCTTCTCATTTGGACGAACAAAGAATTTGAAGACCTTGTTAGCGTCGCACATAGCTGGTGTAGACAGTATCCAGGTGGATTATTTCATTAGCAATTTAGTCGACCCAGGGGATTGGTATCTGTCTCGAGTTCGACCAAATTGTAGCCAGATGGGGAGTTCCAATAATGGACCTTATGGCAGCCTTCAAGATTGCATCAGAGCATCAATTTTTCATCCAGAAGAGAGGCAAATTTTCTTCTGGGAGCGATGCTCTGGTTCAGACCTGGCCGACAGGAACAGTCCTGTGTGCATTTCATCCATGGGCCATAATATGGAGAGTGTGTCAGAGAATCTCAGAACATCCATGTCTGTTGATTCTAGTAGTTCCATCTTTGCCACAGCATCCTTAGTAGGCAGATAATGAGTGTGAAGCTCAGAAGGCCCATGAAGCTTCTGTCTCTCAAGGAGTTGCCTGTATAAAATCTGGGTCTACTTGGATCGATTTTGTCTTAGGCTTTGTGCCCTTGAAAAGGCACATTTGTTAAGAGAGGATATTTGCAAGCGGTGGTGGCTACTCTTCTAAAGGCTAGAAAGTTTTCCACTTTATTAGTTTATATGTGAATTAGAGAGCTTTTTGAGGATTGGGCACAGACAAAACATAATTTTAGGAAATTTATTTTGTACAGTAAACATGACTAAAATCAAGGTTATGATCAAGAAGATAGGTTTTTAGGCAGGATTTGAATATGGCCAGAGAATGAGCATGATGTACCAACTCAGGAAGGTTGTTTTATGCTTACAGTGTTTCGTGGCAGTAATGACAGAGATGATAGCATGGGATATTCCAGATGTAAACATCACAAACTTACACCGAGGATTGCCAGTTAAAGAAAAGTGAAATACTCCACATCAAAAACCTTTAAAATTGTATAAGGGCTGTTATATTATAGCATAATCAATTCTTTAAGAATAAAATATATATTCATAAGAACCACTTTATTCTTAGGTTATGAATAAAATTTAAGTGCAAAAATGTGATAAAAATCCAAAAACAAATAATAGTGTCATTTTTCTCATAGTAGATGTGCAGCTCAGATATCAGGCTTTCAGAAACTAGATATTATAATCCATGATGCAGCCAACTTACAGCTATCAAAAAAGAAGAAAACAACATCAGAGCTGTTGATCTTTTAACACAGTATAGCTGTGTTTGGATGATCATGTCATCTGCTTCTGAGGCTTAGACTTCCAGAATGTTGCATGAGTCTTCCTGCAAAAAAGTAACCCATATAAAGTATGAATGAATGGTCACATGGTCATTGGAGCGTATCGCAAAAAAAAAAAAATCTTTTAACTGTGCAAATCATAATTAAATGCAGTAATAAATCACAAAAGAAATTACCACTCTGTATCTAAATTAAGATCTTGGGGATAGATTGTGTGCAAAGTAAAAATCCATCATTGTTCACATTTTTAGCCAAAAAACCTCAAAGCATTGTTGCTTACACTAGAGGGAAAAACTTGAGTAATCAGCTTGTTTTAGTTTATATGAAATGTGTTGCAGAAAGTTTAAATCATGGTGGACATGAGAGTTGTGGCAATTGCTGCATGTGTTCTTCACTGTAGTCATTTTCCAATTTATATATCCTTTTCTGGACAAGTTTATCACAAGACACTCCACTGACTGTACATCCAAATGTGTGATGTACATTCTTCAGTGTCCATGCACATTACTCTATATGGGGAAGATTACTCATATGATTAAGACCCATTTAATTGAACAAAAAGTTGTCTTACTACTAAAACTGTCTGCACCCATTGTTTCGTGTGGCTTAGAGAGAGGTCATGGTTTTCTTGATTTAATATGATGGATTGTATATCATAGTGGAGGCGGTTCTTGTTTTTTGGCTGAATGTGAACAGTGATGGAATTTTACTTTACAAACTATGTAACCCTAAGGTCTCAATTTAGATGCGGCGTAGGAATCTCTTTTGTAATTTATTACTGCATTTAATTATGACTGGCACATTTAAATGACTTTTTTTTTTTGCGATAGACTTGCAAGACCATGTGATCATTCATTCATACTTTATACAGGTTACCATTTTGCAGGAAAACTCATTCAGCGTTCTGGAAATCTAAGCTGCTGATAGAAGGTGATGTGATTATCCAAACTCGACTGTATTGTTAACATTAGAACTGTTGGATCTTCTGTTTTCTTCTTTTTTGAACATCACAAGTTAGCTGCATCATGGATTATAACACAGTTTCTAAAAGCCTGATATCTGAGCTTTACATCTACTAAGAAAAAGATGAGTGACACTGTTATTTGTGTTTCTATTTATGCCACGTTTTTGCACTTTATTGCTTTGGCTATTATTGAAAATGAAGCGGTTCTTATGAATTGATATCTTATCTTTAAAGAACTAATTATGCTATAATATGATAGCCCTTATACAATATTAAAGGTTTTTGATATGGAATATTTCATTTACCTTTAATTGGCATCCATGGTGTGAGTTTGTAATTTTTTGTTTGGCAGAGTTTGGTGGTTTTTTTCTTTTGATTCTTTCCGTATGTAAACATTATATCTATTGCTAAAGTAATGGAAAGTGCTGAGAGAGGATGCAGCAGTTTTCAGCTATTGTCCAGTCTCTGACCTAATAGACTAGGGAGAAAGGAGAATCCTTGTTATGAAGAAATTGAGAACTGGCCAGGTGGCTCAGTGGCAATGCTGCGCATGTGGAAGGTTCCCAATTCAATACCCGAGTTGGGTCTAACATACCTTGGGTTGGCTGGAGCTGGAGATGCAGCCAGATTTGGGGCCTATGATTGCACGGTTCTGAAGGGAGCCGTGGTATATGGCCCCTGGCCCAGAACTATCACTTCAATAACCATACCCAGTATATTTGGGGGAAGGGGAGGAATGGCAGGGTTAGAGAGATGATAAAAAAGAGGAAAATTCCCAGGTAGTTGTAAATGAAGGCTCATGATGCCCGATCCCAGCCTTTGTTCAGAATAAGCTAGAAGTACAAAGGAGCAGGAGAAGTAACTACTGTTTCAAAATAAATAAAAATAGATTTTCATTTATACAGACAAGTTTGTCCAGATGAAGAGCCACTTTGCTGGGACTTCCAACCCAAAGACTTCTATTGCATAAAAAAAAAAACTGCATTATGAATATTTTAGAAATGAGAGCAGTGGAGAATGTTCTGGTAGCCTTCCAGCAAAGAATTGCACAAAAGAATGTTTCCTAAAATTAGACAATTTTGACAAGTAGCATATTTAAACAATAGAGTATCCTTGCTCTAAGAACCTCAGTGTGGGTATGACGTCTGGAAAAGGCTACACCGTGGACATAAAGGTCCAAAGAGATATTTTGGCTTCCTCTCACCCAGTCTGGGTGGAGCTTTGGTATACCCACTTGTTTGGACTGGTCTAGCGTAGACTTATCAATAAGGAAGGTGAAATTTAAATTTACCTGTTAATTTTCTTTCATTTAGTCCTGCCAGACCAGTCCAGAACCCATCGAGGGAAGCCACAATGATCAAAGGTTCTGTTGACAAGTACAGAAAATTAGCAGCAAGTATGTTGTTTCCCACTTTGAAGGTAGTTGGCTTAATCATGACCTTGGTATAGGGATTAACTGATTTCTGGGTTAATAACCATGGAGAGAAGTTTCTTGGTTGCATCAGGTTTTGGTTGTGGTGATTTGGAAACCAAAGCAAGCAATTGTTTTTGTTCGTCTTAGCTCTGACATAGGGTACTGAAGAATTGTTAAGGAGTAGCAGGTGTGTGAGCCCTTAGTGCTGCAGTGTAGTTGATGCAGCCTTGAGGGTGAAATCCCGAGCCCTACGCCGGCAGCTAGTGAATGCGCCCTGTATCAGGACAGTCTGGAGCTTCACCTTTACCAGTTGCATCCTCTGCAGGTTGAACCCTTTGATTCTGGCAGCTGGCAGAAATTAGGCAGGTCCCTAGGATAGAGGTGGTAACTAGGGTCCAGAGACTTGTCAGAGTAGGTGGCAGGCTTAGCAGAGTCAGAGAGAGGCCAAGGTCAGGCCAAGCAGTAGACAAGAATAGTGAGATCCAGACAAGGGGTCACATCCAGGCACCAGGCAATAGTGATCAGGTCCAGGTGGCAGGCAATCGTGGTTAGGTTCAAGCAAGAGGTCAAGTCCAGAAGGTCAGGTCAAAGGTGGATGAAGACACACTGAAGATATTGGACAGGACAATTAAGGAATATGAGGCTGAAGTGGAAGGCAAGGTTCAACAAGGCTGGCGTAGAAGGCAAGGCTGGATGAGAAGACAAGGCAGGAAAATCAGGAATGTTGCAACACATATTACTAGGCAGGAGACCCATTGCTGAGGCAAGGTAGGGAAGTCAGGCAAGCCCTAATATAGGGCCAAGGTGTGTGATGTCATCAATGGGCATCATGACCTTTTGCCCACAGCAAACCCTTTAAATGAAGCGACGTCTGGCGTATGCACCTTTGGAGGGATTTGGGAAGTGGCAGCTCTGGCGGCATCTTGCTTCAGGGAGGAGTCTGGTGACGTTCTGTCGCGAAGGTAGGGCCCGGTAGCATCTGGGGTATGCACGGTTGGCCAAACGTAAAAATACCCCCTCTCCCGAGCTCCCTTCCCAATTTTCTGGGTCTGGGCTTATTGGGAAAACTCTTGTGGAAATCTTTGAGTAGTTGCGGAGCTTGCAGATTAGAGACTGACTTTCAAGAGTTTTTCTCTGGTCCATAATTCTTCCAAGCAGTGAGGTACTGTAATTGATTTTGGACTCTATGCATATCTAGAATATCTTGTACCTTGAACTGGGTATCTTCTTTGCTGGCCAGCTCAGGGGCCCGGAAGGGCAGTATGCCCAGCCAAGACAGAATGGCTGGTTGCAATACAGAAACATAGACTGTCATGAATCCTCAAGGATTGTATGCCACAAGATTCAATTTTCTATAAACAGGAAAATGTCCTATGAAGCATGGGGCCAACTTCATAGAAGACATGTCTTAGGTTTTTGATGCTAAGCCAAGCTAGACTTCCTGGGCACAGCTGAGGTGCAGGATGTCATTTTCTGTTGACTTATTCTTTAGAATGTTTTGCTGCTTTGTCCAGAAGAAGGTGGGTCTTTTGCCAGACTTTCTGGAGCTCCTATCCCATGAGATTAGCTGCTGAGCAATTGTCAGTGATAGGAACTGGCCTAGGCACATGGGGATGGCGCCCAAAGACTATGTAAAAGGGTGGTGATCCTGTGGAATTATTCATGTGATTGTTATGGCAAATTCAGCCTATGGAAGGAGAGAGGCCAAATTATCTTGCCATTGGTTGAAGAAGGCCTGGAGGAAGCCCTTGAGGTTCTGATTCACCCATCCGTTGCTCTGAGGGTGATAAGTGGAGGTGAAATCCAATGTAATTCCAAACTTTCTGCACAGGCCTTTCCAATATCGGGCTGTGAACTGAACCCCTCGGTCAGAGAGGATGTGAAGTGGCAGCTCATGCAGGCGGAAAATGTGTTGCAGAAAGATTTTAGCCAATTCAAACACAGATGGGAGTCTGGGAAGAGGAATGAAATGCACTATCTTTGAGAATCTATCCACAATCACTCATGTGTTGCCAAATGGGTCTAGGCTCTGTGGGAGCTGGCAGCAGCTGTAACAACCTCCGCAGTCATGCTTTGACACTTTTATGCATGGCACAAGTAGGGCAGGACCCTATGTAACTCTGCACAGCTGCCTTCATCTAAGGCCACCAGTAATGTCACACGATTAATTCCAATGTCCGGGTAATACCCAGGTGATTAGATAGACTGGTGTCATATGCCCATTCAGGAACCTTTTGTCGTAGGCATCGGGGCACCTGTGAAAGTGGCAGCAACCACAATCTTGGCCAGGTCAATTACATGCTGTGGGAGTTCCAGAGTTACTTCAGCATCTAATGACTGGAAGAGAACATCAGCTTGACAGTTCTTATCAGCGGGCTGAAACCGCAGCTTGAAGTCGAACCAACTAAAAAACAAGGACCAGTGGGCTTGCCTGGGGTTTAACCTCTTGAGCTTGTGCCAAATGTTCAGGCTTTTTGTGAATAGTATAAATAGTTACTGAATGCTTAGCCCCTTTCAGTAGATGTCACCATGATCACTAATGGTATAATTCTCTCCTAGAGAGAATTTCTTTGAAAAATAGGAGCAAATTAGGCGAGTACAGTTATGGTTATGTTGTAGGATGACAGTGTCTACGCCAAGTAAACACATCTACCTCTAAGATGAATGACTTAGACAGATCTGGATGGTATAAGCATGTATGAAGAGTGAGCTCCTTTTTCAGCTGCTCAAAGGCCTGAATAGCATCCAAGGTCCAATTCTGGGTGTCAGAGCCCTTCCTCGTAAGGCCTGTGAGTGGGGCTACCAAGGAGGAGTAATCAGGGATAAAATGCCTGTAGTAGTTTGCAAATCCCAGGAAGTGTTGTAGCGCCGTGAGGCCTACAGGCTGGGGCCACTCCAAAATGGCTTTTAATTTCTGTGGGTCTATCTGAAGGCCTTGACGTGAGACAGTATATACCAAAAAGGGAAGTTTTTCCTGTTCGAAGATATACTTCGCTAACTTAGTGTAGAGATGGTGCTCATGGAGCCTTTGAAGGACCTGTGTCACATGATGTCGGTGCTCGGACAATTACTTCAAGAAGATTAGAATGTCCAGGTAAACCAACACATGGGAGCACAGCAGGTCCGGGAAGATCTCATTTACTTTAAATTGGAAGACTGAAGGGACATTGCCCGACCTGAAGGCCATTACTAGTTACTCATAGTGTCCGACACAAATGTTAAAGGTGGTCGTCTTCTCATCGCCTGATCAGGTTGTATGCCCTCCAAAGGTTCAGCTTGGTGAATAGTTGTGTGCCCCGGAAACAGTCATAGAGCTCAGAGATCAAGGGAAGAGGATATCGATTCTTCTTAGTAATAGAGTTAAAACCCTGATAATCAATGCAGGGATTTAACGACCCATATTTTTTCCCAGCAAAAAGGAATCTGGCCCCTGCAAGTGAGGAAGAGGAACGCATAAAGCCTCAGGCAAGGTTCTCTTTAATGTATTTAGTTATAGCCTGTGTTCTGGAGCAGAAAGTGGGCATACTCTGCCTTTGGGTGGAACCTTGCAGGGATCAAGTCTATGGCACAATCATAGGAGTGATGAGATGGCAGGACCTCTGTCTGCTGTTTACTGAAAACATCAGCGAAGTCGGTATACTGAGAGTTCTGAAGTGACTATGTGGGCCGCAGGTACTGCAGGAGAGACATTGGCAATTTGTATTGTGGCCCAGACTATGGGGCTGATGTAGCAGCAACCATGGCAGGCCCAGAATAATTGCATTGATTGCCTTGGGAAAAACATAGAGGGTGATTTGTTCTGGATACAGGATCCCAGTTTGCATAGTCAGTGTACTGTGATTTTTGTAATTGTCCAGGCAGGAGTTTTCTGTAAATGGATGTTATCCAGAGTGGGGTGTTCAAGGGAACTGGGTATTTTATAGTGTTAGATCAGAGCCTCATGGATAAAGCTGCCACGAGTACCGGTATCCAGGAAGGCAAGAGCATCGACACGAATGTACTGGGACTAGTAGTTGTGGAGAGGTGCAAGGATGAGCTAGGGTGGCTTCTCCCACCAGGTCTAGATCCTTGAGTTTCTTGGCTTCTTCAGGCAACTACTTGTGAAATGACCAGGTATGGCACAGTATAAGCAGAGGTTAAGAGTACGGCGCCTCTGCTTCTTGTCAATAGAGAGCTTGTCATGATCCACGTGGATAGCTGCTATTAGCAGTGGTTTTGACTCTGGAGATGAGTGGTTAGTTACATGCCACTGGAAATTTGGAGCAAGAGGTATGGGGCTTTGGCCCGTTCCTGGAACCTTAGGTCTAGTTGAACGGCTAGGCTAATCAGCCCTTCAGGATAGCTGGTAAGTCTCGGGCAGCCAGTTTGTCTTTAATGCGTTTTGAAAGTCCTTGTCAGAAGATTGCAATCAGGCTGTCGTTGCCCCATTGGAGTTCACAGTCTAAGGTGTGAAATGTACCGCATATTCCTCTACAGACCAGGAGTTCAGAGGCCTTGGAAGTCGTGCGACCTGGCTCGTCAAATATTTGTCGGAACTCTTGCAGAAAGCGTGCCAGATCCCCCAAGAGTGGGTCATTCCTTTCCCAAAGGGGGGAAGCCCAAGCCAATGCAGTGCCACCCAGCAAAGAAAGAATATAGGTTAACTTGACTCGGTCTGTCAGAAACAAGAGTGCCTGGAACTCGAATTGCATCTGACATTGGTTAAGAAAACCTCTACAGCTTCTGGGATTGCCACCATACTGTGACAGCGGAGGCAAATGGAGCGTGGGAGTAGCTGGCTGCACCACGGGTGCCCGGGTGCAAGCAATACCAGGCTGGGCCGCAATGGCCTGAAGATAACCAACCATGGTATTTAGCTAGTCCAATTGCTATTGAAGTTGGTGTCCTAGGTTGGCAATGGTAGAGGCAGGAGGCTAGTCCAGTGAGCTTATGGCCTCAGCAATTTATAAGGAGCAGCGGGTGGGTGAGCCCTTAGTACTGCAGTGTAGTTGACGCAGCCCCGAGGACGAATCCCCAAGGCCCTCGCTGGCAGCTGGCGAATGCACCCTGTAGCAGGACAGTCTGGAGCTTCACATTTATAAGCCACCACCTCTGCAGATTGAACCCTTGGATTCTGGTGGCTGAAAGGACTTAGGTGGGTCCATAGGGCAGAGGTGGTAATTAGGGTCCAGAGACTCACTAGAGTCAGAGCAGGTGGCAGGCTTAGCAGAGTCAGAGAAGAGCAAAAATTGGGGCAGGAAGTGAGCAAGAATAGTGAGATCCAGGCGAGGAGTCAGGTCCTGGCGACAGGCAATCATCGGCAAGTCCAAGCAAGAGCTCAAGTCTGGAGGGTGAAGCCAAGGGTGGACGAAGATACTGGTCAGGACAAATAAGGAAAATGAGGCTGGACAAGGCTGAACTGGAAGGCAAGGCTGGATGAGAAAAGAGAGGCTGGACAAGGAAGGAAATCAGGAACTCTGCAACATGCACTGCTAGATAGGAGACCCGTTGCTGAGGCAAGGTAGGGGCATCAGGCAATCTCTAATGTAAAGCCAAGTCATGCGATGTCATTGATAGGCGCCTCAGCCTTTTCCCATCATGTGCCCTTTAAATGAAGCGATGTCGGCCGCGAGCCTATGGAGGGATCAGGAGGCAGCAGCTCTGGTGGTGGTCTGCCACGGGGAGAAGTTCATCGGTGTTCTGCTGTGAAGTTAGGTCCTGGTGGCATTTGGAGTAAATGAGGTCGGTCATGGGGCTGTCCTGTGGCTGGCCAAACATAACAAGCAGAAAGCAGTACCAGACCTCCATCTCCATCTGCTGGCAGAGGGGGACATAAACCATTTGTTTGGACTGTCTGGCAGACTAAAGGAAATTAATAGGTAAGTTTAAATTTTACCTTACGTTTATATTCTAATTTGTCTTTTTTTTCTCTCTCAATATTTTTATGCCTCTAGCATTACTGGGGAAGGGCTTGGATAGAGGGAAGAGACGTTAAGAAAGGAGGTATCTTGTGAACTAGATGACTGGCTTTTAGTCTGCTAGGCCAGCAGGTGATCTGTAGCTTTATATGGATCAGATTGCAAAGAGACTGTTAAAGATTTGGTAGAAATTCCTTATAATCTTATAACAGTCTCATCTTATCTCTGTTCAAATACTTTGATTCCCTTTTAACTAGTAATTCATATAATGTCATAAAAATTACTCTAATTTGAGCACAGGTTGAGGTTAAATGACTTTAGGTTATATAACTCTTGTGCTTTAATGACTAGGCTACACTGTCCTGACAGGCGTTAGATAATTTGTTAACTAAGTGTTTGAAATGGAATACGTATGTTTTAATTTAATTTTTTTCTGTGCATTTTAATAGAACTGGAAGCAATCCCAAAATCAGGCGTAATAAAATCTGGGGAGGTCAAAATGGCGGCATTCTTGTTTATAATTCTGGTATGTCTCTCTTTATTTTGTAATTAAGATATCAATAATATTATCTAAATTACAGCTCTTTAAAAGGATTCTCTTTCCCACTCAGGGCTTGGATTTATAGAAGACAACGAAATTTTTGATAATGCAATGGCTGGTGTTTGGATTAAGACAGACAGTAACCCTACGTTACGAAGAAATAAAATCCATGATGGAAGAGATGGGGGCATTTGCATATTTAATGGAGGTCGAGGTAATTTATTTATTTTTTTAACCTGAAGGATCCTATTTATTAAGGAATTTTTAGAGACCACATTCAGATCCTAAAAAATGAGGGTTTAGAAAATGATAAAATATGCAGCTTTCTGTTAGAAGCTTGAATAGACACACTAGCTTATTATTTCCTTCCTACCCTCTCCCAAGTTTTGATTTCATTTCAGACCCAAAGTACATGAGAGTATTTTGGTGGACCACTGCTGTTATGCTTAAGACCCATATTTCCAAACTCAAGTGTTAAGGCTTGCAGAGACTTCATAGTCCCTGGGAGGGAATCCTTGACATTGCTGAAGAATAATACCTAATGACTATCTCAAAGGGGGGACTCTGAAGGATGTAGCAATCTGTGTTCCCTGGTTGGAAGATTGTTGCTGCCATGCACGGATTAGTGAAGGAGTGGTGGGAGAATTTTGGTTCATGGGGAACCCCAGGAATTGGAGGAGATTCACGTCACCAAAAATGGTACAGCATATATAGCTGAAATAAATATTGAGTCGACTTTTTAAACATGGCATGGTAGAAACAGAGTAGTTATGCCTTTATACAAAAATGTAAGAAACAATAAAGAAAGGAGAGCTGAAAATATGATCTGCTGAGGAAACAATAGGGCCAAGAAACAGCTTGAGTACATTTTTAGCAGATTATTTTGATGTAAAGTCCTGAAGAGCAAGAAAACTTAACCTGCAATTTCCTAGCGTGTAGCAGATGGATTCAGGACCAATGGGTATAGTGTACTCCTGATAGTTGGGAGACTGAGTCAGATTTCAATCTGACGTCAGCCTACATATACCCGTGCAGGAAGCTTAGCTCTTCAGTATTTCTCAGTCTCCTAAGCAGTTAGGGACACTACATACCCTTGCACAGTGTTAGAAAATCCAAACCAAAGAAGAAAGAAATCTTACCTCTACAAGACGAGCCCTGTTGTCCTGCGGTGATACCTAAGGGTCCCTTCCCCAGTCGAGAATTCCTGAGGTGATTTCAGAGATCCCTCAGAGGCAAGCCTCAGTCCGGTAGCCGGTTCCCAGCATGGACTTAGCCCCCAGAGTGGCTGAGAGGCAGCGGGTGCAATACCAAGCGCGGCGGTGAAGGTATTTTCCCTCTTCCCCCTGCAGCCGGAGACCGCCCAGCACGAGACCGGGAAGCGCCGAGACAAGGTAAGGTAGAAAACTTTCTTAAAGTCTCCGGTCTCCGAGGCTCGGATACCCGCACAGATCGTCCTTCCGGTGTCTGTTAAATCGGGTTGAGCAGCCCCATCTGGACTAGACCCCGATCTGGTGCAAGGGTCCACACTCGTGGAGACCCTCCGGGGGGGGGGGGGGGGGTTTTCACCATCGTTCCCGCTTGGTCATCTGTGCCATTTGCCATTTCCGCCCCCTTGTTTGCCGTATTGTCCGCATAACTGAGCCGTGCGCACAGCGGCGTGCGCATCTGTGCCGTTCGCATAGCGGCGCGCGCATCCCCGCTAAGCGCACATCTTGTGCATCCTGCACGCACATCGTCAGTGCACCCGGAGCGCACAACTAAGTCTCCCGGTGCGCGCAACTATGCGCACAGACTGTTTTGAGCCACTCTACGCGCACAAATCATGGCACCGCCGGCCAAGAAAGGCAAGGGACAAGCCCTCTACCCAGCCTGCCACCTGAGAGTGGCGCAACCCGAAGTGGCCTCTGCCCTATGCCTGCAGTGCGAAGAGACTCAGGGGGAACCGAAGCAAGGCCCTTTCCAGACAGTAGAGGAATCCGGCTCCACCAACGATAGTACCCCGGACCTCTATATCTCAGACCCAGCTCCTCCTCATATGGGCTCCTCGGGGAACTCCACTTGATTCAATATGGACCCAGGGACCTTTTCCTGGGTGGAATTCTTCAAAGGGCTACAAACCTTTGTCCAGGCACAATCTGTGCCGCCTGCAATACAGCCACAGTCTCCACCAGATGTGCAAGACCTTCCAAGCCCCTCTCGGATCCCCTGAGACGTGCCCCAGCCGGGCAAAAGCCTCCCCCTAGGGGACACAGACACCTCGGGGGAAGAGCCTGACTCCCTGGAGGAAGGGGAAATCCCTCCAGGGATGGAACCATACCGAACTATGATGCGGTTCTTCTCCAAAGATGAGCTGCCAGATCTCGTATCTCTCAGCCTGAAGACGCTGGCCATTCCTGGCACAAGTTCCACAGCGGAGCCAAAGACGAACCCAGTTCTGGTTGGTCTTCGTCAGGCCTCATGCTATTTTCCAATGCTGCAGGCCATACAATAACTGATTGACCTGGAATGGAATGCCCCGGAGGCCAGCTTCAAAGGAGGACAGGCCCTAGAAGCCCTATACCCCCTGGAACCCACAGCCAAAGAACTCCTAGGGTTCCCAAAACTGGGCGCCATGGTCTGCGCTATCTCAAAGCGCACTACCATCCCAGTCGAAGGAGGAGCTGCACTCAAGGATGCTCAGGACAGACATCAGGAATCCATCCTTAAACAGTCATTTGATGTCGCAGCAATGACCCTGCAAATCGCAACCACTTCTGCCGAAACATTAGAACCGGCGATATCTTTCCTCACGGATGCGACCTCAGACCTGGTGCGCACCTCTGCCATCCATAGTGGCAGCCAGAAGGCAACTATGGCTCCGAAATTGGTCAGCCGACGCGACCTCCAAGACTAAACTCACGAGATAAAGGATCCTCCTGTTTGGAAGCAAACTGGAGAAGTTAGCCAATAAATGGGGCGAATCCCCAGTCCCTCGGTTACCGGAGGACAGGAACAAAAGAACCCAGCGCTCCTCTCCCCGAAGAGCCAAGGGCAGAGGAGCCCAGCGTTTTAGATCGTATAAAACCACATACCAAGCACTTCTCCCCGCAGGCAGGGCCCAGCCCTTTTGGAACAGGCACAACAAGAGGGGAGTCAGCTCAGGTACAGGCCCCAGCCGCACCCCACAATGAGAATCAACAGACCCATCCACATGAAGAAGCCATAGGGGGCAGACTTTTACCCTCTTCTACCAAAGATGGGTCGAGATAATGTCGAACAAGTGGGTCCTAACCATCATTCGAGAGGGATACTATCCGGGCTTCCACAGCATCCCTCCAGACAAATTTGTGAGATCACCGTGCCACTCCCTCTCCAAGAAGATGGCAATGGAAACCACACTGACAAAACAACTCAGCCTAAAGGCGATAACCTCGGTGCCCTCGCACCAACAAAATACTGGTCACTATTCCATCTATTTTATTGTCCCCAAGAAGGAGGGAACATTCCAGCCTATCCTGGACCTCAAGACCATCAATCGCTACTTTCCGCATGGAAACCCTCGCTCAGTTTTAAGGGCAGTACAACCGGGAGAATTCCTGACTTCACTAGATCTGTGCAAAGCCTATTTCCACATCCCGGTCCACCACAACCATCAGCGCTTCCTACGCTTTGCGATACTGGACCATCATTACCAGTTCCGAGCACTACCCTTCGGACTAGCTACTGCTCCTTGGACATTCACCAAAATCATGGTGGTAGTGGCGGTGACACTGTGGAAAGAAGGAATCCTCATACATCCGTATCTGGACGATTGGTTGATCAGGGCAAAATCTCCAGAGGAAAGTTACCAGGCGACCACCAGAGTCAAGAATATACTGCAGAGTCTCAGGTGGGTCGTCAACACAAAAAACTGCCTGCAGCCCTCCCAATTGCTAAAGTACTTGAGAGTCCAGTTCGACACCAAACAAGACAAGGTCGTTCTTCCCCCTACAAGGAGAAGGAAACTGGACCAGTTGCGAAAACTGTTGAAATATACTCGTCCCAAAGTATGGGACTACCTCCAAGTCCTCTGTCTCATGACATCAACCCTAGAAGTCATCCCATGGGCAAGGGCCCACATGCGCCCACTACAACGTTCCCTGCTGTCTCGATAAAATCCGATGTCCCAGAACTACTCTGTTCGCCTCCAGCTACCGGCAGAGGTTCGGACCCAGCTCCAATGGTGGCTACAGGAAGACCATCTGAGCAAGGGAGTAAGACTATCCCCACCCAACCTGGATCTTGCTCACCACGGATGAGAGCTTGCGAGGGTGGGGAGCCCATTGCCAGGAGCTGACGGCCCAGGGGCAATAGGACAAGGAAGAGAAGGGATGGAACATAAACGGACTGCAAGCCCGAGCAGTCAGGCTAGCCTGCCTACAATTCAGTCACAGACTCCGGGGCGAATCTGTCAGAGTCATGTCGGACAATGCCACAACAGTTGCCTACATCAACCGCCAGGGAGGAACCAGAAGCCAACAGGTGTCCCTGGAAATAGACCCCCTAATGGCGTGGGTGGAAGCAAACCTGCAAGGGATCTCAGCCGCCCACATTGCGGGAAAAGACATCGTCACTGCGAACTACCTCAGCAGAGAGAGTCTAGACCCAGGGGAATGAACGCTGTCGACCACAGCCTTCCAGTTGATAGTAAACCGCTGGGGAACCCCAGCCATGGATCTCCTGGCAACTCAGTCCAACGCCCAAGTTCCCAAGTTCTTCAGCCGCAGACGAGAACTGCAATCCCGAGGAATCGATGCCCTCGTCCAGACCTGGCCACAGGAAGACCTGCTGTACGCCTTTCCCCCATGGCCAATACTGGGCGGGATCATACGCAAGATAGAACACTACAGGGGGCTAGTACTTCTAGTGGCCCCGGACTGACCAAGAAAGCCATGGTACGCAGACATGCGAAGACTTCTGGCGGGGAATCCTCTGTGCCTACCTCCACACAGGGACCTTCTTCGGCAAGGACCAATCCTTCACGAAGACCCGACTCTATCCTCTCTTACGGCCATTGAGAGGACGCACCTGAAGAAGAGCGGATACTCTTAAGGCAGTGATTGACACCTTGCTCCGAGCACGCAAGTTCTCCACGTCTCTATCTTACATACGAATATGGAGATTATTCGAAGCCTTGTGTGAGGACCGTGAGATTCTTCCACGGACAGTCAAAATCCCAATGATCCTGGAATTTCTGCAGGACGGTTTGAAGAAGGGGTTGTCTCTCAACTCCCTCCAGTTTCAGGTGGCCGCACTGGCTTGCTTCAGAGCCAAAGTGGCGGCATCAGTCTATCAACCCATCCAGATGTTTCCTGTTTCCTGAGAGGGGTCAAACAAATCCGATCACCATTAAAGTAGTCTGTGCCCCTATGGAATCTCAATGTAGTACTAGACTTCCTAGCGGGAGCTTCCTTCAGACCTACTCGCGGTCTGGCACTACGGCTACTGACCTTGAAGACTGCATTCCTAGTGGCAATATGTTCAGCCTGTCGCATCTCTGAGCTTCAAGCCCTATCCTGTCGAGAACCATTCTTCAGGTTCACACCAGGATCCATACAACTATGCACGGTCCCCTCTTTTCTTCCAAAGGTGGTTTCTCAATTTCATCTAAACCAAACCATATCTCTACCATCTCCAGACGAACATAAAGACTCTTGAAGACTCACGCCGTCTTCGCCACCTAAACGTCGGAAGCCTCCTAGTCCGGTACCTGGAAAGATCGGAATCTGTACGAAAGACGGACCACCTATTCGTCCTTCACAGCGGGAAGAAACAAGGGGAAGCGGCCTCGCAGGCAACCATAGTCAAGGCCCATTCCACAAGGGTCCAGGCAGTGTCCTGGGCAGAAACCAAGATGCTGTCACCCGCTGAGATCTGTCGGGTGGCAACGTGGTCCTCCATACATACCTTCTCCGGGTTCTACTGCCTGGATGTCCAAGCCTGGGAGGACACATTTGCAAGGGCAGTACTATGTGGGCCACGGGCAGCCTCCCACCTGAGTCCATCTGCTACACGCTAGGAAATGAAGAAATTACTTACCTGATAATTTCATTTTCCTTAGTGTAGACAGATGGACTCAGCATCCCGCACACAGCTGCCCCAAAATCAGGAAACCTCGGGTGACAATCCCCGAGAGCAAGACAAGCACGGGTAAGCCAGGTATTACCCCTGGTTCAAGACACCCATAGTTACCAGGTGTCGGCGTTTTTCAGTTGATTGCACTGGCGGTCTCCAATTTGGAAATAAGTTGAACCAGTCCAAGTTAATCAAGTTAATCAAGTTAGCCAAGTTAATCAAGTTATTAAAACACACACATATCCACAATTGCTTTTCGAGGAGAATACTGAAGAGGTAAACTTCCTGCACAGGTATATGTAGGCTGACGTCAGATTGAAATCTGACTCCGTCTCCCAACTACTATCAGGAGTACACTATACCCATTGGTCCTGAGTCCGTCTGTCTACACTAAGGAAAACGAAATTATCAGGTAAGTAATTTCTCCATTTCCATGCATGGTTGTTTAGGATATAGATAGATATTCCCCCCCCAACTCACACACAGACATACTCTTTTCCTGTGGCCCAGGATGATATGTTGTGCACTTATTTAAAAATAACAAATTCCTAAGATTGCAGGATAGGTTTAGCTGAAAATAAAACTAGTTGATTCCTCTTTTATGTAGGTTAGTTTTAAAACACAAACATGTTTGTGTTACATGGAAATGTTGGGATGTTTGTGGAAAACTAAGAAGTGGTGTCTCATTTCTGTTTGTGACATATACTGACAACAATTTTCAGAAGCCATTTACCTTGGTAAATAATTTACTCGGGTAAATTGATTGCCTGAAAATTGCCTAGCCTTTGCCTGATTAAAAAGTATGTGCGAGAATAAATATGCATGCTTTTACCTAGGTAAAAAGTAGGCAGGCATGGGGGCGTGGTGAGGGGAGAGAAATAATGCACATAAATCACATTTTAAAATATGAGAGTACCTGCTTTTTCTGCAAGTACCTGAAGAAAAAGCTGGTGTGGAGCTCTGTGGGTCCTTCTTCCTAGGAAAGTTTTTCCAAAAGGTTAAGTATGATGGTACTTTCCCTTTGAAAATTTGTGCAAAACCCATGGCAGATTGGAAAAATGCTTCTTGAATGATTAGTATCCACTCATTGTAGTAGGTTGCTTCTCAGTGCTTCATATTTGGAAGGTTCCTATATTGCTTTTAGTGCATATCTCTGGAGTGTACATAGTCCTATGTACTTAAGGAGGTGAGTGAGAGTTACTCATATTACTCCTTCATTTTAATGACTTGGCTCAATTGTTTCTCTTATATAAAGCTGAGATTTATAAACACAAGAATAACCACCCATAGAATTTGAAAAGGAGGTTAAGACTTAGTTTTCCTATAGTATAAGTGTAACCCCCCCCCAACCACCAGATGGGACACACAAGTAAAGGGTTTGATGCTGGGTTTTTGTGATCCTGGCATAAGCTTCTGTGGGTTTAAAAAGCACACTTTGGTTGGGTAGATGTGGACTGGAATTGGCTCATATGCTAAGGACAACTATTTCCTTGTCCTGGACAGGGAAAATACCAAACATCATCCTTTTATTAGACTGCACCCTTACACCAAAAATCTTCAATCATCTCTTGTTAATGCTAGCAGACTCAAAACGTTGAGCCTACAACCCTGGGATTAAGCAAATGAAATATCACTTGATGGGTTATATTTCTAAATTATAACCTTTTATTCTTCTGGAATACCAGCAATCAGTTCACAAATCACTAAAATGTCACAGGATTCACAGCAGAAATAAACAGCAACTCAAAAATAAATACACTTTTATATTTCTTCATTCTCTAGCATTTAGATCTTAATCTCCTTCAAACCCTTTTCCCTGTATGTACCCAGATCAGTCCAGACTCCTTGGGTTTTGCCTTCCCTCTAGCAGATGGAGATGGGGAAAGTTTTACTGACACTGACACACAACCCAAGGTGCCACCTGCAGTCACAGTATTTTTCTGTCTCCAGCAGATGCTGGAGGTGCAAAGCCTGCAGTTGGACTGACATAAAAAAAAAAAAATACGACCCGAAAATCAGAAATACCTGAGATTCATGATTCTGGGAGAACATTTCCAGTTTTGCGCCCTACCCTTTGGTCTGGTGACGGCACCCAGGACCTTTACCAAGGTTATGATCGTGGTGGTGGCGGTGCTCCGGAGAGACGATGTTGTGGTTCATCCTTATCTGGTTGACTGGTTGATCTGAGCCAGGTCGGAGAGCCTTTGTCACAAAGTGGTGGATGTAGTCCTCCATCGTCTGCACTCCCTGGGCAAGAGTGAGCTGATTCCCTCCCAGAATTTGAAGTTCCTGGGAGCAATTTTTGATACCTTGTTGGAAAAGGTTTTTCTCTCTGAAGATTGGATTTCCAAATTCCTCGATTGAAGTGTGCACGACTTATTGCAGAAGCAGGTACCCAAGGTCTGGGATTCCTTGCAAGTACTAGAGTCTATGGCTTCTACTCTGGAGTTGGTTCCGTGGGCATTTGCGCATATGTGGCCTCTACAGTCAGCTTTGCTATCCCGATGGAATCCATGATAGGAATTGTTCCAGCTTCTGCTCCCCCTGCCGGAGGTCGCTCGCTCCAGTCTTGCCTGGTGGCTCCTACTGGACAAGCTACGGTGGGGTGTGGACTTAGAAATCCCAACCTGGACAATTGTCACCACAGATGCCAGTCTCTCTGGCTGGGAAGCAGTATGTCTGAACCAGTCTGTGCAAGGCTGGTGGACGGCGGAGGAAGCCTCCTGGTCTTCAATCGTTTGGAAACGAGAACTGTGTGTTTAGCCCTGCAGAAGCTTCTGCCCCTGGTACGGGGCCAGCCAGTGCGAGTGTTATCGGACAATGCATCCATGGTAGCTTACAGCAGTCGGCGGGGGCAACAAGAGCCAGGCAGTGGCTCAGGAAGCCCGAGAGTTGATCAACTGGGGGAACGACATCTGGATCGCATAGCTGCCTCTCACATAGTGGGCACAGACAACATGCAAGCGGACTTTGAGTTTGCATCAGTTGGACCCCGTAGAGTGGGAGCTGTTGGAGGAAGCACTGTGTCTCATCTGACGGAAGTGGGGCATGCTGTGCGTGGATTTGATGGTGACTTTTCGCAATGCCATAGCTCCACGGTTCTTCAGTAGGCGAAGAGAAAGAGCGGCAGAAGGAGTTGATGCATTAGTTCTGCCTTGGCTGACAGGAGTCCTTCTGTGCGTGTTTCCACCTTGGCCATTGGTAGGCAAGATCTTGCGTCACATAGAAGTCCATCCAAGCGAGCTGGTCCTTGTTGCCCCAGAGTGGCCATGGTGTCAGTGGTTTGCGGACTTGGTCAACCTGGCTGTGGATGGTCCGTTATGGCTAGCACATCTGCCCAGTCTAGTGCGTCAAGGCCCCCTTCTGTTTGGATCAGGCAGATCGCTTTTGTCTAGCGACTTGGCTTTTGAGAGGGAGCGATTGAGGAATAAGGGTTATTCAGAAGGCATTATTGTGACCCTCTTGCAATCTCGGAAACCTTCCATCTCTCTGGCATATGTGAGAGTTTGGATAGTATTTGACGTGTGGTGCACACAGCAAAAGGTGGACCCTCGGCGAGCCTCAGTTATGGATGTTTTGGCCTTCCTACAGGAGGGTTTGACTAATGGTCTTTCCCTTAATTCGCTCAGGGTTCAAGTGGCGGCCTTAGGCTGCCTTCGGGGCAAAGTTAGTGGAATTTCTTTGGCGGCACATCCGGATATGGTGCGTTTTTCTTAGGGGGGCTAAGCATTTGCGTCCTCCGGTCCGGAAACTTTGTCCATCCTGGAACCTTAATGTAGTCCTTAAGGGCTTGTGTGCTGCCCCCTTTGAACCCCTGAAGCAATCTTCCATGAAGGACCTCACTTTGAAAGTGGTTTTTCTGGTAGCAATTTGTTCAACTCTTCAAATTTCTGAACTTCAGGCCTTGTCAGAGCCCATTTTGAGAATTTCAGATACGGGAGTTTCCCTGTGGATGGTCCTGTCCTTTTTGCCAAAGGTGATTTCTTCTTTCCACTTGAATCAGTCAGTGGAACTTCCATCCTTCCCAGCTTTGGATCCTGCTTCACCTCATGCAAAGGAATTGCGTCAGTTAGATGTGAGGCGTGCTTTATTACACTACCTGAAGGTTATGAACGACTTCCGCCTGCAGGATCATCTTTTTGTGCTGTGAAGTGGAGCCAAAAAGGGTCATAAAGCCTCTCGCGCTACCATTGCATGGTGGTTGAAGGAGGCTATGAGCTCTGCTTATATTGGTCAGGGTCGTCCTCTCTCGGCAAGGCTCTGAGCACATTCAGCTCTGTCTCAGGTGGTGTCTTGGGCCAAATGTCAGCAAATTTCGCCACAAGAAATGTCGTACAGGAATTGTCTTGTAGCACCCCATATTCTTGTCTTGATCTTGGATTTCAGCACAACATCAAGTCTCTACAGTGGGTATTGGCAACTGCAGACTTGCTTGACTGTGGGCTTCAGACCTCTGTCCAATATCCAGAAAAGATTAGCTGATGTGCCTTGCAGTGAAGAGAATCTCTTTGAAGATAAAGTCAAGGAAGTGATTGCTCAGACTGCAAACCATTGTACGATGCTTCAGACCCTCTCCATCTCCACTCCACATCCTGCCTCCTCTATCAGGAGGTACCTGAGTGGGGTGTCAAGGAGATGTTTTCTCAGCCCCCTTGGTCTCATTAGCAGCAGGGTCCCCATGCTTGCACTAGGCAGCAAAGGGCCCCAAAGCCAGAGTCAGCACCCCAACCAAAACCTGGGATGGTGCTTTGACTATATTGGGGAAAGCATATTGTAGATTCCAGTATTGTTGACAACGGACCATCTTTCAGAGACAGGCAAAGGTTTTATAAACCATTGACCCAGAATAACTTTGAATGTTTGGGTAATCAGCAAAATTTGAAAAGGATACAAATGATGATTATTGAAATGTACCTCTAAATTGCCCACTGAAAAACCATTTGGTTAGTATCTCAGCTTCAGAAATTGCTACAAAAGAAGCTTGCCTTTCTCTCCCCTCACCACACCTCCATGCCTGCCTTTTTACCTAGGTAAAAGCATGCATATTTATTCTCGCACATACTTTTTAATCAGGCAAGGGCTAGGCAATTTTCAGGGCTATCAATTTACCCGAGTAAATTATTTACCAAGGTAAATGGCTTCTGAAAACTAAGTCAGTATATGTCACAAACAGTCGAAGGCACGAGGCTAGAACAGAGGGGTTAGATGCACTGGTGCTTCCGTGGCTGATGGGGATCCTTTTCTATATCTTTCCTCTGTGGCCCCTGATAGGACTGGTATTGCGTCTGGTTGAGAGGCATCAGGGGAAGGCAATCCTCATGGCTCTGGAGTGCCCATGTCGACTATGGTTCGCGGATCTACTGAATCTCGCGATGGATGGGCCTTTAAGGCTAGGTCACCTTCAAGGATTGCTGCCTCAGGGCGCTATCGTCTCAGATCAGGCTGATCACTTTTGTCGCAAAGCTTGGCTTTTGAGAGGCATCGGTTAAGGAGAAAAGGATATTCAGAAGCAGTCATTGCAATGTTGCTACGGGCTTAGGAGGACCTTACCTTTCCTGGCTTATGTCAGGGTATGAAGGGTGTTCAAGTCGTGGTGTCTCAAAGAGGGAATGGAGCCTACTTGAATGGCAGTAGCTCAAATTTTGGCTTTCCTGCAAGAGGGATTACAAAAAGGACTCTCATGCAGTTCCCTTAGAGTTCAAGTGGCAGCCCTGGGCTGTTTTCAGGGGAAGGTGTGCCTTAGCATTGCATCTGGATGTCCTCCGTTTTCTTACGGGGGTAAAACATTTTCACCCTCTTGTCAGAAATGTTTATCCCACTTGGAACCTTAATTTGGTGCTATGGGTTCTCTGTGGGGCTCCGTTTGAACTGTTGAGATGTATGACTCTGAAAGATCTTAATTTGAAGGTCATTTTCTTAGTGGCAATTTGCTCGACCAGAAGAATTTAGGAACTTCAGACTATCGTGTCGAGATACCTTTCTCTAGTTTACTGAGGACAGTGTGTCATTGCGCATGGTTCCGTCTTTTTTGTCCAAGGTGGTTTTGGCTTTTCTCCAAGGACAAGCAGGGTGGTAATCCTCACACATGGGGTGACACCATCAGATGGAGCCCGGCACGGAAAGTTTCTCAATTTCCAGAACTTTGACTTGGCATACTGAGCATGCCCTATACCATATGTCCACTCGGGGTCCCTCTTCAATCTGGTTTTTTTCCGCGGAGCTTTCGCATCACGGTGTGAATGAGCTCTTCAGTTTTTTCTTTAAAACTGTGGAAAACTTTTTCCCCAATTATCTTGGTTTTTCTCGAGTTGGATGCTGGGTCCCTCTTAGTCTCTCTCATAGCTTCCTTAGGTTTCTCTGCTTTTTTGGTTAAGTTTTCTTTCATTTCGACCTCCCCCACGGTGGCTGTGCCTCGGTGCCCGCTGGTCATCATTGCCTGCCATCATCATTGCCGTTTTGCATCCTCCTTTTATCGCTTTGAGTCATGGCCTCCTCCAATTTTCGTTGATGCCCCCGCTGCCCGAGTGCCATGTCTATCACAAACCCCCATTCTATATATATCCTCTGTCTGGGGGCATTGCATAATGTCCGGGGTTGTCACAAGTGTGCCCAAATGACCCCGAAGGGATGTCGTGCCTGACTTGACAAGATGAGCAATTCTTCTGGTCAGGTAAGTCCAAGCCATCGACTTCAGAATCAGTGGTGTAGATACTGATGGACACCACACCATCAACATCGGCGAGGCAATTGGTTCTGCTGATGCTGCTGGGGATGGGGTGCCAGAGACTGGCCATGCTCGGTCTCCTCCAGATCGAGGAAGTCTGGTTCCTCATCTTCGACCTCTGCACCAGGGAAAGACTGGGCTGAGCACCAAGGGAAGCCATGGAAGCATTGGCACCGGTCGCCTTCGATGCACAGTGCCAGGCATGGGGATGCACCGGCTCATATTGTGACACCCCTGAAGCGATGCTGCAGCAAGGAGCGCCCATCCTCCATTGATGCCGGGGGTCTGTGACGGTCTCCACAGGTCCTGGTGCCAGTCGCCGATCCACCTTGGGGATCCAAGGAAGATCTGGCCACCCCTCCTTCCTCCCAGTCAGTGTTGGCTTGAGCAACTTTCGAAGAGGAGCTGGAGTGGTGCATCCAGCTGGCAGTGGAGTGAACACTGCAGAGCATAGGACCTGTGGCACCAATGGCACCTATGCAGCTTCTATTCGCTTTGGCAGAGAGGGGGATTCTAGTCCTGGTATTTCCTGATTCCAAAGAGACCAGGGGGATTCCATCTCATCCTAGACCTAAGGGCCTTGAACAAGTTTATAAAAAAAGAAAAGAAAAGTTTGATGGTTTCCCTGGGCAACTTGATCCCCTTTCTGCAAAGCGGGGTCTGGCTATGCTTCCTCAATCTAAAGGACATGTACAGCCATGTTGAGATCTTCCCAGGTCACATGAAGTATCTCCGATTCATGGTGGGGAAACAGCACTTCCAGTACAGAATGCCATTTGGGCTAGCGTCAGCCCTACATGTCTTCACAAAATGCCTATCCATAGTGGTGCACCTCCGCAGGCTGGGAGTGCATATCTTCCCCTATCTGGATGATTGGCTGGTCAGGAGTACATCTCAGGCAGGAGCCATTTGGTCCATGAGCTTGACTATCTGGGTGTTGGAGTCACTAGGGTTCATTATCAACAACCCAAAGTCCCATCTCAGTTGTCACCTTAATTGGACTTTATAGGAGCCCTGCTAGACACGGCTCAGGCAAGAGCCTTCCTGCCTCATTCACAGGCTGCCACCCTTGCGTCCATTACGGCACAGATCAAGGGGAGCCAGTAGGTGTCAGTAGATCACATTTCAGATTGTTGGGCCACATGGCTGCAACCGTCTATGTCACTCCCTTGGCATATTTACACATGGGCAGATTCCAATGGACCCTGAAGTCGCAGTGGTGTCAGGTCACGCAAAGCCCTCCAGGCTTTCATCTGAGTCACCCATCTCTCTGGGACTCTTTGGCCTGGTGGTGGGTACTCTCCAATCTGGAACGGGGGATCTCTTTTCGGCGTCGTCCTACACAAATTGTCCTAACCACGGATGCATCCACCCTGGGTTGGGGAGCTCATGTAGAGGGGCTCCACACCCAGGGACTCCGGTCCGCTCAAGAAAGTTGTTGCCAGATCAACTTCCTGGAGCTCCGGGTGATCAGGTATCTGCAATGGGCTTTCAGGATTGGCTGTCCAACAGAGTTGTCTTGATTCAAACCAACTGCAAAGTAGTGATGTATGTCAACAAGCAGGGAGGTACAGGCTCATACCTCCTGTGTCAAGAAGTGGTCCAGATTTGGTCATGCGCACTGTCCCACAGGATGGTGCTCAGGGCAACGTGTCTGGCAGGTACAGAGAAACATGGTGGTGGACAGACTGAGTTGTGCCTTCAGATCCCACAAATGGTCCCTCAACAGGAGGTGGTGAATCGGATCTTCCGCCTCTGGGGGAGCTTAGTCTCCCTGGAACAGGAAGGTAACTCTGTTCTGCTCCCTGTATGGGATGGACGGCAAACCAGCTTGACGCCCTTGCCCATCATCATCCAAATCCTTTGCTGGCAAAGACTCTCTTGAAGCTTTGAGATGACAGAGGGACTGTGATCTTCATAGCCCCTCATTGGCCAAGACAGGTCTAGTTTCCAGTCCTGCAGGAGTTATCCATCCAGGAAACCGAAGAGTTTGGGGACTTCCCCCAGATCTCATCATGCAGGATTGAGAGAGACTGCAGAACCCCAATCTCCAGGCCCTGTCGCTCACAGCCTGGATATTGAGAGGTTAATTCTACAACCACTTAATGTCTGAGGATGTGTCTTGGGTCCTAGTGGCCCTAGATCTGTTCTCCTGCCCCACACAAAAACTGCTTGATTACTTTCTACATCTATTTGAAGGCTGGCTTAAAAACCAATTCTGTTAGTCTCCATCTGAGTGCAATTGGCGCTTACCACCATGGTATAGATGGTACGCCCATAATTGTACGTTTTTGTGGGGCCTGCTTCAGTTGAAGCCTCTCATAAGGCCTCCCACTGTGTCTTGGGACCTCAATGTGGTACTAGCTCAGCTGATGAAAGCTTCTTTTTAGCCGCTGCGCATCTGTGATTTGAAATACCTGACCTGGAAGGTCATATTTTTGGTGGTGGTCACTTCAGCGCGCAGGGTCAGCAAGCTCCAAGACTTAGTGACTTATCCACCTTATACAAAATTTTTATCATGACAAGGTGGTCTTGCGCACACACCCTAAGTTCCTGCCTAAGGTGGTGATGGACTTTCATCTTAACCAGTCTATCATCCTGCCAGCTTTCTTTCCCAGGCCCCATTCGCACCAAGCCCTGCACAGTTTGGACTGCAAGCAAACTTTTGCTTTCTATCTGGAGCAGACAGAAGCCCATAGACAGTCCACCAACTTTTTATTTCTTTTGATAGCAATAGGTTGGCTGTTGCCAAACAGACACTATCTAATTGGCTAGCAGATTGCATCTCCTTCTGTTACGCCCAGGTGGGACTGCACTTTTGGGGTCATGTCAGGGTTCATTCTGTGAGAGCCATGGCAACATCTGTGACCCTCTTGCAAGCAGTTCCCATGGAGGAGATCTGCAAGGCTGCGACATGGAGATCTCTCCACACATGCACATCTCACTGAGGTCTGAATAGAGATGGATGACATGACAGTAGGTTTGGCCAGTCTGTCCTTCAAAATCTCTTTGAGGTGTAGAACCAAACTCTCCCTGCCTAGGGCCCATTGTTTGGGTTCAGGCTGTTTTCCCCCTCTGTTACCAACAGCATTGTTGTGCCCATTGGCACCTGGTTGGTGTCGTCTGGTCCCCCTTTTGTTTTGGGGAGCAGCCTGTAGCTAGAGATTCACCCATGTGTGAGGATTACCATCCTGCTTGTCCTTGGAAAAAGCAGAGTTGCTTACCTGTAACAGGTATTCTTCAAGGACAACAGGATGTTAGTCCTCACGAAACCTGTCTGCCAACCCACTAAGTTGGGTTTCTCCTGTTATTTTTCAATCTAATTCTGTTATAAGACTGAATTAGGGACCTTGCATGGACGTGTGGTATATGGCATGCTCAGTATGCCAGGTCAAAGTTCTGGAAACTGACAGTTTTCGGTGCTGGACTCCATCAAATGATGTTACCCCCATGTGCGAGGATTAACATTTTGCTGTCTTTGGAGAACACCTGGTACGGTAAGCAAATCTGTTTTCACCTTGGTCAGTCTGTGGAATTGTCTGGGTTTAGGCATTTGTATTTTGGGGATCTGCATGCGAGGAAACCATACCTAGTCTGGTCATTGTAGTCCTTGGCTGGCGGGCATATTATAGGGCTCCTTTCAGAACCCTGTAATTATGGGCCCAGATTACAGCCACCAGGTGTCACCCTTAAACAGTGAATCTGCTATAGCTATGATGCATCATCTCCAGCTAACTGGCATCAAATCTAAGACCTTCTACATTTGAGCCACCTGGTAGGTCTTACAGATATGTTTAATTTTTGTTTTGTTTCAAAGCTTTTATTATGATTGGATTACTCTTTGCATACTCAGTACATAATTAAGCTCTGGAATTCATTGCCAGAGGATGTGGTTACAGCAGTTAGTGTAACTGGGTTTAAAGAAAGGTTTGGATAAGTTCCTAGAGGATAAATCCATAAACTGCTATGATGGTAATTAATAAGCAATAGTAGCTTGTGATTTATCTAATATTTGGGTACATGCCAGGTACTTGTGACTTGGATTGGCCACTGTTGGAAACAGGATACTGGGCTTGATGGACCCTTGGTCTGACCCAGTATGGCATATCTTAAGTTCTTATGTTCATGCTTCTCCATATTGTAACAGCAATTGTCAGCTACTGTAGGATAAAATACCAAGGCTGTTTGCTAATTTTTATCAGCTGTGTAAAATGTAAATAAAAATACCAAAATCCTGTATGGCATCACCCCATTAATAACGCTATGATTTGCACAGATGTTATTACAGTTCTTATTTTGAAATTCTAAGTGGTGCTAGAGCAGAAATAGTGTAACTACTGTGCTCTTTGTCTGGTAGGTCTTCTTGAAGAGAATGACATCTTCAGGAATGCTCAAGCAGGTGTGCTCATCAGCACCAACAGCCACCCTGTCTTGCGGAAAAACAGAATATTTGATGGATTTGCAGCAGGTTGGTATTACCTAATCTAATGCTTTTCAATATTAACCATTGTTGGTGGTCTGCCAGTATCAGATGTGGTAATGCTGTTAGGAAGCATTTTAACCTCACCAACTTTATCAGCAAGGTTAAAATTCCTTTTTAGTAGTGAAAAACAGGCTATGTGCATAATGTATATATTATATCCTAACACAACATTGTGACTTCTTTCAAAATATTCATTCTCTGCTTTTGTGATGGAAAAAACTCGATGAAGAGGAAAAGGCTTTTCTAAGATTTTTCACTTGTATGAATGAAAACAGCTGTACTATTAAGCATAGCTTAGTTTGAATCCTAAGGAATAAGAAATGTATTCAGTTTATGAAAGCAGCTGCTCCCGAGTTGTAAATACTTGGCCTAGATAATTAACACTAGTTGCTGCTGTATGTAGCATGGTTAGAAAACTCTGATGGCATCACCCAGATATATCCAAAATATAAATAAAAACGAAGGGAATATCCCTACCCTGACTTTCCACCTCAGATAACTGGAAGAGAAATTGATTTAGATGAAAAGCAGAAACAATCTTAGGTAAAAATGATGGCACTGGCTGAAGAGAGTGGAGAACACTAAGGATCTCAGCAAGACAGTGTTGTTTTGTTAGATGGATTTCAGAGTTACATATGTCCACCCCCTTAAGGGAAGGCGTGTTTAAGTTGTTCAAAGAGAGAATCTATCAGAACCAAAACCCTGAAAGGAGGACAAATACGCTTAAGTCCACAAAGGAAGCAAGCACTATTCAGATGGGAGGCAACTGCCACAGGAAGCAACAGCCATCTGAAGATTCAGGGAATTAAGATCTAAACCCTTATCTAAACCTCGCTACAGAAAGGCCAAAACTGGAAATTTCTGGTTGCCAAGAAGAGTTACATTATTAGTTGGTTTTATTTGATTTCAGATTTGCAATGTGCTGTTTTAATTGTTTTCATGACCATTCATTGTTTTATTTTATGATTATGCATGTAAAGATGTTCATCACCTAGGCCTATTGTGTTAGGTGATTCAGAAATTCAAATAAATGTAAATGGTCAACTTCTTGCAGCAAGCCTCAAACAAATGCCATACTCAGATGTAAGCCTTAGAAGTAGAATGGTTACTGGCCTTGAGCAGCATAGAAATCACTGCTAAAGAGTAACCCCCCTTGCACAATTGTGAACTTTTAATGGCTATGCTATAAGATGGAATGGAATGGAACTGGATCTTTAATAAGGAATCTGGCCTTACACCAACAGGCCTTGAACACTGAGAAATCAAAGTGGAGAACCAGCCTGTAATCTTACTCGACATGAATACTATGGCCTTTTTTGCCAATCTGGGGCTATTAGAATAACCAGTGCGCATTGAACATCTATCTTGTTTCTTCCTAGCAGAGGCCAAGGAGGAAAGACAGAACAGCAGTTTGTTCTCTGGTTATAGCTGATCGATTTCACTAGAACTGCACTCCCATGACTAAAGAACCTGACAGTCTTGGAATTCTTGGAAGTTATCATCAAATCCATGTAAAGAAGACCCTCACCGATCCACTGTCATCTGCAAGCTTCTTGGCTGGGCTCCTGCTCTCCAGAATCCAGTGTGCCCCTGCTGAGAAAAATTAACCTAGACAATGCCCACTCCCACAATATGAGCTGCCAAAATCTGGAGGAGGTTCTTTTCTTCCCATTGAAACAGATCAGTCTCCTCACCACCAACAGAATGCTAGTATCCCCTGCCTGTTCACTTAAGCCACTGCTGTTGCAATGTCCAATAATACCCACACTGCCCTCTCCTTCACTAGGAGCAGGAAATATAGCAGTGCTAGCCTCACCTGGCTTCCAACCTGTTGCTAAACCAAAAGGCTTCCTCCTTTGACCTGAGACATTGAGCCATGTGATGCTGACAGTGGATTCCTTAGCCCATCAGGCATGCATTTGATATGACCACCACTCATAAGGATAGTTCTAGACTTGCACCTTTTTACAGGTACAGGGGAATTGTCCACCAGGACAAGCTCTGCCTTTCTATCCCTAAGAGAGGAAGACTAACTCCATAGTCTTGAGACTGAAGAGATCTGCAGCGACTCATGTGAGCCCTGGCTCATGGAACCAGATAGAAGGTGGTGGCTCTAGAACCCAGAGTTAAAGATTAATCCCAAGCTCTGGGGGACCCCTGGATAGAAAGGCTTCCACCTGCATTGTGATCTTGACTATTCTTTCCTGTGTTAAGTGAACTCTGCCACCTTTGATATCGAAATAACCAAGTACTCAAAAGACTGAGAAGAAACCAAAATTCACCAAGCAGCCTAAGCCTTTTAAAATCTGACTCATGCAGGAGGTCACCTGACATTTCTGAAAGGTATTGGCCCTTAATCAACCAGTCATCAAGATACAAATGGGATCATGTCTTCCGTTCTGTTAAAAGGCTGCAACCACCACCCAATAAACAGAAGAGAAGAAACTTCTGATACTTCTCCCTGATGGGAATATGAAAATAAGTCTTTGCAAGATCCAGAGACAAAAGGTACTCGCCCTGAAGTACAGCCACAATTACAGATCGGAGAGTTTCATTACGAAAATGACACATGAAAGCCTCATGACTCGATTGAGAATGGGTCTGTAAGAACCATCCTTTGGAACTACAAAGTAAATGAAATACAAGCTTGTAAACACTAAAGTCTTCAGAGTCATCTCAACTGCCACTCTCTTGGTGGGAGATGTGTAAGGGGATACTAGAAAAGCACCAGGAATAGGAAAAGCAAAATCTAGGTACTTGTCTTATTGGATAATATCCAATTTTCACTCATCTTAAAGTAGTAGGGATCCAATTCTGATATTATTGCAGAAAGTGACCATCTATGGCACTATCAAGAATGCTTGCCAACTTTCATTAGATGGAGCCAATAGTATCATTCTGGAGCTTTCTGGAGCCCCAGGAAAACTAGTTTCTAGGTCTAAACTTGCTAGCCTACTTGCTTGGTCTATGTCTACTGACCTCCCCAAAACACCCCCAGCTCTTGTTAGCTTGGGAAGATGATGAAGATTTATCCTCTGGAAGCCTGAGGCTTAGGTTCTCCCAGATCTTAAATTAATTTTTCCCAGATCCTTCCCAATTTCTCTTTACATGGAAGCTTGCCAAGCTGGGTTTTGGATACAGCATCTGCTGTCCAGTACCAGAGCCATAACAATTTGTGAGCTGCCATTGCAGAAGCCACAGATCTTGAGGAAATCCTGATAAGGATGCTAGCATAAGAAGGTTGGATTTCTAAATGGCATCTACACAAAATTCACCTTCTGGAAACTAGAACAGAGGCTCCACAGAACCTAAACCAGAAGCATCAGAAGGCAATATGGGCGGGAATGATCCTTAGGAAACTTTCAATATCGTGACCATGCCCAACAAAGTATTCACCTCAAAAGAAACTAAATGGCTGCATGGGTCTCAGCCAAACTAGAAGGACCAGCCACAGAAGCTACCACTGCCATCCCTGGATTCTCCTCTGGCACAATCCCCATTGCAGAAGGGGCAAAAAGAGCCAGCCTTTCTGTAGATGCACTTGCTCCCCTCTCCTGTGCGCTCAGAAATCCCAGCTGGAACTACCACGGACAGCCTCAATCAGAAATAGTAGCTCGGGAAAGCGGAAGACCTTGTGTTGGAAGCCCCCATTCCTGAAATAGCCTGACACTTCCTCTCTGGCACCAAAGCATATCCCCCTAAAATCCTGCCTCGGCAGCCTTTGCTGAAAAAGAGCTGCTCTGATTTTTTTTCTTCTTCAAAACTTTAATTAGCAGAGCAGTATAAGAAGGGGAAGATTATTAAAAATTCTAGCACAGAGGATCCTTGAAAGAAATAATCCCCTAGAACTCCTCAGGCTCTACCAAGCCTAGCAAGGAACCTGGGAGCCAAGTAAGGTATGCTTAAGCTGAGGAATCTAGAAGTTTAGCCCATAGTTTGCTCAACCAGAGAACATCCCAAAACAGCCTCAGAAACCTAAGGAACAACAAAAAAAAACTGTCCTAGGAGCAGAACAGTCAATGACGTGTGGCAGGGTCAGGCAAAAAGCCAAAATCTGGGAGCTGTGAATCCTGCTGCACCAGTCCAGACTTGCCACCATGTGCTGGAGACAGAGAATACAGGCCTTTCTTTGCCACCACCCTGTATACTGGTGATGTCATCACAGAAAAAGGTGCAGCCTTTGACTCCATCTGCTAATATATGCAGATAACCCATGCATCTGAACTGGTTTAACAGGATAATGATACATTTATTTTAAATAAGAATGTTATTTTAATGATTGCAATGGATAGGATAGATTGCTTGAGATAATTGAAACAAGTTTGAAGTTTAATGCAGGCAAGTCTCTGGCTGGTTTTTTATTTTTATTTTTGGATGGCCTAATACTAGCCTGTTTCAGTAAAGGAACACTTGCTATATGTTTGTCTTTTGACCACGTAGTTTGAATCTGCTCTTATGACTGAGGGAGGTTAGTCATGCCCGATGCAACTTTCTAAATATCTGAAATGTTGGGTAAAATCTTGATGTGGTAAAGTATTTTTCAGGTGGTGTGTTTTCCAGAGGCAGAATGCTTTCCACTAATTTTTCTTCTATCCTTATGCAAGCCAAGTTTAAAATATCAGTTATACTACTATATTAAGAAAGCAATGTACAATTTTTACTTTTCTTTTGGGTAGTGACAATTTTTTCCCCCACAAAAGGTATTGAAATTACAAATCATGCAACGGCAACACTTGAAGGCAATCAGATTTTCAACAACCGCTTTGGAGGTTTATTTCTAGCATCTGGTGTTAATGTAACAATGAAAGGTATGCTTGCTTATACATTTTTCACACTTGATTTTTTATTAGTGCAGCATGTTTCATGAGAAATTGGCACTGGGCTCATGGGCTATTTTGGCAAACATAGTGAGATGACCATTTGGTCCAGTAAAACTATGTTTGGCTCTTTCATGTAAAGTGGCTTGAAAGGAATGTCCACTTAAAAATGCAGGCAAACCCATGCAATCTGGAACAACTTGAAAGCAATGCATGTGCTAGATTTAAAATTCATTTCTGAGGGCCAAGCCACTGGCCTAGTATTACCATTTGCTCTGCTAAGCTCTTGCCTCAGGTTCTGTGGGGCTGCTGTTGAAATAACTCTGAACAGTACTGTAATATTGTGCAGTTACATTCCGGCTGGCTTTTGCTCGGTTAGCAGGCATCTATGTATATGATATTGTACAAATGCATTGTTATCAGTCTTCATTTTTAGACCAGACAGTCTGTACAAACCTAGGTCTGTAGTTAATTTCTCTTGCAGAGTTACTGGATGCGGAGAACTCCTTAACAAAGTGAGTATTTTTTTTTTTTTTTTAAATTGCAGACAACAAAATAATGAACAATCAAGATGCCATAGAAAAAGCTGTCAGCAGAGGCCAATGTCTATACAAGATATCAAGTTACACCAGCTATCCAATGCATGACTTCTACAGGTAATATCAATAGGTAATTCCTATTAATATGGGACTTACAGGACAAATTCAGACAAATGTTGCTCATGTTTCAGTGAATATAGAATTCTGCTAGGGTACACAGAGTACAGTTACCCCCATTTTAAGGGATGGGTTATCAGCAATAATAAAACAAAAAAAAAAAAACACCTTTGGCTTTATTAAGGTTAATGAGGAATGAGACCACACTAGCTTTGATTAAATGCAAGGTGGTCTAATGGTGGTATTGTCACAGGCTGACCGAAGATCTTCAAAACATCTTAAATATAGCTGAATGCTGGATAAAATGGAAAGCTGCTGGATTCACAAACTTGTAAGCATAGATTAAATTTAGAAGATATTACAGGGATGTGTTATCTTCATGTTGGTGAAAGCTGAAAGAACTGGCTGCATAAGCGCACTCTTTCAATGTGTGACCACATGAAGAAGAAGATCGTAAACACCAAGGAATTTATTAATATTTCGTAGTAAAAAGCCCAACTCAGGTCGAGTTTCGCTCAGTTGAGCTGCTTCAGGGGCTACATAGACACAAAAGAAACAAAATATGCAAATGTAAACATATAAACACATATATAACATTGCAAAAGTTTTGATTTTTTAATCTTTTATAAACAGTACTGGATAAGACTAAACAAAGGAAAACACATAAATGTTACCCATCAAATTAATAGTTATGGTCAGATGAAAGGTACAGAATTAATTCAAACTTAGCCTATGATTGAACTAGTGCTCATATATTATAAAAGAACAATTGTGTACCAAAACAGGGGTTGGTAAGAGTATAGAATCGATTAATAATCATGTAATTTGCTGTGTATCATTAAGCTATTGGAGCTAAAACAGGGGTTTAGTATGTTTCCTAATTAGTGTAAAGAAATGAACTCCCATTATTCCACATAAATTCATATGTTAAGCATTATTCTTCCATTTAAGGAATTTACAACCGGTACCCATATAAAATCAACCCAAGGTAAAAAAATGAATGAATAACTACCTGCTGAATAATGAAAGCGGTGTTTGCCTGTATACAGCACCTCATACGGATGTAAGGTCCTTATATTCCATATATTGTATTAAATAGCTCTTAAAAACAAGGATAAAACAATAAAAAAGGTCTTATAAAATTACTGGCCAAGTATACATCTTAAAAAGCTCTGAACTAGATTAAAACCAATAAAAATGGATACAAAAGAAAAATACAAACCAATTAAAAAACAAAATAAAAAATGGATGGATCTCTGCTCCATGCGTAATATAGAAAGATTCAGCATAATTAAATCATTATATGGACTAAAAAAAATTTTGTGGCGCTTGTGGGCTGTCTATGTAGCCCCTGAAGCAGCTCAATTGAGCGAAACTCGGCCTAAGTTGGGCTTTTTACTACGAAATATTAATAAATGCCTTGGTGTTTACCGATCTTCTTCTTCGTGTGGTCGCTACTTGCAATATTGGATCGGTTTCCGGTTTGTTTCTTTGGACCTTCTCTTTCAATGTGTTGCACTGTTCTGCTTTTCAATTACATTCTTCTCTACTCAAGTGCATTCCATCATAATTTTTGCCTTCCTTTGAGTGTGGTATACTAAACACACTCAAAATTCATAAGTCTTTAAGCGAGCAATTTTTAAAGTCATTGACCTGAGTAAATTGGCCTACCTGAAAACTGCCCTCTGCCCGACAAAAAGGTACAAAGGTTTCTATAGCTTACATACCGTTAGCTGGGTTAAGATTGTTCTGGGTGTGCGGTAGGAACAGTATCGGTACTTTGAAAATGAAATTTTGCCCCATACCTCACAAACAGCAAGTGCAAAGCACACAGCTGGTTTGTAGCTAAATAAAGTACATATGTACTTTATTTACTTTCTTACTTTAAAACACAGGCTACTTAAAATTGCCCCTGTGGGTCTAAGATATGCAAAAGACTATGGCCAGCCTAGCACCCTTAATGTGGTGGTCTCTCTCCATTTTCAGCAAGGTTTTGTGAGTAGGAGGCACTTCTGCTGTAAATCAGATTTGCACTGTGCTTACATGATTCTCCTAGGTCAAGCTGGATTGTAGTCCTCACACATGGGTGACATCGGATGGAACTTTAATCTCAAAGAATCTATAGCTCAAAGAATCTATAGCTATAGATTCTTTGAGATTATAGTTCCATCCGAGATTAAGTTATCTTGAGATTAAGTTATCACCCTGCCCCCTAGGCAGAGTCCCTCAGTCTCTCTTCAGCAGAGCTGTTGTCTCGCAGTTGTGGAGCTCGTGCTTTTTTTTTTTATATCAGAAAAACTTATGTTTTCATGGTATTCAGCTTTGCTCTCAGTTTTGTAAATGACTTTTTCTAGAGCTGCAGCTTTTCTTTCTTGTAGTTTATTCTTTTTCCAACTGTCTGCCAGCCACATGGTGGATTGTTCCCTGTGCAGCTTGGCACAGTCTGTTCAAACAAAAACTGCTCCTTCAGGTTGGCCGGCCCCTGTCACATGGTAAGGGCAAAGGGCCATCGGCGCCATTTTTATTAGTGGCAGCCGACTGCCCGAGAGCGGGAGATCGCTCCCCGCGCCCCCACTGGACCACCAGGTGATTTTAAAACGTTTTTGGGGGGAGTCGGGAGGGTGGGGGAGGCTAAGGGGTCAGTTTTAAAGGGTCGGGGTGGGTTTTTTGTTTATCAGATTGGGCACAGCTGATAAACAAAAAACCAATCTGGCCGGACGATAAAAATTATAAGATTTGAACCGGAACCAAACCCAGTTCCGATTCACATCTCTAATATCTATGACCTGTTGGGAGGCTGCAGGGCCTCTTGCTGCAGATGCCTATGGCTTTTGGTCCATACCTTTTGAGCATTGGGGTCCCTGAACGGTCAACGTCTATGGGCACCTTAGGCACCAGGAATGGTGCTATTTACTGGCAAAGTGTTTATAGATCTCTCAAGTGTTTCCTCTCAAAAGCCAAGCCGTGAGATAGAAGCAAGCTGCCTGAGCTGAAAATATGGGACCTTGGTGCAGAAGCTTTGCGCAGATAAGTGAGCCTCAACAGGCCATCTACCGCTGAATTGATCTGATCTGCAAACCAATGCCTCCAAGCCACCAGAATCATGTGACCCGGGTTAACCTCCACCTGTCGCAAAATATTGCCCACCAGCGGCCACAATGGAAACACGTACAGTAGAAAGACCCTGTGGCCAAGGAAGAACCAGGGCGTCTCATTCCTCTGCACTGTGCACTCTTCGACGTGGGGCAGCTTAGCATTTTATGGAGTTGCTATTTAATCCATGCAGGGCTTGCCCCACCTGCAAGAAATGAGCCATTCCTTACCCCACCAACTTCTACTCTCCAGGGTCCAGCTGTTGATGGCTGAGAAAATCTGCTGCATACAGTCTGCCCTAGCTATCTGAGATGCTCTGCAGAGTGGATTAGCTTCCTGAGCCAGTTAGACTCTTGGTACAACCCTGCTGTGTGATATGCCACCATCACATTGACTGACAAGATTCTGACTGAATGGCCACGTAAGAGGAAGAAATGCACTCGGCGCCAATCGCACCGTTCTCGTTTCTAAGCGATTGCTAGAACATGACGCTTCTTCTGCCGACCACTGGCCTTGCACAGACTGATCTTGGCGGACAGCTCCCCAACCGGTGAGGCTGGCGTTAGTGGTAACCACTGTGCACTCCAGAACATAGAAGTCCACCCCTTGATACAAGTGGACCCGACCTAGCTAGATCCGTAAGTGGCAGTGTAAGCTGAAACTGCTCAGACCACTGATCCCACTGCAAAAATAACGGCACCTGCAGCGGTCTCATATGAGCAACTGCCCAAGCCACGAATTCCCACATGGACACCATGGAGCAGAGAACCTGCAGGTAATCCTAGACCCTGCGCACCTGGCTCTTCAACAATCCGCAAACTTGCGACTGCAACTTGACAACACACCCCTCTATAAGAAAACCCTTCCTCAGGTTGTAATCGAAGCATGCTCCTAGGAATTACAACACTTGAGACTGCACGGGCTGACTCTTGGACCAATTAACTGTCCATTCGAGTGATTGCAAGCGCTGCAGCACCAGACCCACTGCTAGTCTGCAGTGAGCCTCCGATTTTGCCTGAATGACCCAGCTGTCCAGATATGGGTGCACCAGTACCCCTCCTTCCTGACGGGTGCTGCTAACACCATCTTGCTGAAAGTCCGTAAAGTCATTGCCAGCCCAAATGACAGGACGCAAAATTGAAAATGCATGCTGAGGAATTTGAACCGTAGAAATCTGATGGTCAGGCCAGATCCCTATGTGCGAGTACGCCTCTGTCAGATCCAGGCACGCCAAGAAACACCCCCTCGCGCATCGCTGGAATGACTGAGTAGAGAGTTTCCATATGAAAACAAGGAACCTTGAAAGCCACATTTACTTTCTTCAAATCCAGAATTGGACAAAAAAACTTTTCCTTCTTTGGAACCATGAAATAAATGGAATTATGGCCTATCCTTTGTTCTTCCAAGGGAATGGGAACAATGGCTCCAAGCATCTGTAGACAGTCTGTTGTACCACCTCGACTCTCTTCCACGGAGGCGCAAGGGGAGACCATGAACAGGACCTTTAGTGGATGAGCAAATTCTAAAGCATAACCTTGCCTTATCACACTTAAGATCCACTGGTCTGTAGTGATTTTTGGCCCACTCCTCATAAGTCAGACTTCCTAGAACCATGAAGGAGAAGTTTTGGGCTGTTTTGGCTCCAGTGCATCCCTGGCCAGAGCTATTCCTGTTCGGCTCTTGTCCTCAAAAGGATGGGTTCCAGGACTGCTGTCTCCGAGGCTTGCCTCTGAATCCCTGTCGAAGGCCTTCCTTGGCGAAAATGTCTGTTCCCTTGGAAAGAAAAGCATCCAGAAAAGGAATTCCTCGCCCCTTTTAGGCCTGTCTTCAGGTAGCTTGTGAACCTTTTCTCCCAGATGCTTTATCAGATCCTTCAAATCTTCTCCAAAAAGCACTTTCCCTTAAAAAGTAATGCTCCCGAGATTGGATGAAACATCCGCAGACCAATTCCTTAATCAAAGCTGTTTCCTCACTAAGTCAGCCGACATAATATCCTAGAGGCTGTCCTGATGAGGACATACACTGCATCAGCGCCATAGGCTACCACAGCTTCCTGCCGCTCAGCCTGCTTCGCTTCCTGGGAGGACATAGCCTTGTGAGACTGCAGCTGCTGCACCCAATGCAGCCCAGCTCGAAGACTGCAGCCCAGCTCGAAGACTGCAGCCCATATGCCAAGTACTGCCACTTCAAATATCTTCAAATGGACCTCGAGCTTCCTAGCCTGCAGATCTTTTAAAGCCGCAGAACTGGCCACCTGAATAGACTTTTTTTTTTTTTCCCAGCTGACACTGAGGCATCCACCTTTGGGACTCGCAGTAGATCCAGTGTGTCCTTGGGTAAAGGATATAATTTATTCATCACCTGGCCAACCTTCAAATCAGTCTCCAGAGTATCCCACTCCCTGACACCATCTTGATAGACTTATGAAAAGGAATGATCGGACTCTTCCTCTGGAAGCTTTATTCCTAACTCTACAAGAACCTAGGAGATTAGGGGCCCAAACTCTTCCCTGTCGAACAGGCGCATCACCTTAGGATCGTCCCCATCCACAGGAGGACTTTTAGTGCCCCCCCCCCCCCCCCCCCACAGGGAGGATCCACTGTGGAGGACCCACTCTTACTGGCACCTGGACCTCAGAGCCCTCCAAAAGATCAGCTATTGCGGAGTTCTGTGAGGGCCCCCTAAAGGCTCGCTGAACCCTGGTAGCCCCCCCAGAGCTCTTGAGACCCTGGATCTCTTCTTGACTCATGGACTAGAGGCAGTCTCAGGCCTGGGCCTCTGCAAGGCCAAATACACCTTGTGCAATAAAAGTACGAAATCCACTGAAAGAGGAAGGAACCATGTGAATCCTCCCCCCAGGAGGCCATCTTCCATCCCCACTGGACACCCCCCCCCCCCAAACCTCCACAGGGTCTGGCTCGACTGGGGACAGCGGTGGAAGGAAGTTACCCTACCCCCTCCCCATCTGCAATCTCAGTAGCAGCTGCTAATGAGGCCAAGATGGCCACATTCCTGCGCTGCCCAGGAACAGATCTGATGCTTTCTGCGGCGCAGGCAGGAGCCTATGAGACCTGTGCTGCTGATCAGACCCCTCTCCCTCCCTGAGCAACCCCAAACTGCCCTTGCCACTACGGGAAAACCAACCATGCGACTCCCCACACTCTGAAGCGACATGCCACGCAGCAGTGCTTATGCATTCTCCAACTGTGGGAGACAGCTGAAGGAAAAAAAAACAAAAAACTTACAAGAGCCTACAAAGCTGAGCCACGACTGGTGTCAAGCCCTGTTCTGCCACCCAGCAGCAGCACCTTTCGCTCTTCCCTTCAGTTTGCTACTTTGACTGTTAAATTAAAAAAAATATCAGGCATCACTTCCCTGTACTGAAAAGAGGCTGCAGGCTCTGTAGTCCCTTCTGGAGGAGAGGGAACTAGTCCAACCAGCTTTCAACTTCTGGTGACTAAGGACTGAGCAAACAAGGTTTCCCCAAACCCCCCCTCCCCCCCCCCGCTCATCCACCTCAAAACCAGGAGTGACTGCCTCACCATGACCTACCAACCTCCTGGGAGGAATTCACCAGCTTATCCTGTTTTTTTTGGTTTTTTTTTTAAAGTACAGACTGCAGGTTTTGCACATCTACCATCTGCTGAAGACAGAGAAATACTGAAGGACTGCAAGTGGCGCGCTAGGTTATATGGCAGTGTCAATAAAACTCTTGTCTCCATCTGCTGGAGGGGAGGCAAAACCCAGGCGTCTGGACTGATCAGGGTACGTACAAGGAACCACTGTTTGTCAGAAACCCTGCTTGTACTGTCTTCCATGATGTACAGTTGCTTCTGTTTGCACTCGCATCACTCCCCTGCCTCAGCCATCCCTGCTACACATGGGGGTTTGTGTCTCAGACTTTTTCTTGGCTTTGTAGAACCCAACTCTTCTCCAGTCTGGTGTGTCAGCTGCCTTGCAGGCAAAGGAGGGGGGAGGTAGTGCTCGAGCACTGTGCGGTTTACTGCTATGTCCTGCTCAGACAATCTAGAGCCTCAGCTTGAGGTGTGAGGACTACCATCCCCCGCTTGTCCTAGGAGAAAGAGTTGCTTATCTGTAATAGGTGTTCTCCCAGGACAGCAGGATGTTAGTCCTCATGATATCCTCCCGCCTCCCCTGGCTAGTTGGTTTCGCCACGTCTTAATTATATCATGGACTGAGGGACTCTGCCTGGGGTGCAGGGTGATAACTACAGCTGCATATGCTAAAAGCTCTAAATTCTTTGAGATCGAAGTTCCATGCTGGCCTCCATCTGATGATGTCACCCATGTGTGAGGACTAACATGCTGCTGTCCCTAGAACACCTGTGACAGGTAAGCAACTCTGCTTTATAACCACCTGTGTCTCACAGAAAATATCTTCTATTTCAAGGTGTTACATTTCTGAGGATATGAACATCTGAATGAATTCTTAGCATCTTCCTAAAGTGTTGGCCAGATCCTTGTGAAATGGTACAGCCTGTTTTTGATTTGCTCAAATTGTTTTTAGACATGGCCCCAAGTCAGCACTAATTTCTAAACTGCTATCCATAAACTGCTGTGCAAATGGTACCTTCAAGTGATAGCCAATAATCCCAGTGATTAGTGGCATTTTTGGCTTAGAGACTTTGCATCTAATTCATGTTCTGTACCTCTGTTATTTCCAGATGTCATACTTGTAATACTACAGACCGCAATGCCATCTGTGTGAACTGCATTAAAAAGTGTCATCAAGGACATGATGTAGAATTTATTAGACATGATAGGTATGTATTTAATGTGTTAAATAAGGTTGATTAATAACCAGATTGTTATGGCCTAATCTTATTCATTTGAATTTTATTTTATTTTTTAGATTTTTCTGTGACTGTGGTGCTGGAACATTGTCTAATCCCTGTACATTAGCTGGAGAGCCAACACATGATACAGATACGCTATATGACTCTGCGCCACCTATAGAATCTAATACTTTGCAGCACAACTAAACTTTTGTTCTGTGGAGAGAGTTCTACCATTCTAGCAACGTTACAAAACTTTTTTTTTTGGGAGGAAACAAAATTGCCCATTTCTGCTGGAAGACTGTATAAAAAGACAACACACAAGAAATGGATGTGTAAAGGTGTTGACCCAATGGAACTCAACCTACCAAAAAGAAAGTATAAGAGAGGCAATATATTGACTCAGGATAAGAGAAACTGGGCATTTTAGCATTACTGTGCAGAAAGACTTTAAGGGACAGAAGTGAAGAAAATAAGCTGCGGTTTTGTACAGATCCCATTTTCTGACCAGCCGGTGTCAGACACGGGGCACTGAAAGGCAGTCTGATTTGCAGTAGTACTATTCAGTAGACAAGCAGCATCCTTTGTTGCTGCTTATGTGGACATGGGTACCAATTGCTTTTGTAACATGGTTAAAATGTGAGCTAGCACTTCTGCATTTCTTTTGATTTTTTTTTTTAACATGTATTCAGATTGAGAAATATGATTTTAATGCTTTAATCTCATGTAGTTTTTTTTTTTTTTAATTTCAAGCAAAAATCTTATTGTATTTGAATGTGTCTGGTTTTGTTAGCACCCTCTTCCCCTTAGACTTGCTGTAACTGTACTCATGTCCCAGTATCTACGTTCTTTCTATGAAAGAGAAAACACTAATCTTAATTATATCCAGCAATTTTTCTGGTATCCTTTTGAGAATTTACGAGAATTGTTTCCTTCCCTGCCGTTCGTTCCGCATTCACTGCTCACTCTGGCTGAAGCAAGAGTGTTTTAATCAGACTTCTGAGGAAGAAATGCACTGTAACACAATGCTATGACAGCTGGTTCTGAGACACATCATGTCTTCTACCAGAGTTTTAAGACTGGGGGAAGTCTCTTCAGAACACTCCACATCTGTTCATAGTTTTTGTTTTTTTAAGTTTAGACATTGTAACATTTATGTAAAGTGCTGGAAATTATAAATTTCCTGCTATAATGAAACTGAGACAAGTATATATACAGCCCTTCTACAGTTTCACAGCTTCCCCCCCCCCACGCCTCTCCCCCCCCCCATTTGTGTATTGGTGACAGTGGGTAATCAAACAGCCTGAAAGTGTATGCATGTACCATAACATCTAGACTTAATATATTGTGGAGTATTCAATAACCATTATGTAGAGGGTAGGTATGAAAAGGGTTTAATTTCCTAGGAAAGAAAATGGAAAAATGGTCATTTTTAAAAAATAAAGTTTATTAGATCATAACCATATGCGAATATAAGCTGTTTGCCTAAATTACAGCAACAAATGATGCAGATTACAGAGCACTGAGCACAGGAAGCAGCTTGTGAGTGGCTGGAGCTGAGTCCTCTGCTATCAAACAGATTTCCCTGAAAATCAAGAGAAGTTTTTAGAAATATTGAAAAACCATGCTACCTTTACATTGTTCTAAGTATTTCTTTTTTTAATCCATTTTCACCAGTCACTGCCAGCTAGGGTAATAAAGAGAATTAGTTTGTTACAAGAAGCCTGATGGAATTGTCTAAGTCAGAGGTAGCCAATGGCCAATCCTTGAGTGAGGATATCCACAATGACTATGTATGAGATGCAGTTGCATGGAGTGTGAATATCCAGGGTGGCTGTCTTAAAAAGATGACTGGCTTTTGCCACTCAGACCAGAGTAGCCCATGCCTTGTCCAAGAGCAAATTAATCTGTAACCCAGGGCTTCCCAAATATCTCCTAGTGACACTACTGTATATTGGGTTTTCAGGATATCCACAATGAATATAGATGGGTTTCTAATATGTGTAAGTGTCTCATACATAGTCATGGAGGATATCCTGAAAATCAAGAGTACAGCAAAAGGGGCAGATTTAGGAACATATATAAACAATGCCCCTGCCTTAGGGTTTCTCCAATAAAAAGGTGATGCATTATCAGAAAAGAGGGACTAGGCCATTGCCTATGAATAGAAAGTTCTGAAAATCAGCTTAAAAATGGTCTAGGGTATGGTTACATCTTTAACCTTTTAGATCCTGCTCATTGAAGGAATTGTTTCCTAATGCCCCTTTTTACATATCTTAGTTAACTAGACCCAAATATGGTATAAAAAAAATTTGCAAGTAATTAAAAGTATATGAAAAAGTGTTCACTTGTGGAACATTGGTACCTAAAAGGTTAAGAAAACAAGTTTCATAACCACCAACTTAAACATACCCAACTAAGAAGACAGCATTAGAAGACTTGTGCTTTTTATACTGAGCTACTTTGTTTTTTGTAAGTAGGACCCCCATCCCCAGCCTGTGCGTGAAGCAGAGTTACACATCTTTCAGCTATATAAAACTCTACATGCACTTGATGCTTCTTTTCCACAAATGCAACTTTAAGACACAAAAAACAAATTTCAGTTGTTAAACCTTTGCTACTTGACAAAAGGTTGAACAATAATGCTGTCTGAATAGGATCCAGTGGCTATAGGAAGTCTACACCCCCCTTGAACCTTTTTTCCAGAGTCTGTGGTATCAGTACTTCAAGGAAGATTCCCCACAACTAACAGCAGGCTTTGCATCTTTCAGGGCCAAACATTGTATTGGGGGGCTTTTGTTTGATTGTGTATACGCTCTAACTTTGTCTCACCCCTTTGACGCAATACTGGGTGAGGCAATACTTAGAGCGGTGAGTATGTTGGGGTAAGTCTATACCAAGTTTTGTATACTTAGATCTGTCTGTATATTCTTTGACAGAGTTTGAACCATTTTGTAAAGTCCCTGGGTATTGTTACTAGACACCAAGTAAGTTATGCCAAAGGTTTTCAATTGGCTTTGAGCAGAGCTCTGCCTGGGCCCCTCAGGGACATTAAGCCACTCCAGTGTAACTTTGGCTGTGTGCTTTAAGTCACTGTCAGACTGAAAGGTGAAATTCCATCCCGGCTTCCACTTTTTTTGGCAGAGGGCAGCCCGTTTTCCTCTAGGACTTTTCGCCATTAATTATTCCTTTAATCCTGAAAAGTACCCCAGTGTGTCTGCCAATGAGTACCTCGCCATAAGACTCTGCTGCCATTACCATGCTTCATGGTAGGGGTGATGATAATCTGATGTGCTGTGTTTGTACCAACCCAAAATTTGCAGTCAGGCCAAAAGTCATTTAAACAAACCAGTTTTGTTACATCATTACAGATTCACCCAAATGGGATTCACAGGGTGGGCATTCTTAAGTAATGGCTTCCTCCTTGTGACCCTCTATAGGCCAGATTTGTGGACTGCTTGGGAGATTGTTACATGCAAAGTTTGACCATGCTTGGCCATGTAAGCCTGTGTTCTTTTTCAAAGTTGCCAATGGCCTGTTGGTTGCCTCCCTGCTCAGTTCATCCACTTTGATTTAGGCTGGGTAGCAGTAGTGTCATGCATGTACTTAAGTATCTTCTCTGTGCTCCAAGGACTTTACAATTTTTATACTCTTTCCCAAATCTGTGCCTTTCCACAACTTTGTCCCTAGAATTTTTGATAGCACCCTAGCGCTCATGGTTGGGGTTCAGGCAATATGTATGACTGCCTCAAATCAAATACATGTTAATTTGTGAACAGACCTGTGTACATTTAGCCACATTTTTTGTATTATTTTCTCCTATGTGTGCCCTTTACTCCACCCCCCCTTTTGGGTTTTTATTTTAACATGTACTACCCACCAGTGAGAACCCACAGAACTGCTTATATCCTATCATCATGAATCAGTACAATTTAGCACAGGTGGTGCCAGTTCACTTGGTGTGTGTGTGTGTGTGTTTTGAAGGCAATTAGTGACACCAGAACTTTGAGTAATTAGGACAGCTAGAGAAGTACAAAGTCAGAAGGGGAGCAGTCACTTATCCAACCAAGGCCATGTTTTTACTTCTACATTTTCTAAGGTATTCTGGATTTTGCACTTGGCAGTTCGGGGGTAGGAAGTATAGAAACAAAGTTTTATGCCATTTGCATCCAAGCTGTAAGGCAAAGGAACATTTTCAAAGGGCATGTAGACTTCTTCTAGCCACTGACCATGGAGGAACACCAGTATGGTTGTCTTAATGTCAAGTGAGGCTCTTTCCAACACCCTAAGAGTTAAGTAATAATAGAGAAGTGCTTACCTGAATATTCTCAGGGAGACAGTGACCTTCTCAAATTCTCTAGCTTTCTTGTGACCTTTTTGGATGACATCGTCTGGAATGTTTGCAAGCCTGGCTGCATTAAAACCATAGCTTTTTGGACATGCACCGTTGATAAACTTATATAGAAAAGTAATAGTTTCCTGACTTGGATCCTCACATTCATTTTCAACCATGCAGGCCTAGGAACAATCAAAGAAGATACAGATGACAATATGTAAAAGCTGACAGAAGCACTGGCCATTAAAATGGCAGACTAGCTTTAATGTGGATAAGTGCAAAGTGATGCACATATTTTTTTTTTTACTATTAGGAGTTGCCACTCAAAAAGGATTTTGGAGTCTCTGAATTGTAAGACAGTACTTTCAAAGTGGTGTGCATATGTTCATCAGTTTGTGCCTAGGGCTGCAGCTGTTTAATAACACATGCACATAAAATAGCCTGGCTATGTGCACAACTGCGCCTACTTCTATGTGAACGCTGCCTGTGTGCACAAGCACCACTTCTATTACATAAGTGGGTACATTTTAAAAGGGTATGTGCCACTGCCATTGCTGGTTCTTTGCCAGTTAAGATAGGTCTTGCAACTGACCCCTACTTTGATAGCCTGAACACCCCCCACTTACCCAGACCCTTTATACCTCTGTTATGGCTTTTTTTTTTTAAACTTTCATGCCATCCATAGCAGAAGTAAAGTTACACAGCAGGGGACCGTGGTGCCTATCAGATCATGCAAGTATTTATGTGCAAGTTTCTGGTTCACGTATCAAAGGCTCATGTACTGACCCTTTTTGAGACAGTTGGAGAGGCGGGCATAGTGGCTTTTATGCACATCTATGTGGCTTTTAAAATCCATTCGGCCCACGTGAGCCCAACATTTGTGCATCCTCTAATTAAAGGTATCAGGCTTTTCAAATTCACCTTTAAGTTGAAATCATCATAGCCTTAAAGGAATTAGAATTGAATGGATTTAGAAAGGAATGGAGAATAAAATATAATGCATCTATATGCATGGTGCAACAGCTTGAGGACTTTGTGCAAATGTGGTGGTCCCAAGATATTGCAGCACTAGCAAAAGGCTACACTCCTGCTAAAGGGAATGGACTGGCTCTTATGCACTTCAGCTTGGAGAGATGTTTATTAAAATCAATAAAGCAGAGTTGCTTACCTCTAACAGGTGTTCTCAGAGGACAGCAAGATCTTAGCCCTCACCCATGGGTGGTATGAGCAGATAGAGCCCAGACCCACAAAAACTTGTCAGTTTCTAGAACTTTGACTTGGCACACTGAGCATGCCCAGGATATCTTAAACCACACATCCATGCAGGGTCCCGCTCCAGTCTTATAATGCAGAATTATCTATATAACTAAAAATTAGAAGAAATCCAACTTCACAGCGTGGAGGGCAAGGTTGCCTGTGGCCTAAGATTCTGCTGTCCTTTGAAGACACCTGATACAGATAAGCAACCCTGCTTTCTCAAAGGACAACAGGATGGTAGTCCTCACAGGGGTGAATCCCTACCACAGAAAGGGGACCAACTGGCACATCAACAGTGCTGTTAGTAACAGAGTAGAGACAGCCTGAACCCAAACAGGCCCTAAGCAGGGAGATTTGGGTTCTACAACTCAGAACAGGTTTGGAAGGACAGTCTGGCCAAACCTGTGGCAGCAGCCATCCCTAAGCAGACAATAGTGTGGTGAGAATTTCAAGTTGCAGCTTTGCAGATATCGCCCATGGGAACTGCTTGCAAGGGGCCCACCAACACTTCCACAGCTGACAGAATGAGCCTCAACATGGCCTCCAAGATGAAGTTGCTGCCTGGCCATAACCTTGTGTTTTCCACACTCCAGGCCTTTATGCAGAGGGTGTCCTGCTGCTGTTGAGGCATCTGCTCTGCCACCTCCTGCATCTGCTTGCAGATGTCCTGCAAGTACTGGCTCGTGTAGAGCAAGTAGAAAAGCAATGCGGGCAATAAGCATGGCCCCTTGAAACACTTTCCTCCCAAGTGCAGCCCTTCCCCAGGGTGCTGAGGAATGAATCAGAGACCACCCAGCTCTCAAGTGCAGATTCTAACACCACCAACTGATGGGGCAGCTGTGCCTTATCGAATCCAGGAGTGTTTTGGATAAGGTAAACCTTGTTGGCCTTATTCACGGGAGGCACAGTGAAGGGGTGTTCCCATATCTTCAGCAGCAGCTCCTTAAGGATCTTGTGTACTAGGACCACCCCTCTCTCCTCAGGAGGCTCCACAAACTGGAGGATCTCAAGCATTTTGTACCTGGCATTCTCCTCCATCAGCAAATGAAATGGGATGGCTTCTGCCATCACTCACAAACCCTACAACGGTTAAGCTCTCAGGCAGGGACTTCCTTCCCTCTTCTGAAGAAGGGTCTGAGGGGAGTCAGAGCAGGACTTGGAGGTATCCTCTTCCCAGAGGTCATAGGGACCCTCATCCTTTTTGTAAGCCACAGGAAGGGCCTTAGCTGCTTGACCTTTGGGCATTGACAAAGCTGGATTTGGGGGGGGAGGAAGCTTCCTCCTTTGAACCGGCAACGCTCACCGTAGCAATAGGAGGAGGCATCTGTGCCCTGCTGGGTACAGATGCCAACTGAATCGGTAATGCAGTGATGAGCATATTGAGCTTCTCCAGCAGTGGTTCCAGGACAGCCACTACTGGCACTGGTGCAGCTGATGCCAAAGGATAGATTCCCTGCAGTGCCCATTCTACCACCAGCTGGACTCAGCGCTCCAGCTCCTTCTCAAACATTGCCAATGTCAACACTGACTGGGAGGAAAGAGGGGCAGCCCAATCTTCAGACACGAGGTGGATCTGTGACTGATCTCAGGACTGGTGACGACAGGGAGCCCAGCCAAGGGAGGACTGGTGCTCCTCACCATGGGGGGGTTCGGTTCAGGGGCATCCCTGTACATGAACAGAAACGTGCGCCGATGCCTCGGCTTCCCTCTATGCTCTGATCAGTCTTTTCCTTGTGCCAAGGCTAATGAGGAACCAGACATCCTTGGTCTAGAGGAGATCAGGGTGCCAGAGACCGACCAGCATCTAGCTGCCCGCAGCAACTAAGGTCCCGCTGCCGTTGATGGCAAGGTGTCCATCAGTGTGGCTCCAAGGTCCATCAATTTTGATGGCTCTGTCTTTGGCTCAAGAGCTGTTTCATCTTATCAAGTCAAAGTAGAAGTCCCTTCAGAATAATCTATGCGCAAAAGGAGCAACCCTGACCATCCTGTGCTACACCCCCCCGACAGAAGACATCTCATGAGAGTCCATAATGGACATGGTCCTCATGCACAGAGTATCGGCAAAAACCAGACAGGGCCATGACGGGACAAAATAAAAAGGCCACAAAATAAAAATTAATGGCAGGCAGCAATCGTTGGCAAGCACTGAAGCACCCCCGCTGGAGGAGAAACAGACTATGAAAGGAAACTTAACTGCAGCATCAAAAACCCTGACTACGAGCACTATGGGGAAGCACCAAGAGGGACCAGCTATTGCAAACCAGGTGGAAAAAAGTTTTCCAAAGGCCTAAATTCAGCCAACGTGAGCTCACTCACACACTGATGGTTCTAACGCTGTGGAAAAGGAGTGGAGAGGGGACCCTATGTGGATGCGTGGTTTAGGGCACGCTGGACCTGCTCAGTAAGCCATGTCAAAGTCCTCCAGATCGGTGCTCCATCTGATATCACCCCTGTGAGGACTACCATGCGCCTTGTCCTCTGAGCATAGGGAATGTATTAATAAACAGTATTTAGCCTTTCAAAACTAGAGAGCATCCATGAAATTAGTAGATTTGAAACAAGTTTACAAATTTTTATTTATTTATTTTTTTAACTATATACAATTAAGCTACAATCTGTTGCAGGACAACATGGTCAGGGCTAGTAGTGGACCTGGGATTTAAATAAGTTGATAGAGAGCGGGTCCATTAATAATTAGCCAGACAGACTTGATTCGCCATCTCTTATTTTAAAGCATTAGCAACATGGCAGATCCTAAAGGAAAATTGGTTACTACCTGCTAATTTTTGTTCCTGTAGTACCACAGATCAGTCCAGACTCCTACGTATTGCCTCCCCTCCAGCAGATGCAGACAGAAAAAGTTTCACTGTCACTGTACTTAACCCAGTGTGCCACCTGCAGTCGCTCAGAATGGTCCTTTACCCAAGCCAAGATGACAGCAACAACCCTAAATTTCTAAGCAAGCTTAGTTCCCTCCAACAAGCCAGAAGGTGAAGTTGTCCAAAAAGACAACAGAAAACTCATGTCCCAAATTTAATGTAAGCGATCGGCATTGAAAACTTCCAACAACTCCACACTATATACAAACCAACAGTACGAGCGGCAGACTCTCCCCACCAGTGAATGGGCGGGTCTCTGGACTGATCTGTGGTACTACAGGAATGAAAATTAAAGACTCCTGGGATGTACCTAAGCTCCCCTTAAGTCAGGTGGGAGGTGGAGAGTTCTGCTCGTAGAACACCTCTCACTAAAGCACATGGAAGCCAGAACCCCTGACATCCAAGCAACAATGCCTAGCAAGAGTGGGCAACAACTTCCCAGTAGCCACCCAGCAAATTTCATGCGGACACCCCTAATGAGACTCAGCGCAGGAAGTCGCCTGAAAACGCGTCAAGTGCATCCTTAAACTCCCCAGTAGCAAGCACCCTTTAGAAATGTAAGTTAACTCCATTGCTTCTTTCAGCCACCATGCAACTGTAGCCTTAAACTACTTATTTTCCTTCTCTGGACCATGCCACAGTACAAAGAGGAGATGTGATCTCTGGAAATCATGTGACCTTTAGATACCTCAATAATGCATGCCTCCACTCTAAGAACCTAAGCACCCCTGCATGAGGCGTAGAGGAATCCAAAGCGGAACACAGACTACCTCAGGCAGAAACGAAGGTACCATGCATAAAAATACCTCCAACTCAGACATATGTAGGAAGAGATCTCAACACAACAGCGCCTGGAGCTCCTCAATTCTCTTGGCTGAACCAATGGCAACCAAAAAAACCACTTTAGTCAAGTCTAACCATAGCACTCTCTAGTGGTTCACACAATCTTCTAAGGACTAGATACAGATTCCAAGATGGACAAATGTTCTTAGCTCCCTGAAGGAACCATAGAACATCCAGATGTGCAGACAGATGAGACCCTTGCACCTTACCCCAAAGACAACCCAAAGTTGCTACCTGGACACTCAGAGTTAAAGGCCAGTCTCTTGACCAGAACCTTTTTCTGTAGAATAGCCAAAGTGTGTGACACTGTAGCCTGAACAGACTGAGGCTACACTCAGTCAACAGCAGACCAGGACTCAACGATCCTCCAAATTCTCACATACATCAAGGATGTAGAAAGTGGAAATAACCACTTTGTCTCCTCTCAGAAGCGAAGCCACGAGACAGATGTGAGCCGCCTAACTCAAAAATATTGGGCCCTGGTGGAAAACAGTCGACCGATGTCAGACTCTCAGGGGCCCATCTATGGCCATCTTGATTAGATCTGGTCGATGTGGCACTTTGGAGCTACCAGAATCACATTGCCTGGATGTTTTTCTATCTATCTGCCGTAATCTATCGTCCACCAGAGGCCGCAGGCGTGAAGACAAAGAATAATCCCTCAAGGCCATGGAGGCACCACTGCTCCAATTCCTTTGTACTGTGTTCTGTTCAGCGGCTGAAAACTGACACCTTGGGGTACTCTTTGGTCGGGATAGCCCCATCTCCGTGAATGAGACACTTCGCTGCCTCAGACAGTACCCATTCCCTGGGGTCTAATGTTCTCAGACTGATAAAATCCACCTGAACTCTGGCTATGTGAGACACTGCCAGCCGTTCTAAATGCTTTTCTCCCAGAGAATCAAGACCTGGGCCTCTTGAGCCGCTGCCTGATTCTTGGTTCTGCCTTGGCGTTTGAGATAGTCCACCATTGTCTGATAGGATCCCAACTAGAAGGCCACATAACCTTGGCAGACAGGCAAGCAACACGAGTTGTACTGCTCTCGTCTCTAACACATTGTTAGGCCATGAGGCCTACTGTTTCAACCACTGGCCCTGCCACACCGCCCTCCATCAGTGGTAAAGATTATCCAATTCTGCAACACACTCTAGATTGGTGTGAGTAAGCACCATGAAAGACTTGCCCTGGCTTCCCTCTTGAACAGATGAGGAAGATTCCTCATCAACAGATTCCAGCAAGAGAAGAGCCCTTGCAGAGGCCGCATATATGCAAACGCCCAATGCATTAATTCCAATGTCAATGCCATAGAACCTAGACCTGTACAATACCTAGTCCCTAGAATGGAACACAGTTGCTAGAATAAAGAAAATCAGACAAATTAAAAAAAAAAAAAAAAAGGGACCAACTAATAGAAAACAGCCATGCTGAGCCTGTAGCTGCCTTGTGACGGGGAGGGATCTGAACCACAGATTTACACCCCACAGATGAAAGAAGCTAGCGTACGAAAGGGTCACCAACTCCCAGCTCGTCCACCTGGGCCAGACAGGGAAGGATCCACTAGGACCCAAACCCTCCCTGGGAGGAAGGCTCATAAATCCAAAACAGTCTCCTGACTGCAGAACTACAGGTTTTGCACCATCTACTGGAGACTGAGAAATACTGAGGGAGTGCAGGTGGCACACTGGGTTAAGTACAGTGTGAGTGAAACTTTCTCTGTCTCCATCTGTTGGAGGGGAGGCAAAACCCATAAGTCTGGACCGATATGAGTGGATCAATTCCATGTATGTCAAACAACCTGGACTAGCCATGCCTGCGGGACAGGAAGTTAAGCTTAACAGACCATTAGTCTGCCCTAACATAGCATTTTTTTTTTGTTAAGTAGATCAAGTCTGACTTATGTTATTGCAAAATGAAGCTAGGCAGACTAGATGGGGCTTAGGATTTTTGTTTGCCATCAGGAATCTAGTGACCAGATCTTTTTTTTGGTGGGGGTGGGGTAGGCTGTGGGTCTGTATCCTGGCGTCAAAAAAAGAATATTTTGCCATTAACTGCTTCTACGGTATGCATTACTTTTTGAGCTTGTACTGCTAAGGCAGCTTCTGCCTGAGCTTAAATGAAATAGTAATTGGCATCACACACACACACACACTAAATACCCTGCGCCTTTGAAAATGAAAACTGCACCATTTAGATCTGACAAGGCTGCAGCTTGTCTGCACAGTTCTGGGACTTTAGCAGCATGCTCTACTCAGCAACACATGTATTACATAAGCAGAATACAAGAATTATGTCTTCAAGTCTCCGTTTTTATACCATCAATTTTAGATAATTTTGCTTAACTAAGTTTTGGTGAGATGTAAGGCCTAGGCTGGATATCCACAACAAACAGCATAAAGAGGTAGGACTGTCCGAGAGTACGACTGTACTAAAGGAGCAGGACCTACGCACCTCTGAGGCAGTGACCTGACCTGTTTATACTTACCATGTGGCCCAAGCGCACGACAGGGCTATGCACGTAATCCTCCACCAAGGAATGGTAGTGAGTGGAAAACAGCGTGCGGCACTTTATATTTTCAGCAAGTTCTTTGACCACGGCACTAGCTATGGCTGTGCCATCAAATGTGGCTGTGCCCCTACCTGAAACACAAAGATAATACTGGCAGGGATGTTCCAACTTCAGACTTGATAATCAACAACTGTTTAAAAGCTTTCAAAGAGGAGAATACAGAGGATGCTTTTTATTAGGGCAATGAACATGCATTAACCTAATAAAAGCTGTGCTTTGTACTCAACAACTCTAACATTTAATTTTTGCCACGTTAAGAGGTAGATTTTCAAAAGCCATTTACATAGATGTGTTATCTGTCTAAACGGCACAATTTGGTATATTCAGCCTTTTATCCAGATTTAAAAAAAAAAAGGGCCATAACTAACTCAGCCCGATAAGTTGCGATATTAAGCAGATCTAAAGTTAAAAAATATCTTATCCAGCTAACTTTAACCTTGCCCAAGTATTAAATGGCACAGCCACACCACTGAATATCCACTTACTTAGCCAGCTATATCTGAATACTGACCTCACTGTGTCATTTTTCTCTCTAATTGGAAGAAAAGTTCTTTCTTGTGTTCTAGATCAAGAAAGAGGATATGGACAGCACATCATACTTAACCCACTTACTGGACAAAGAAAAACCCAAGGCCAGTGTTGTCTGCCTGTACAGCAATCATGCAGTTAGCTACCAGAGGCCATCACACAAATAAGATGTCACAAAATATAATTAGTTTAACCCTATTTGAATCTGCTATTTAAAAAAAAAAAAAAAAAATCTCCTGCTATCACAAGATGTCTGGCTCCAAGACAGTTATCTCCAGTTTCTCCTGCATTTAACAACTTAAGTCTGCATCTAACTACTCTGGGGTTTAAAAAAGTGGCTACCATTTTTTAAACCAGTCTGTACCACAGCTAAAAGGAGAAGGAATAATTACATTTTCTAGTTGCTTGCAATTTCACAGCATGGAATCAAAAGCAGGCCCAGCTGCAGAATATGGTGTTTCTTGTGGAAGTGGGGTAAACAAGAGAGGGGTGGCTACAACAAGAGGCACCCTTGGGGGCACACGAGGCCTCATTCCCCACCAGGCCGATTCTCAGATTCTGCTTGCCTGCATGTTCTTCCTTAGCTCTTAGCAGTGCGAGTAGGTGAGTGGCGCTTCAGGCCATGCTGCCTGCGCAAGACTTGTGACTAGACCCATGCAGGGTCCCATCGATACATACGGTGTCCCCAGCTACTCAAACCAGGAGTCAAAGTAGGTGACAGGAAATGGTAGCAGACCCACCACTAACTGATGTTCCTGCTGTGCGGGTAGAATTATGTGGGACAGTGGAGTTGAAGTAGAAAATACAGCATGACTAGAGGAGATCAGCAGAGACAGGAGGCGATAAGGGGAAGCAGATGAGAGGAAAGACAGGGAAGAAGAGTTTTATAAAAGCATAAAAAGGGAGGAAGGAAAAGAGGGAAAAGTTAGAAAAAAAAACAAAAGGAATGAAAAAAAAAGAGGCAGAGCAGGAAAAAAAAATGACACAGAAAAAAAAAAGTTTGAACTTTTTACCTGTTAATTTCATTGCCTGTATGTCCCCAGATTAGTCCAGACTCCTGGGATTTGCTCTCCTTCCAGCAGATGGAGACAGAGAAAGTTCTGCTAGCATATAACCTGGTGTGCCACCCACAGTTCCTCAGTATTTCTCTGTCTCCAGCAGATGGTAGCGGTGCAAAACCGGCAGTCTGTGAATTAGTTAAAGAGTTAGGTTAGGACTGAAGATTACCTCCCAGAAGGTTGTTAGGTCCTGGTGGGGCCATCCCTTCTAGTTTGAGGTGGACAAGCAGGAGTTTGGAGATCCTTTTTTGGCTCTGTCCTTATTGCCACTGGGAGGTTGTTCAACTGGTGGTGCCAGCTCCTCCCCCCCCCCCCCCCCCCCCCCAAGGAAGACGTGAGGACCCTGCGGCTGCTGCTTCAAGGAAGTGTTCTTTTTGTGTTTGCTTTCATATTTGTTTTTTTTTTTTTTTCTTCGTGCCGCGTAACTCGAGGCCAAGGTAGATTGGTAAGGGCTCGTTTTCGGGTTTTCCAGCATCCTCTCAGCAGCGGCAAAGACACGCGAAGGAAGCCATGCCACGTGGCAGCTGTTGTGCTACACGTGGAGAAGTGCGCACACAAGCCTGGACTCCTGCAGCTCTCTAGAGAAGAGAGCAGCTCGGGCGTGTCGGGAACACATCAGACCACTGCAGGGATTGCAGATGAGTCCAATGCAACTACGGTTCATTCCCAGTGCACCTGGGAGCAGTGGCCATCTTGAATTTCTTAGCCACAACAACTGAGGCTGCAGGTGCAGAAGGAGCCCTTCCCCCACCGCTGTCCCCAGCTGTTATGGAGACCAACAGAGGCCCAGGGGGCTCAGGAACCTCTGCCTGAGAGAAAGAGGACGTCCTGGGGGAGGATCCATCAGGATTTTCTCCAGATTTTGTCCTGCTTCACAAGGCTTATCTTGCCAGGAAGGTTGCGGGCCATCGTATTTCCAGCATGAGGGACAGACTCCGCATCCTTCCAAGCGGTCCAAAGAGGACGCAGGCGAGTGGAGCGACCAGGGTTCGGCAAGTACTGAGTCAGCTTAAGTGTTGGGAGGATGCAAGCGAGCCTTCGGGGAGCTGCTGGAGGAGGACACGTCGCCAGGAGTGGGGCCAAGCCATCATAGTGGAAGGGGACAATCGGAAGGTGATTGTTCTTTTCCACAGGGAAGAATTGTGGCCCTTGATTCCATATGTTCTTAAGGAGCTGGGGGAATCAGGGAACCACCGAAAGATTCGGATCATGAAGAGATGGACTCAGTCAGGGAATGTTTAGAGGTACAGCAAAAGCTTTCCCTTTCCATAATGTGCATAAAGAAGCTTGTGATCCGGGAGTGGGAGACTGCGGAGGTCGGCAGAGCTATGGACAAGCTATATCCGTTAGAGGACACGGGAGTTGTTTCAGAGGCTTAAGGTGAATGTCTCAGTATTGGCTGTTACTAAGAAAGCAACTATTCCTGTGGCTGGTTCGGCTGCGATTAAGGATATGCAGGATAGGAAGTTGGAGGTCCATCTCAAGAAATATTGGAGGTATCGGCCCTGGGTAGTCGAGCTGCAGTGTGCAACAGTTTTATGATTCGGGCTGGGTTCAACAGTCACAGTCTGATAAGGTGATGTCAGAGGCCAAGTGCTTGGAAGCAGTGGTGGCCTATGGAGAAGAGGCATTGTATGATCTCATCAGAACATCCTCCAGGACTATAATGTCTGTGGTCTCAGCCAGGCAATTTCCTTGATTGTGAATCTGGTCAGCAGACGACTGGTCTAAATCTCAGCTTGGAGCGCTTCCCTTTAAAGGGAAAATGCTTTTTGGAGAAGATTTAGAGAAGCTCGTGGAGCTCCTGGACAAGAACAAAGGTCATAGGTTGCCAGAGGACAAGCCGAGTGGCGGCAATAGGTCCCCTCTCTACATGCCCTTGCTTCAGAGCAAAAAAAATCGGCTGTTTCGGCAGAGTCGGGCTTCAGGAAGGGATCAGAGACAAAGCACTGGGAGGCAGTCCTGGACCCAGTCCTTTTGAGGCCGAAAGCCAGCTAGAGACAGTTCCGGTTTTACAGGGAGTCTGACACTTTTCTTTGAGGAATGGGCCAAGATCACGTCTGATCAATGGGTCCTGTGATAAAACAAGGTTACGCTTTAGAGTTTGCGACCGCTTAAGCCACGGTGTAACCGTAGAGGTTCCGAACTGGATAGTGGTTACAACCAACGCCAGACTCTCCGGTTGGGGGGGGGGGTGCTTTAGGCCAGGCTCAGTTGGCGCAGGGGCAGTGGTCACCAGGAGGAGTCGTCACAGCCAAGCAATCATTTGGAGACCACAGCAGTGTGCCTTGCGTTACAAGCTTTTCTGCCTCTATTACAAGGGTGGCTGGTAAGGATTTTATCAGACGATGCAACAGCAGTGGCTTACATTAACTGACAAGGTGGGACCAAGAATTGAGCAGTGGATCAAGGGCCTAGAAACTAATTAGCTGGGCAGACCAGAATCTGAAGTTATTGGGACCATCTCACATAACCAGGACAGGCAATGTTCAGGCAGAATGCCTCAGTCGTCAGCAGCTAGATCCCGGGGAGTGGGAGTTGTCAGTAGAAGCGATGAGGCTTATCCATCTCAAGTGGGGGAACTCCCTGCTTAGACTTGATTGCAACTCAAAGAAATGGCAAAGCTCCACACTTCTTCAGTTGCAGAAGGGAACACAAAGTAGGAGGAGTCAATGCTTTAGTAATCCCATGGCAGGTAATGGGCTTAGTATTGCGGAGAATAAAGGTTCATCTGAGAGCGGTGATTTCTAGTGGCACCGGAGTGGCCTCGACAGCCCTGGTTTGCAGATTTGCTCAATCTCGCGGTGGTCATTCCGATGCATCTTGCTTTTCTTCCCAATATGCTGCATCAGGGGGCTCATTTGTCTCGCGGCTTGGCTTCTGAAAGGAAGTATCTGAGATGCAAGGGAAATCCTGAGGATGTGGTCTCCAGCCTGTTGCAAACTAGGGAGACTTCTACATCCTTAACCTATGTGAGGCTTTGGAATGTCTGAGTCTTGGTGTGCAGAGCAGGGGACTTGATCCTACTTGAGCACATATTTTGACCTTCTTGCAGCAAGGGTTGTTGAAGGGTTTGGCCTTTAATTCCCTCGGAGTCCAGGTGGTGGCCTGGGCTGCTTTAAAGGCATGGTACAGGAAGCAGACCTAGCTGCGCATCCAGATGAGGTCCATTTTATCCAGGAGGCAAAGCATTTGCGGCCTCCAGTGTGGAAGTTATATCCCCCCGTACTTGGTTCTCAGGGGATCGTGTATGGTTCAGTTCAAACCGCTTCAAAGAAGAACGAGGAAGGATTTTACCTTAAAGGTTGTCGTCTTGGTAGCAATTTGTTCCGCTAGAAGGATTTTGGAGCTTCAGGCTCTATCGGGCAGGGATCCTTTTTTCAGGATGGAATTTCTTTGCATACATTTCCTTCCTTTAATCTGAAGGTGAAATGGGCCTTGATGCGGTATCTTAAAATCATTAATAGCTTTCTGCAATTGGCCCATCCTTTTGTGATAGTGCCACTCCATAAGATGGGACATAAGGCTGCAAAATCCACCATAGCCTGGTGATTGAAAGAAGCGATAGGTTCAGCGTACTTTGGTCAGGGTTGCTCCATTACTAAGGGATTGAGAGTTCACTCTAAACCAATCGCAAGCAACATCATGGGCCGAATGGCAGCAAGTGTCGCCACAGGAGAGTTGTAGAGTGGCTACTTGGAAGTCGTTGCACACTTTCGCCAGACATTATCACTTGGAAGTCCAAGTTCCAGATGCCATGGCTTTTGGTAAAATTGTACTTCGAGTGGGACACTATCAGTCCTACGTTGTTTAGGGAAGCTTTGGTACATCCCAGGAGTCTGGACTGATCTGGGTACATATAGGGAAAGGAAAATTGGTTCTTACCTGCTAATTTTCATTCCCGTAGTACCACAGATCAGGCCAGAGTCCTGTCCAGTTGGGATAAAGAGGCTTGGAGAGTCCACTCCATCTGTTGTTGTAAATAGATTAAGGACTGGCACAGTTTTCGTTTCTTCTGTGGTTAATGTTGGAAAGAACCGTTCCCATTAGGGGGTTTTCCACATCTTACTGCTCGGTCAGGGAACGTATTTGTTTAGTTTCATTGGTATCTTGGCTTGGTTACAAGTCAATACTGAGGAACTGCAGGTGGCACACCAGGTATATGCCAGTGTCAGCAAAACTTTCTCTATCTCCACCTGGTGGAAGGGAGGCAAAAACCCAGCAGTCTGGATTGACCTGTGGTACTACAGGAACAAAATTAGCAGGTAAGAACTAATTTTCCTTTTTCGGAAGTCCTGCTATACTAGACCAGTCCAAACCAGTCGATTATGTCCCCCTACCAACCAATGGAGGCAGAGCACTCAGATTTCTCAGACATCTGTACTACTATACATAGGGGTGTAGTTTAGAGAAATCCTAGTTAAAGGATAAAGCGCTAAAAAAAACCAAAAAAAACCACCATACTATATCATTCACCATATTAAAAAGCACTTCAAAACATGTATGGAGAGAGAAAACAAAAAATAACAGCAAGGGAACAGACAGACAAAGGTAGACCGGTTCTCTCAGAATATATATCTGAAAAAGGCCCCAAGGCCCAGGAGGATACTGGACAGGTATAGCAGGTCTTAAGGAAAGGAAATTAATGCGTACAAATTTCTCCTCTCATGTCTTCCTGCTACACCAGTCCAATCCAGCAGAAGTACCAAAGTCCCACTCTGTAGGGAGGAAGTAAGGGCCACTTTGAGAACTATCGCTCTGTAAGGTGCACAGTCTTTAGCCAAAACCTCTATTCTGTAATGCTTTTCAAAGGAATACAGTCAACCAGGTAGCTGCCTTGCAAATGTTTTAGGGTGCCATAGTAATAGCTTCCGCCCAGAACGAAGACCGAGCACAGGTAATTGCTGGACCACTACAGCCCCTGAGCTAATAAGCTGAAGAAATAGCATCCTTGATTCACCTAGCTAAAGCAGCTTTAGAAGTCGCTTTACTCTTAAGCAGCCCTGGAAACAAAACAAAAAACAAACAATCTAGCCAACCTATATAAAGAAACTTCCACATCTCTGATGGAGAACATGATGCACATCAAGGTAGCTCAAGGGCCTCTGCAATACTCATCCTTTGAAAAGGCCAGTAGAGCAATGAAAACCCAATACCACATAAAAAGGACAGCACAGGACAGAAAGACACCGACAGATGCAATAACCAGAAAGGGATCTCTGGAAGACAGACAGAGCCCAAATCTCTAAAATGCAGCAAACAGAGCAAACGGACCAGAAAAATAGCCTTCAAGGTATTATTTTTTAAGGAAATCTGCTTTGAAGGCTCAAAGGGGAGAGCAACTAACGCCTTAAAAACCAGATTGCAAACCCACTGAGGAACTAGGGGTCTACACGGCAGCCGGTCTCAAGTCCTGTAGGAAATGGGAAACATCTAGATGTGCAGCCACCGACCATGAACCTTGCACCTGCAGTAGGCAATAGCTGTAACCTGAACCTTCAAGGAATTCAACGCTAAACCCTTATCCAAGCTTCGCTGAAGAAAAGCCAAAATTGAGAAACTCACAGTATATATACTTGTGCAGTGACATCAGCCTGCCCGTATTCTCTTCAAAAGCAAAATGTGGACAGACTAGCAAAACACACTTGATTAAAAACAGACAACTAATACTGTACTCAAGCAAGAAACACTGAGTTCAGTCACAGAATGGATTAACACTTATCAGTAATCCCTTGAAATTTAGCCCTGCAGGAGGACCATAACGTAATCAATCATTCAGCAGCCAAAGGTGGGAAGCTGGATTCATCTGTCTGTCCTAAAGAAAAGGAAAATTATCAAGTAGTAATTTCTCATTTCTTAGCGTCCAGACAGATGAACCCAGAACCAGTGCAATGTACCCAAGCTACTCCTGAACAGGGTGGGAGGCTGCCTGTGGACCAGTCAAAATTGCACGTACAAAGGCTGCATCCTCCCAGGTCTGCACATCCAGACGATAAATACCTGGAAAAGGTGTGTGAGGAGGACCACGTCGAAGCTCGGCAAACGTCAACGGGAGACAACAATCTAACCTCAGTCCATGACACTGCCTGAGCCCTAGTGGAATAAGCCCTAACCTGAGTGGGCAGCGGCTGTTCAGCCGACACATACACGGCTGTGACTACCTCTTTAATCCAGCAAACTATTGTACCCCTTGAAGCTGGTTAACCGTTTTCCCCCATGATGAAGGACAAACAGGCGATCCAACTTTCTGAAAGGTTTAGAAACCACCAGCTATTTCACAACATATCTTGACATCCAAGGGATGCAACAGGCAGTATCCTCCGCATCTCTTTCCTTATCCAAGGGAAAATCTGAGACCACTTTAGGCAAGAAGGAAGGAACAGTACGCATCTGTATCGCCCCTGGAGTCACCCAAAGGAAAGGCTCCCGGCCAGACAAGGCCTGCAACTCGGAAATTCTATGCGCAGAACAAATCGCCACCAGAAACACAGTTTTCAAGATCAGTAACCATAAGGAAAGCTATGCAGTGGTCAAAACATAGGGCCCAAGAAATGAAACACCAAGTTAAGACTCCACAAAGGAACCGGTAAGCGCAAGGGAGGATGAAAATGTTTCACTCCCTTCAAGAAACGGGCCACATCAAGATGAGATAAGGATTCACCTGGCCCCTGAAACAGGCAAGAGCCGCTACCTGAAACCTTCAAGGAATTAAGGGCCAATCCTTTATTCAAACCATCCTGCAAAAATTCCAAAATGAGCGGGATCCTAACTGAATGAGGAAGCACTCCAATCTTCACACCAAGCCTCAAAGACTCGCTAAATCTGCACATAGGTTAAGGAATGGAGAACTTTTGTCCTCATAGCAAGGTGGCAAACACCACAGGCGAGGGGGGGGGGGCACCAGGAATCATTGCAGATCTGCATACCATAGACTTCTGGGCCAATCCGGTGCCACCAGAGACACCATCCCACTGTGCCCTTCGATCCTTCGAATCATTCTTCCCAATAGGGGCCACAGGAGAAAGGCATAGAGCAGCTTGCCTTCCGGCCAGACCTGCACGAGCATCGATCCCCAAAGATCTCTGCTTTCTCCTGTGACTAAAGAATCGAAGAACCTTCACATTGCAAGAAGTTGCTAGATGGTCTAGAAATGGAAGTCCCCAGTGATCCACTATCAGCTGGAACACCTCGTCCAACAAAACCCGTTCTCCTGGGTCCAGACTCTCCCTGCTGAGAAAGTCTGCTCTTACGTTGTCTTTTCCTGCAATGTGTGAGGCTGAGATCTGCTGAAGAGGAACGTCCGCCCATTCCATAAATTGGTCTCTCTCTTGTGATACTTTCTGACTCTTGATTCCTCCCTGCTGATAAATGTAAGCCATTGTTGTTGCGTTGTCCAAGCATCTCTCTCCCATTCTTAAAGATCTACATTGGCTCCCAATCCCACATCTTTTCCAATTTAAGACCCTCATGCTCATACACTACACAACCAGAACATACATTGGCTCAATAACTCACTCACCTTCCACAGCCCCAACAGACTTACTAGATCTCACTACATGGCTACCCTACACACACCCTCACCTAAGCTCACTCACCACACCTCATCGAGAGAGCGTGCTCTATCCATTGCAGGGCCAGCATTATAGAATTCCATGCCTTCTGACCTTCGCCAAGAAGACTGTTTACAAAAATTAAAAAACCTGGCTCTTCAGACAGGCATTCTCATGATCCACTCCCTTACACCTCGTGCACCCAGCAGAAATCCCCGACCTCGCTACTTTATTGTACTATGCTGCTATATTGTACAATCCTGTATTTTTCTACTGTTCCTCTATCACCCATTTTTACCTCTTTATTCAGTTCTCCCCCCCTTTAATCTTCCCCCTTCCTGCTGTTTATGTTGAAACAGTTATGTGTAAAGCCATTTTGCTATATTTTTTTTTGTTACCTGTAAACCGATATGATGTTCCCAATGAATGTCTGTCTAGAAAAACTTTAAATAAATAAATAAATAAATAAATAAATAAATAAATTATTCGGACCGCTCAATCCTACAGCTGATCTGCAAGTATGCCAACTGGACCGCCTGGGCTTCCAGCCGATTGATGTTCCAGAGAGTCTCCTCTGTATTCCAGCACCCTTGCGCCATCAGTTCCCTTTGAGCTCCCCAACCTTGGAGATTCGCATCTGTCGTAAGTACCAACCAGTCCGGTGACATCAGGGAGATTTCCTCTCTCAGATCTGCTTGTGCCCACCACTGGAGGTGAGAGCAGACTTTAGTAGGCAGGTGGAGCCAAATCAAATAGTCCAGAGACTGCAGGTTCCATTGAGACAGCAGGGAACGTGAAGTGGACGCATATGCACCCTTGCCCATGGTACTACTTCCAGGGTTGCCGCCATCAACCCGAGCATCTGTAGATAGGACCACACTGTCAGGCGTATAGTGCTCACCAAGAGATGCATATGCACCATCAACTTCTGAATACGAGCTTCTGGAAGAAAAACCTTGCTTCATGTTGAACCGTACACCCAGATACTCCAATGATTGAGATGGCTGAAGACTGCTTTTGGCAAGGTTTACCACCCAAACGAGCTTCGGCAACAAAGATCAGCTTGTGGGTCCCCAGACAGCTCTCTTCCAGAGGCTTGGTCAGAACCAACCAGTCACCTAAATACGGGTGTACAAGGATCCCATCCTCTCTCAGTTCTGCTGCTGCTACCACCATAACCTTGGAAAAGGTTCTGGAAGCAGTGGCTAGACTGAAACTGATAATGGCACTGCAAAACGCAGAAAACGTTGGTGCTCCAATTGGATAAGAACATAGAGGTACACCTCGGACAGATACAAGGAAGGCAGAAATGCCCAACTGTACAGTCATTATCACTAAGTCAATGTTTCCATGCGAAAGTGAGTCGCCAGCAAATGACGGTTGACCCCTTTGAGATCCAGGATGGGTTGAAAGAAGTCCTCCTTCTTAGGCACAATGAAATAAATGGAATATCGACCCATATTTTGAGGCGTGGGTACTGGAACCACAGCCCTCAGACTGAGGAGCCTTGACAGCATACTCTCAACTGCCTGCTTCAACTGCGGGGAGTGGCAGAGAGATACCATGAATACATCCCAAGGAATACTGCGAAACTCCAGCACATATCCTCCTTGTATTACCTCCAGAATCCACTGATCCGATGTAATCTCGACCCACCTCTGATAAAAGAGAGCACACCGCTCCCCTATCGCCTACTCCCAGGGGTGGATCAGATACAGATGAATCATAATGCCTTCTTGCCTCAAAAATGCTGCCACAACCACCATGACCTTGGTGAAACGTCCGAGGAGCTGGGGCTAACCCAAAAGGGAGTGCCCTAAATTGAAATATTCCAAACGATTCAAAAACAGATACTTCTGCTGGGAATTAAAGCAAGCTTCTGACATGTGCAGGGAAGATACAAACTTTCCCTGATGAATTGCCATGAGCATTAAAGCGAAAAGTCTCCATTCTGAAATTCTGAGGTTTCAGTTTCAATTTACCCCTTTCAAATAGAGAAAGTGTTTGCAAGACCCATCCCTTTTGGGAATTACAAAATAAATGGAGTAACGTGCGAGATTCCTCTCTCTAAGGAGAACTGGAACGATAGCCTGCAACAACTAAAGTTTCAGAGTATCGCTGAAGAACAAGAAGAAACCACAAAGGCATCAGGAATGGGTTTAAGGAACTACAGGGTGTAATCAAACTAGATCACTTCTAACACTCACTGATCTGGAGGTTATTTGGGTCTGCTCCTGATAAAACTGCTACAAGCAGCCACCTACTGGAAGAACCAGAGTGTGAATCCATCGAACTTCATTGAGATGTTCAAGCAGTTATGGAGGAGGAAGTTTAACTCTGTCATGAGCTTCTGGAAACCCCGAAAGGGTTGATCTCTCCCTCTCAACCCCTGAGAACCCAGTCTACACTATCAGGCATTCCTAGATTGACCCTGAACTCTAGTAGAGCGATACAAAGTGAGGGGAACCTCTGCAGTTTGGGATCATCCAAATTTTTCACCAACTGCTCTAGATCTTTCCTGAACAGCAGCTTCCCCTTAAAAATGGAAGCTTACTCAGCTGAAACTTGAACCAGGAATTCACCACCCATTTGAGCAGCTCCTGGTTGCTACTGATCTAGAAGAAGCCCGGAGATGATCACAGAGCATCAGTTAAGAAAGCAGCTGCTAATTCCATACGAGCTGCCTCATCACTTTCTGGGAACTGTTGAATCCAGCACAGAAGCACTCAAACCACACAGCGACCACAGACAGAAATCTGCACAGAGAGCTGGAGGTAAACAAGTGCTGCTTCAAAGGAAGCTCAACCTTCCTATCCTAGGGATCCTTAAGAGAAGTGTTACCTTTCACCGGAATAGCAGAAAGCTTGGAAACAGCTGTGACTACAGCATCCACCCGAGACATCGGAAACAGGCACTTAGGCGAATTATAAGGAAGAGGATACAGCTTGAGACAGTTTTTTACCCCCTTAAGTCTGCTTTCAAGGAACTCCCATTGCACTAGCACCATGTCCTCTACCGCCATGTGTTAAAGGCTTCTATGGACACCAGCCAGAACCTTAGAATCCACAATTTGGAGGCAGGATATCACCTGATCTATCAATGCTAAAATCTCCTCCTCAGGAAAGATGTATAACCATATCATTCTCTGTCTGAGCCTAGAACCCTTTCTTTCATGGAAGCACAGGTGGCTGACTCCAGCTGATCACTGGGATCATCCTGAAATTCATTAGCATCAGGAGGAGAGTCTGCTGTCCCTTTATGCTTGAGGGGTGCTAGGCCACTAGGAAAGAAATTAAGAACTCCAGAAAAGCCTCTGTGCCTTTCGCCTCGCCAGGCTTCTGTATTGTACAGAAAGCTTTCATGCAAAAAAAGAAAAAAAGAATTCAGTTAAACTCTTCAGGAGATTTAACCTGCCCCAAAGAAGCCCTTTGGAATGGATCCCCCTCAGGGGCCAGGACTGGGGTATCCTCACCAGCCCCATCTGTCGATTTCTTCTACTGCTGGGCTGAGAAACCTGCGGGTGTTTGGCTTAAGAGCTTTTCTATCTTGGCTCTCTCTCCCAGAGCAGGAAGCTGCGGCCCAGGCATGCCACTTACTCAAGAAGTCTAACAGATTAGGCTCACAGTCCGGTGCTTACAACCTGCCTCCAGGCCAGCACCACAGCTACTCTAGACTCTTGCCTTTTTTTTTTTTTTTTTTTTTCTTAAAGCGGCAGCCTGCGAGCAAAATACTGGGGGGGGGGGTTAAGGAGGAAGGTGGAAGATTCTCTCCACATGAGCCTGAAGGCTAAAAATTATTTCAAAATTTTTTTGAGAAGAAAACCTCCTCTCTTCCAAAAAGGCTCTACCAAGCCCCCCACTGGGACTGGGAGCCTGTTTAACGGATTCTCTTCTCCTGGGTGTACCAGAGGTCTGGTCCGAAACAGCACTTAGATCTTAACTAAAAATCCTGCTGTACCACCATCTGCTGGAGGCAGATTATACTGCGATTTCTCTGAGCTGCACCAGTGTCATCATGGAGAAATCTGTGTGTTCTGCCTCCATCTACCCACCGATTTGGACTGGACTGGTGTAGCAGGACATGGAAACTACTTTATTCCTAGAATTTAAAAAGGTATTGAACACATCTACATATAAACTTTCTGAAAATGTACACCAACATTAAAGACACTGCCTCAGCCCCAAACAGTTACTGTGCGTAAACCAGGCTAAAGTTAAAAGTGACTTATCTAAGTTCCCACATGAGTGGAAAAGCAATTCCCAGTTCACAGGTATCCTTACAAGATCTTTGTAAAGACAAAACTGTCAGACAGCCACATATACATACCTAGCTCATCCAGAAGTACAAGGGAATGTTCCGTGGCATGCTGGAGAATGCTTGAAGTCTCACTTAGCTCAACAAAAAATGTACTCTCGCCTAAAAGATCAATGAGGCGACCATGATTTCAGATCAGCATTCATGCATTTACACAAGAACATCCTTCCAGGGTGACAAGGGTCAAACAAACAATCAAGTACACAAGATTGTGACTACACAGAACTACATCCCAGAAAAATGAAATCTGCGGCACAAAGACACAAACCATCAAGTTAAAAAAAAAAAAAAGAAAAAGAAAAATCTTGTAAATACTAAAGTTAAAACTTCTTTGACCATGGTGGGTTTTTCTGGATCTTTCATCATGGATTCAAACCACGGATTCAAACCACCATACTGAACACACTTGAGATGAGCTTGTTGGGCTCAAGGCACGGTCAACCTTATAAAACCAAAACTTACAAAATCCAAAAGTAGTCCTTTCTTAATATAATCAAATTACCAAACAGAGGACCATGCATTCTCTTATGTACACGGATGTCCGGTACTACTGAATCAGCTCCACCACAAATAGGTGATACTTTTTGGTGTAATACTGTTTTTATATTTCATCTTCTGCAACATAATTCTCTTGTTCTTGAAAAATATCCTATCACCTGAGGTGTATATTTAAAACATTGCTAATGGTCTTATTTCAGTAGCACTCTCTTATGCGGTCCTCTTATTTTGCCAATTTTTAAATTGCTTTGTACTTAGCTCTGTTTAGGTAGAAGTGATCTTCTCTTATGCTGATCGTTCATGTTAGCGAAATTGGAGCCGTCAGCCTGACACTGGCAGTGTTTCAACTTTCCCATCTTCCTCAGGGACTAAAAGAGGTTTTCGCTATCTTTTTCAGCCTTCCTCAACACCATGAGGAAATAAATATAAAATAAATAAAATAAAAACGGTATTTACACCAAAAAGTATCACCTATTTGTGGTGGAGCTGATTCAGTAGTACCGGACATCCGTGTACACAAGAGAATGCATGGCCCTCTGTTTGCTGGTAATTTAACCTTATAAAACCAACAACTAAGAGGCCCATAACTAGAAGAGAAAGGGCAATTTGGATCAGAAAGAGAGTACAAGCTTGCATGGTATCTATCCTTTCTTCAAGATCTGAACTACATTTTTTTTTTTAACCCATATGAGAAATAGACTGGGAAAAATGTATATTGCACGGTTTGAAGTGAAGCAACAGGGAGATATTAAGATGAACTGAAATGGCACAAGCAGTAAGAACAAAGGTGTGGTCACTGTGACAGTGGTCAAGGATGTTATCTTAAGTCAACTACGGCAGCACAATGGGGGGGGGGGGGGTCAGGGAAGAGGAACCTGTGGCAGCTCTGCTATGTTCTCTACAAGATTTACACAAAACTGGGTCAAAAGGAAAGCACAGCCTTTGTATACATTTTCCCACTCTACAAGCAAATAAACCATGGATTAGGGAAATTTCACCAATGACAAAAAAAAAAAAAAAAAAAAGCCTTCACAATCCTTCCATAAGGTTTTAAAAATCAAATGACATAAAAACAAAGAACTGCATCTCTTACCAGACATGATTCTGTCCGACGCGCCTAGTCTTGTAAAGACTCTGTCAACTGGCGTCAGCTTGCAGATATCAGCAGGCACATAGCACCCCAGCTGGGCCATGATCACCAAGAGCCCGGCCTGTGGGATGGAAGGTGAGAGCTCAGTACACACACATCTAAGATGAGCTTCCTACTGTCTTTCTGAATCACTCTCTCACATCCCTTCCCCCTCTCCCAGCTTTTTCTTCCCCATCCTGCAGTATAATGTCAACATTAATACACATGGTTAGTCCTGCAACTCTGCGAAGCCTGAATGCAGATGGGCATGGAAGTGTGTCCTCCCTTATCTGAGCAACTTTTCATGATCAAGTCAATGACATCCTTGATATATTCTGGAAGTGCTCGATCTTCCCCCACCTACGATATGCAAGAAAACTAACTTGCGTTCACCTGTCTCATGAGTGTGGATTTCCCCCCCATATTTGGGCCTGTGACCAGCACACAGGAGGCTCCACTATTGCTTCCTTGGTCTTCATCCTCACAGCCGATCACAATATCATTCGGGATGAAGTCATCACCAAAAAAGGTCTTTGAGATGCAAGGATGATGAGAGCTTCTGAGCTCCAAGAAGGGCCTGGTAGCCTCTGGCAGCACTATGAGAGGCCGGCACACTGATCCATCACCTCCCCGGCTATAGTGAGCTAAGCACATCAGGACATCTGCAAGCATGTCCAGAGAGAAAAAGAATACATTACACCTCTAATGCAACAGTAACAGCTAGATGTCTCCAGATATAAACTGCTTGTTTCCTTGTCCTTTGCGGGTCTTATTCTTAAGTCTATTCGCTTTTGTCCTGGTTCATTCTTTATGCATGACACTTATGTACCAAAAAAAAAAAAAAAGTTGCCCAGTTTTTTAAAATTCTTTTTAAGCTCACATTTCTCCTGTTCATACACTAAGTGTGAAACTCTTGCACAACCACACCCTTCACACATTGGAGGGTTTCAGAACACTTTAAACAGAATTCTCTCAAGAAACAAACCATACTGGCAAAAAGATGACAGCTGCTTTTATCACTGCTGCCCACTGAGCTATTCTGGATAGTGCTTCTTCCCCAGACCAGTAGTTGCTCAGAGGTTAAGAATATTTCTGTTGAGATGGCTGGACAAGACTTAAGGAAAACCGTACCTGAAGTACACACCCTAATTTTTCCAGGCAATTACTTAGTAACTTGAAGCAGCCAGCACATCCCTCAACGGCAGTCACCAAGTGTGCAATCCTAGGACTGCTTTCAGCTGGTGATCATATTGGGTCTGTAGTGATTCTAATTAAAAACAATACGGCCAGAAGTATACTGAAAGCGAGAAAAAGAGCATGCGCCTTGATCCAAGGTTCCTCGCCGAAGAATGTGCTGCAAGAGGGGTTTAGACTGGGGCACGGGTTGGGGGATAGAACATAATATCTAGCATGAGAAAGTGATTTATTCCACTCATTCTGGTCTGTGTATAAAAGGGAATGCTTGCTCCAAAGTAATTATTCAACCTGTGCTTTGTTTAGGGGCTGTGGTGTTTTTTTGCACCATGCAAAGAACTTTCAATGCAACAGAAGGCATTTTATTGTCAAAAGGAGCAGCATTATCCAAGATTCCACCCACTCCTCAGTGCCTCTCGACTTTAACTCTGGAAAAAAAATAGGAACAGGTTTCAGGAATATTTCCACATTTTCTGAAAGCAGACTCTGCCTCTCCCATCTGTAACAGAGTACATACCCGTCGTCATTGTTCCTTGTGAACACATCTGAATAAGGCACCCTTAGCAAACTCTCTCTATAGGAAAGCATGGCAGGACACACACACACACAAATTACAGCTCACCTCCCTTCAAACCGGAACAGCCTCGTCAGGGATGCACTAAATTATAGTAAAGTAATATTTGCTCCAGTCATAGGTGCGTTATGAGTGACTAATCTGTGCAAGAAAACTGTCATTTCTATATACGTTGTCCATTTGCAAATAAATATAACCTGTGGCTGGATATCTTGGTGCTCAGTTAATTTTTTGTACAAAAAAAAAAAGAGGGTAGAACCTAAGCCACTTCACTTTTCTGGGCACTACTGCCTTTTCAGTTTGTGAAAATGATACTTGATGCTGCCACAAATTATAATTTTCTGAAAGTAGACCATGGATAAACTATAGCACAACTTTCTCACGCTCTATAATTTAGCGTGTGACTCCAGATGAACAGGAGGTGTGATGAACTTTCTGATACAAGACTGTACCTTACAGATTTCATAGATTAACTTTTGTGCCAGAAAGTTATAACTTCTAGAGTTAGTTTTTTGTTCAGACATTCATACAGAGAAGAGAGGGAGGCAAGCCTGGAAAATTCCTGAGGCCCACTCCCACTGTTCCCTATAAAAAGCAACAAGGCATCACGTTACAAGTAACATTTTCTGAAATTAACCCAAAGGAAAATGTATCATACAACTTTCTCCGTGTTTACTGTACAAGGGTGGTAGTAACACTGAGAAAGTTCCAGTTCAGAGGGATTATGGGAAAGAAATATTGGAGCTAAAAGGCTGCATCACCCAATTCTAAAACATTTTCTCAGATTTAATATAAAAACATGGGTACCTTATTCCTTCCCACCATTAAAAACAACATGTGACGTGTGAGAGGGATGGAGGAGTCAGGATAATAAGCAATCTTGCTACTGGATCTGCCACCTTACCACAATCCTCAATGACAAAAGCAATGTTTCTAGACTCCTGCTTCTGTAATCACTGGAAAAGGCCTGTTTTTGACAGCATCTGCTAGCAATCAGTGTTTTTACAAGCTTATCCCTATGATTGGTCTACAATAAAAAAAAAAAAAAAAAAAAAAAAAGTACGCACCAAAATAGGTTGCACCTTCTAATCTATGATCCTCTTCTGCCTGATCTTTTAAATTCTCCACTCCCTGAACCACTTTTCCCTCCCCCTTAATACTGTCTAGCCTCTTTGTTCTTTACACGTCAATTTTCTTCATATTGTTACTTAGCAGCTCTCTCACAGTGTCAGCGGGACAATTCTGTTTTCACTACTTGCGCCTGTGGCTCCTCCCTCCCCTCTATAGCCCAATTTTAGTCCAGGCCCGCCACTGGAGATTTGTCTTGGCATTTCTACTGCCAGTGCAATGATCACAAGAACAGAAGATGTCCAACGCTGTGGGAGGACATGCTCCATTTATAAGAAGGGCCACAGTGATGTACAGCATACACAGGGTCATGGTCTAGAGATTAAATCCAATAAAAATGTGGAGTTTCCCCTTGTTTGGGGGGGGGGAGGGAGGTAGAAGAGTGGGAAGAGCACATAACCTCTGATTTTTATATGCAAGAACTGCCCCACTTCACTAAGGAACATACTACCATTTATATTTTGGTATCATTTACATATAAACACAGCAAACTGCTCATGTCATCAGCTGTGAACATGTATCCTGTATTGGCACAATCAGAGGTGTTTTTAAATATTATAATTTTTTTTTTAACCAAGCACTCTGAGCACATTAATCTCTCTCTAGGCCCGTGATGGCCAACCTTTTCAGCTCAGTGTGTCAAAATTCATAAAAAAACAGAGCACAACTCGGGTGGTGCGTCACTTCTAGAAAAATCCATAATTTTGTGATATTTGTAGCTCTAATTAATAACATTTATAGTTTTAATATATGTACTGTATTTATTAATAAAGCAAAAACAAATAATTCTTTACCTTACCTGTTAGTGACTTTTTTGTTGCTGAATTTCAATGGCTAAATCTTCAATTGAAGGTTGGTATTTCGTACACTTCAAGCCCAAGCAAGCGTTAAAAACTTCATCTGTCAGTCGGTTTCTTTTATTGGCTCCCATTCATTTTCACACCACTCCCTCCCCATCTCCCAGGCATGCACACATTCATTCTCACACACACACAGACCCCCAGGCAGAGTCCCATTCATACACATGCACACACTAAAGGCAGTCCCCCCTCTCTTTTGCCAGCAACCTCAGAGCCTCTCTCATTCCTCTGCAGCCACGTGACTATTGGGGAGGTGCCGATTGCTGCTACTGACACTGAAGCCCATTCTGCTGCCTCCTCTGTGCAGGCCCCGTGGGCTTCCACTTTCTCCATGCTGATCTCGTACATTGTGAGATCCGTAGAGAAAGTGCTATTCTTGCACATTCCCAAAGATTACATGTGCCATTCACTAAAAAGTAATTTTTTTTTTTTTTTGCCTTCTGATCTTAGTTTTCTAATTGGTTGGTCACAGGCTTTTTTTTTCCACCTTCCCTTTCTTATTTTTTTTGCCAATTCCTTTTATATTGTCTTTTTCTGTTTCTTTTCTCTCCATCTTCTTCCCTCAGACAGTCAGGTTCTCATTCTCACATGCATTTCTCTCTCTCACACACAGGCTCTCACTGTCACATGCTGTCTCTCATACAATCATTCATACACACAGTTTCTCACTGGCACATGATGTCTGACTCACACACAGGCTCTCTCTCTCCCACATGCTGTCTCTGCAAACATTCAGGTCCTCACTCTCAAAACACAATCTCTCAACTCATCTCATACACGCACGCACACACCCTCTACAGACCCTCAGCCTCTCGCTCACCTCTGGGCCTCCTCTTCGCTGGTCGCCGCAGGATGGGCTCTGCAGTGGCCCTGCTACCGGGCCTCTTCCTCTTCTCGGGCCGCTGCGACTTGGAATTCGCGGCGGCCCGTAAGCGCTGCTCCTCTTCTGCACGCGCTGATGCTTCTCCTCCTTCCTGTCCACGCAGCTCCAGCAATGTTTACTTCCGGGGCCGCACAGGCAGGAAGGAGGAGCAGCAGCGCATTTAAATGCGATCTTTTTCTTCGGGCCGTGGTGACGTGAGCCTCACCACGGCCCTGCCTATCGCTGCGCCACATGAGCCTCCCTGCGCCCGGGGGCATTGGGGGAAGGGGGGGGGGGGGAAGATACTAAAAAACAAATTTTAAAGGCTCGACACAGCCGATTAAAAAAAAAAAAAAATTCCCGATAGTCCATGAAACGCTGCGCGTGTCAGCAAAAACATCTTGGCGTGTCACCTCTGACACGTGTGTCATAGGTTAGCCATCACTGCTCTAGGCTTACTTTGCAATACTAACGGCTGCACAATAGTTTGAGCCCTGGCAAGGTGCTAGGATTGGCAATGAGAAACAGGCCGGGCCCTCCACCCCTCAAGATATTTCGGACACCCATATGGAATATGCAACAGATAAAAAGGTGCATATATCTGATCCAGAGTATGGCAAATAGGAAAAACTGGTTCTTGCCTACTAAATTTTGTTCTTGGAATACCACAAATCAGTCCAGATGCATGGGTTTTGCCTCCCTACCAGAAGATAGAGGCAGATAAAAACTTTACAGACACTGCTACATAACACTGTGCCACCTGCAGTCCCTCAGTATTGACCTGTACCCAAGCCAAGATGAAAGCTATCAAAAAAACTAACAACTCCCTCTCTAGGACGAACAGGAGAAAGGTTGGAACCCTTCCAACTGGAACCCTCAGATCAAAGGAAATTGAAAACTTCCAAACCACAACAGTAATTTCTGCATTATACATACCCAGAAGAGACTGGTCATTCCAAAAGAAGGCGAGGCTCTGGACTGATCTGTGATATTCCAAAACAAAAATTAGCAGGTATGAACGAATTCTCCTTTCCTAATCATACCCCAGATCAGTCCAGATGCATGAGATGTACCCAAGCCCCCCCCCCCCCAAACCAGGCAGTAACCCAAAAAAACAACTCAGAAAGCATTCTCCCCAAATCTTGCCTTCGCCGGTGCCCGAACATTTTATTTATTTAGCATTTTTCTATACCGACTTTCCAATAACAGAATTATTGATCAATTCGGTTTACATTCTCAACAATAACAATGACAAGTAAATGTCTTACAATGAACAGGTTGAATTAACTTGGGTTAAGATATATGGGGTTAATAACATAATTAAAAGGTACGGTGCCTAATGTAGTCTAGCTAAACAGGTGGTATTATAATGTTGTTAGATAATTAGACTGCCAAAGAATATGTGATTTCTAGAGAAGGTCTATATAGTTCTCTAGCGTGTTCCCACGGAGGGGATCATTGGCAGGGATATTCCGCAAGTTGATGTTAAGGGAAAGCTTGGTTGAATAACCAAGTCTTGAGTCGTTTTTTAAATGTAGTGGAGCATTGCACTGATCTGAGATCTGATGGGAGAGTGTTCCAGATTTTAGGACCTGCTGTGGAGAAAGCTCTTTTGCTTAATGCTGACTTCATCGGTGGGATTTGAAGGTTGTTTTTGTAGGCTTGTCTCACTGGTCTGGTAGAGGTGTGGAGTTGGAGAGGGAATTTGAGCTCGAGTGGTGCCAGGTTGTGTAGTGCCTTGTGGGTTACTGAGAGCACTTTGAAAAGTATTCTGAATTTGACGGGAAGCCAGTGTAGGCTTTTTAAGATAGGTGAGATGTGGTCTCTTTTGTTGGACTTGGTTAAGATCCTCGCTGCAGCGTTTTGCAGCATCTGTAGCGGTTTTATGGCGTTTGCAGGGAGACCCAGTAGAAGTGAGACATCCCGCCAATGTCTGGGAAAAGTGTTAAGTGAAGTGCAGGCCATGTCATCACTCAAAAGATCTCCTGCAGAGAAACCAGCTGACACTCCACCCGGGTAGAACGGGTACACAGCCCCTCCAGAATCAGCCGTCCTTTGCACATATAAGCTGATACAATTGCGGCCTTAGAGGCCTTACTTCCTTTTTTGGCACCAACAAACGGCATAAAGAGATGATTGGATCTCCGAAAACTGCTGGTATGTGATATAAATCACAATAAATTCTGACTGTCATCCAATAAATGGAGCTCCTCACGTGGCACCGCCGCATCCAAATGTCGAAATGAAGGGCACTCCACCATCGTACTAAGATGAAATGGAGAGACGACCTTCGACAAAAAGGCACCGTACACAATGAGACCCAATCATCCGATATCTGAAGGAAAGGATCTCTACGTGGACAAAGCCTGAAGTTCAGACATCCTTCTGACTGAACAAAGTGCCCCCAAGAAAGCTGCCTTCAGGTTAAGATTCTTCACAGACTACTGTCTCAACTGTTCAAATGAAGGTCAAAAAAGAACTCCAAGGATCAAATTAAAGTTCTACAAAAAGGGCACATGCTGCAGATCAGAGAACAAAAATGCTTCATACTTCTAAGAAAATCGGATCACCTCCAGATACAAGACCAGCGGTATCCCATGAACCTTACCTCGAAAACTGCACACTAAGCAAGTTATAATCCAGACCTTTCACTAGGCCCTTTTGTAAAAAGGCCAAAATACAAAAGATACTGCCACATGTATCGGGTCAAACCCTTCCCTCAAGGCACCACATCTCAAACACTATCCACACTCTGACATAAGCCAAGGAAGTGGATGGTCTCCTGCTTGAAGCAATGTAGTAATAACCGCTTCAGAGTATCCTTTTAAATACAAATACCTCCTTTAAAAAGCCAGGCTGTGAGACAAAAGCAATCCACCCAATCCGAAAAACGTGGCCCTTGGCGAAGTAACCCCTGCAGACATCCTAGCCGCAGGGGTTCAATTCACTGCGAGATTTACGAGATCCGCAAACTATGGCCAGCATGACCACTCTGAAGTCATTAGAATCACTCTTCCCTGGTGCCTCTCTATACATCGCAACATTCTGCCTATCAGAGGTCATGAGAGAAAATAGTATAACAGAATCCCTGTCAGCATTGGAAGAACCAGAGCGTTGAGCCCTTCGGATCCAACCTCTCGCCTGCGACTGAAGAACTGGTTTGCCTTGGCATTCTGCTGTGAAGCCATCGTGTCATGCTGAGGACAACTCCACCTAGCCCGTGTGAGTTCAATGGCTTCTGTGGAGCACTCCCATTCTCCAGGAGCCACCTCCTGCTGGTTGAACTAAGTCCACCTGCACACTAGTCCACTCAGACTACATGAGACGCTGTCAGCCCCACCAGGTGCCTTTCCATCCAGCCAAAAAGCTCCTGGGCCTTTTGAGCCACCATGAGACTTTGTCCCGCCTTGGCGATTGATATACGTCACTGTTGTCACATTGTCCAATAAAATTTGCACCACACAATCTTGCACTTGTGGAAAAAGTGAGAGCAACACTATGATAATCGCTCTCATCTCTAACACACTGAAAGACAATAATGCTCCCACTGCTGGCCACCAACCTTGGGCCGTCTACCCTTGACAGAACAGCCCCCCCCCCCCCCCCCACCTCTGAGGCTGGCATTGGTGGTCACCACCACCCAGTCCAGAATCTCCAACTCCATTCCTCTCTCAAACTGGGATGAGAAAGCCACCACAAGAGACTGGACCTGGAGCTTCCCTGAAGCAGTAGCTGAAATTCCTCAGACTGCGGACTCTACCGGGATAAAAGTGCTCTCTGAAGAGGCCACATGTGAGTGAACACCCACAGAACTAAACCCAGCGTAGACGCCATAGAACCCAGGACCTGCTAATAATCTCAGACCCTGGGTACCAAAACTGTAGCAGCCGACAGACCTGAGTTTGCAACGTAGTCACCCTGACTTACGTGAGGAACAGTTTGCCCATCTAAGTGTGGAATCATGGCCCCAGGTACTCCAGTGAGTGGGATGGAACTAGATTGCTCTTTACTAGGTTCACCACCTAACCCAGAGTCTGCAAAATCCACATGACCCGCTGAACCAACTGAGTTGGAGTGTCAGATTTTACCTGAATGAGCCAGTAATCCAATAAGGGTGAATTAGTACTTCTTCCTTTTGCAGTGCTGCGGCTACCACCACCATCACATTGATGAAAGTCTATGGTGCCATCACCAATCTGAATAGAAGAGACCAAAATTGAAAGAGTTCTTCCAGCACCATAAACCGCTGGTCAGATGGATATGTGGAGATAAGTTTGTTAGGTCAGAGATGCCAGGAACTCCCCCTTGCAAACCACAACCATCAGTGGTCGCAACATCTCTATTTGAAAACAAGGTACCTGAAGCACCGCATTGACCTTCTTCAGAACCAGAATGGGCAGAAAGGTACCATCCTTCTTTGGAACCAAAAGTAGATGGAGTACCTCAGGGTGTTAAAGTTACAGGGTACCGTATTCAAAGTTCCGATGTTTAGATGTCTGTTTGTCAATTTTACACTTTATGGTGGTACATACATCATGTTTTTTCGTTTGTGTAGTAACTTGCTATACGGTTACCAGATGTACCCTGCATGCTTGCAGGGTTTAACGAATGTTGGATGTATGTGTCAATAACAGATAATTACAAAAAAAAAAGTAAATGGAGTACCTTCCCTGGTCTTTTTCCCTTTGGGGAACGGGCACTATCACACCTCTAGGCTTTTTAGCCTCTCTAATGTATCCTACACGGCTTCCTTTTGACACGGGATGTGCAAGGGGAGATTATGTAGGCTTCCTGGATTGGCCAAGCAAATTTTAAAGTGTTGCTGTCTCTTATCACCTCTAGGACCCATTGATCTGTAGTGACTTAGATCTACTCCTCGTAAGAGAGCCAGTCTCCACCCCCCCCCCCCCCCCCCCGACGGCTTCAAGGGAAGAGTGGACCTGCCTCATTTCATTCTGTGGCTTTGGTTCCTTGACTGGGATTATCTCAGGAAGGTTTATGCAGTGCCCGAAAGGACTGCTGCCATCCCAATCATTGCCTTTAGAGGAAGAACTCTTGTTGGGCCGATATCTCCTCATCTTGAAACAGAGACCAAGGTGGGAAGCTCTTCTTGCCTCCCTTCAGCTTAGCTTCTAGCAGCTTATATCCTTTTGACTCTCCCAAATGTTTTTCCAGCTATTCCAGATCTTCTCTGTGACCTTAATCCCTAGTTCTTCCAGAACAAACAGGATGAGAGGTTACAATTCCTCTTTCCTAAACAGTCTGGCTACTTTAGGGTGATCCCCTTTGGTCACAGGAATGTCCTCCAGATCCAAAAGGTCTTTATCTGCATCCTCCACTGGAGGGTCTTCTCCAGGGTCCCTCCTGAAGGTTCCCTGACCTCTCCGACACCTCCATGTCATCTCGTGACCATCCTTTGAGACCAAGGAGCCAGAGGATCCCCTCAGCCTTTCCTGGAGGGTCCACTTTCTTCACCTTGGCTGGTCTCAGAGTACTCTGGGGCTGGGAACGCTTGCCCCCCTGCTCCCTTCTTGGCCAAATATGCCTTATGATGAAGGACAAGATCAGAGGAAAAAGCCTCAGAGTCACTGGAGCCATCTTCTAACAAATCATGCCCAGCCTCCCCAATGCTCTCCTGGTCACCGGCAGAGCCTAAGACAAATCGGCAATAACAGGGACAAGGAATCTCTTCCCTCCCCCAGAAACTGCCTGCTGCTTGCCGTGTGGAGACAAAATGGCCACCGTTCTCATGACACTGGAAAAGGCCTCTTTGTAGGCCCCTGATGATGGGGTGGCACGCTTCCTCCCTCCCCCAGAGGCACACTCAGCACAAGCGCTGCTGAACTGAGCTGCAATTTATTCTCCCTGCAGGACCAACAGATTTTCCTGCACTCCATGACCACAGCCTTGCTGTGCGCACACTGCCAAACCACCAAAAAATTCCACCCGGTTCACCTGACTCGGACCCCCAGGCTTCCACTGTCCCTTTGCTGCAGCTCTCTTCCCTCCCACAGCTCTACTTACGCTGCACCAGCCTGCGTCTCCCGACCACTACCTCTCTTATGCTTGCCTTCACTTGCTCTACCAAATAACAGGCAAGAAGAATACTTTCAATGGAAGGGAGGACTTCAGAGGGAGTCAGAACCCCTGGCTTCCAATTCCCCCAGATGCTTCAGGCTAAGCCAGATCAGGGATACCAAGCCCCCGCTCAATCCAAGGGATGGCCCACCATGGCACCTAACACCTCAGGGAGCACAGCCTTCCTTCTAATCACTTTTCTCTCCCTTCCCCCTACTCCAGACTGCAGGTTTCACACCTATACCATCTTTTGAAGACAAAGAAATACTGAGTGAGTACAAATGGCACACCATGTTATGTAACAGTGTCTGAAAAGTTTTTGTTCTCTGCTTACATTTGCTGGTAGGGAAGCAAAACCCGTGTCTGGACTGATCTGGGGTATGAACAGGAATTATGTATTTTGTTATGCTGAAAACTAGCTCTTTGTTTAATCTCGAGAACCACTTAACTTGGGGACTAGATATTTTGTGATAGGATCAGAGATAGCAGCATGTATTTCATGCCAGGGGACCATATCCAAAAATGAGGAGAAGGGAAAAAAAACTGCACTATCTCCATAGATAATTGATTACATGATCACCCCCAGTCTGTCCATTTGTACCTGCCTACCTGGGGTCTTCCCTCATTGAGGACTATGTACTAACCTGCATAACATCCCACAAGGTAGCAGCGCATTTCCATGAAACTTTGCTACGATTGCAAACGAACTCCGTAGCAACCTTTCACAAGAAACTGCTACTGGACCTGGCTGAAAGATAACTGCAGCTCCTTGAGGTGTAGTTATCTTTTTTTTTTTTGCAATAGCTGGCATGCAAAAAATGTATTTGCGAACTGGTTATTGCAGATTTCTTAATTAATAAGCAGCCTAGCATGACAGTGCATGGCAGCAGCTTATTAACTAAGAATTCTAGTGAACTTTCACACACAGCAAGGGTGCAATTTAGTGAGGGTTTATTTTTTCAAAAGGGGCAAATGTGAAAGAACATAATGCCAAAATTCAGCATTTTTGCACTTTCCATGTACTGGTCCCTTTTGGGTAAAAAAAAAACCTTTGCAGTTTAGTACATAGGCCTCTTAGTGTCTCTCATGCATGCTTGAACTCTTGCCACTGTTTTGCTTTCAATAACCTTCACTGGAAGTCTACTCAAAGTGTCCACCACCCTTTCAGTGAAAAAGTATTTTCTCAAGTTCTTTTCAGCTTCCCTCCCCTCCAGCTTCATATCTCTCCTTGTATTTTTCTTTCTATGGAAAATGCTTCCTTCTTATATTTTCGCAAAGCCTGGCTACATATCTGAAAGTCTGCATTTCACCCCTTTCCCTTCTTTCTCGTGGACTACATTTTCAGCACCGCCAGTTGATCTACAAATGGCTTATAGTGCAGTCCATGCACTATTTTAATACCCCTCCTTTGAAGTCTTCTGCTTTGTCAATGTCCTTTCGTAGATGTGGTCTCAAAAATGGACAGTTCTCAGGTGGGATCTCAGGGACCCCTAGAGTTATTACTTCTCTTGCTCTACTGGGGCTATGTCTGGTTGTGCCCAAGTATACTATGAGCTTTCTTAACTGCTTTATCACACTCACTAGCTACCTTGAAAGTCAGAGATAATACCAAGCCTTTCCTGTTGGGTGACTGTTAGTTCTTCACCCCCAAAAAACTTTTTTGGCTCTTGAATTTCTGCATCCCAAATCAATGCCCAATCATGCAACTCCATGCTTCTGGAATTGGCAGATTGGCTTACGCCCAGCAGGAGTAAGGTAAATATGCCATCTTGCATTAGGAGCTGATTTTCTGCAAGAACCTGTTAGAAATCCTCTGCATAGTTACCAAGAGCAGTTGCTACTACTACCAGCAGCTTCTAGACTAACCCCCTTATTATGCCACCAACAGGAACTTGAAAATATCATTTGGAGACTGGTCCAACAACTCAGTGGCAGCACTGCTTGTGGGAAGTATGGATTGGATTCCCAACCCTGGCTTCTGCTTCTCAGGCAGGCAAGAGCTAGGGGTGCTATCGAGTTATTGTTTACAGCCCTAGAGAGGAGCAAGGCCCAGGCATCACACAACAGCAACTTCTAGTGGGAGTTAGGATGCATATATACTGGGATCCAGAGGGAGCAACTGTCTGTTCACAGTCCCTGGGAAAGGAATAAGCACAGGGAAACCTCCCACCCTTTCCAGAATGATTCTGAATGAAGGCTCGCTGCACCACAGCTCTAGCAGAGGCCAGTCTAGACTGTGCTGGAAAACCAAAGGCACAGGAAGATTGACAGGTAGAAAAAATGCTAAAAAAAAAAACAAAACTTACAGTGAGGGAGTGCAGAGCTGGATCTGCTTTGTCCAACATCTTTTTTCACTGAAAAGAGCCTATTACAATGGAAGGGACTATATAAAACCTTCCCCATTTACAATCATTTCATGGATAACAATTCACTTCACAACAGGGAAAATAGTTTCCTCCACAGATGTGAATGGCACTTTAGCTGTTGTCAACCCACTCAGACTGTAACCTCATCATTACACTCATCTAACTGGGCATTATTCCTTATTGCCTCCTCTGAATAAGACAGATTTAGAAATGCCAATTTATTTTGAAGAGTGGATAATATGTTGCTCCCTTCAACATCAGTGTGCTACACTTCCTTCTGGAGGGCAGGGCACTTCCTGTGGGTGCTAGAAGTCAGAGCAGTGGCTCTTGTGCCTGACCTGAAGATTTTTGGGTTTCTCTAACCAAGCCAGAGAGGTGAGGCAACACTTCACTGTCATAAGCAAAGGATCTTCAGCAAGAGTACCTTCACTGAGAAACAAGAGACTTACTCCAGTATCTGAACATCTTCACCGAGGAACTAAAACTCAGGTACAGAAGTCAGGTACTGCCTCTCTTTAAATCATCAACTGAAAGGGAATGTCAGCGGCTTCTGTAAAAAGATTCTTCATTCTGCTCCTGAAAGCACAGTGTACTAGCTGTGAACTAGAAAACTCTAGGGAAAAAAAACAGACTGTGATAACAGAACCCAGGACGTAAGGGAAAGAATCAATCTGCAACACAACCCAATAAACCTCACCCGAGGTGGAGAGAAGATTTGTCATATTGGTAACAGGACAGAGGTTTTTCAGCTCATCTCTACAAACGATTGAATTCCACCATTCACAGATACCAATTTGTACGTCTGCCCATGTGCAGCTATGGCTCTAACCTGTAACATGCTGAGCATCCTCAAAAACAAACTAAGCACATACCTAGCACAGCAAAGCATTCCACTGCAGTTTGCCAGTCTTTGTAATTTTTGTCAAAGTTGTAGAAGAGTCTCCTCATGCAGTCTTTCAGCGCTGCATCTCTCTGCTCCTCAGCGACAGCCAGATCACCCAGCATCCTCTCAATTGCCTCGGTCCAATACCGTTTAAAGCCCTTCTTGGTTGACTTCAGTTCATACTCTTCTGGCACATTTCGCTCCGCAACGCTTTCGGGAATTTCCAACTGATAGCGATTTTTCCCACTTCCCCAGTACACGATGCCCTTGTACCCGAGCCGTTTGCGCTGCTTTTCCAAATACTCCTGGAGGCTCTGTTCGGTGCCCTTAATGTCCTGTAGGGCTTGGTCATAATCTGGGTCAAATCCAGTTTTGGGAGTGATAATGCCAGTCTTACGAGCTTTTTCATGGTCAAAAGATGTATCCCACCTTCTGAGTTCACTTGAGAGATCAGGGAAGTGTCCACATGCATTTTTACTCTTAAGAGTTACTATCTGCTTCAGTAATTTAGACTGGAAACCATCAACAGCATCTTCCATAATCCTGATAACCTCAAGCATTACCTTAAATCCTTCCAGCGCAGACAGGAAGTCAGCAATCTTCTTTTTGCTATAAGTAGTTTCCTCGTACAAGACAGCCCTGCTGTCTGGATGATTCAGGCTCTTCAGTGGAGATCCAATACTGTGAATTTTGCTAAGAAGCCTCTCAAGATCGGGAAGCTTCTTTAGGAGTTCACTGATCTCAGAGAGCTTGTCGGGAACAGCCATGAGATCTTCAACTGCATTCAAGCGATCGTTGATGGAGTAAGGATTGCAGAGAGGTGCACACAGCCACTGTTTCAGAAGGCGTTTGCCAAAAGGAGTCAAACAAGTATCGAGCCTTTCAAGCAGTGTCCCTTCCACAGAGCCATTTGTTCCATTCTGCAGAATCTCCAGGTTGGCCAGGGTCACGCCATCGAGCACCATTCGCTGGCTGGTTTTAGCAAAGTAAGATCGCAAGTCTTTCAATTTTGCAGTATCGGCATCTACAGGAACATACTCTTCAATGTTTGCCATGGACAACAGTTCCTGGTCAATAAGACATTTCTTAAGATACCACACGCACGCACCTAAAGCAGAGAGGGAGAGTTCACTGTTCTCACCAGGAGTAAGGCCAAGTGCATCGCTCTCGGACACCATGTGTTTAATCACCGGAGGCAGGGCGCCACCGCTTTCGCCATGCTTGATATCCTCAAAATAGCCTTCCTCAACAAGAGCTTTCAGTGTTTTGCGTGCATCCCAGAACTGGGAGCCAGGGAGCAGGCTCTCTTGTATAGAAGATGCAAGACAACTTTTTAAAATCTTCTTTGTATCCATAGAGAGGTTTCCTTTCTCAAACAAGATCTGCACCGGAGTGTAATGAGCCACCAGAGTCCTGAACCTTGAGCAGTGACGGTCATCCTGAAACTGACCCACATGGAACTTTCCTACAGATGTGTCAACAAAACAAATACCATACACACGATTCTGGTCAGAAGTGCCCTCCATTTTCTCCTTCACACATAGTAAATACTTATTATGGCTTTCTGAAGGGCTGCCATCCTGAACACTGTAAGTTTGTGTTCCTTTGGTAATTATCCTGCAAACTTCTCTTCGTACAACCTTGTCAAATTTCGTAGGATGTGCTGTTGATTTGCAGCGCATCTCCATCATCTCTGGAGTCTCTGTCTGCTCAACCCTGGCTACTTTGAACCCTTTCTGAACTAGAACATCAGAGAACCGCCCAAAAGCGATTTCTGGAAACCCAGAATGAGCCCAAGAGCCTTTCATAAATGTCAGCCCCAACTCATTTACAGCAATGACAGCATCCATGTGATACAACTCATAAAACTTCCCAACTTTGTAGAAGATAACAGAATCAAAATTCTGAGACTTCAGCTGCCACCATCTTCGCATTCCTGGAGTACACTTATTGAGGAAATCCTCTGCAACATACAGGGTGGATGGGTCATAGTCAAAATCATCTTGCCGTCTCCTTTTGGCATCTCTTCTCTTCCCATCTTGGAGCCATTCAAGCCTTTCATGGTCCCACACAGTAGCTCCACTGCCCCCTCCATCCCCCACAATTGCTTCAGGGGCAGAGAAGGTTGATAGCTTGGATTTGGTTTCTGTGGACATGCTAGCTGCCCTCTTACTCAACAGGTCACTCCGCAAGCTCTTCCTTGCTGCAGGGGTGGAGAAGCCCTCCCTCTTGCGTTTAGATGGGACTTTGACTGGACTCTCTGGATCTGCGTCAGACTCTGGTTCTGACACTTCTGCCTCATCCACACCACTGCTGGCTTCATCGCTGCTCCTGCCATCTTTGACATCGGGTTTGAACTCATCATCCGAGCCTTCAATATCGCTGTCCAATTCCAGCCTAACCCTTCGTTTTTTGGCCTTGCTGGCACTCCTGCTCTCGTCAGGTGGTCTCTTATTTGTTTTGATCTCCTCATCACTTTCATTCTCCTTGGCGTCGCTCAAAGAGCTCTCATCCACCTATAGGAAAACAAAAGAAGAATTGAGCCATAATCTTCCAACTAAATGTTTTGGGTTTTTTTATGGTATTAATGCTTTAATGACTATGCATAGCGTTCTGGTTCCATGGAAACTCAAACTAAAATATTAAATAATCTCCTGATATTTTTGGTGTCAGGAGATTTTATAAGTGCAATAACATACTGCAAAGAGTATGCTCAAGGGCTTCATTTGGAGCATCCCAAAATGCAAATAATTGGTGGGCATCAACATTTTCATTATCCCAACTACAGTTAGCTGTACCTAGTTACCATCACTCCCACTCCAGATAGTCTTCTCTCCAGCCCATCTAGTGCAAGAAGTTTTAACAGCATAAGAAAAGCCATGCTAGGTCAGATCAAGGCCTATCAAGTCCAACAATGACAGTGGCCAGTCTGAGTCGCGAGCACACAGAAGATTCCCATTACCCATTCCCAAGGATAGCAATAGCTTTCTTTAATCTACCAGGATAATAGTGTTTTATGGACTTTTCCTTAAGGAACCTATTCAAATCTCTTTTATATTGGCTATGATTTAAAAAAAAAAAAAATAGTGAATTTGACAATTTGATTACTGGACAGAAACATGAAAGACAAACTTATAAAATCAAGATAGGTACGTATACACTTCTACTGGACCAATCATGGACTAGGCACTTTGTTAGCAAATGAAAAGCATGGGGTAAGCACAGAGGATCCTTAGATGTAAGAATACAGCCTGCGATCAGATAAGCTCTGCAGTATTGCATCAGGAATGGGCAGAGTAGACAGGCTTTATGGCCCTCATCAGAATATCCCTGCTCAAGGAAACAGCTCTCTGCTACCTAATTTATTTTACTCACAGCTTCCCCTTCTCCTCCCTCCAAAGAAAGAAAAATCAGCAGAGTAGTGGTTGTTACCTCCATCCCCTCCTCATCCTCAGACTCCGAGGGCTCGCTGCACACTGCTAGCTCCAAGCGCTGGGTTTGGCTCTTACACATGGCCTCGTCTGCCATTCTCATGGCATTCTGGACTTCAGGCTTGCCACTAAAACACACTCCACCCTTTATGGCATCCTTGTGATCTGAGCCTGCAAAGTGTACACACAGATCTGATGACAGCTGCTATGACAATTCATAAAAGGAGATTGGCAATTTTCTTCTGCTGTCAGACAGTAAGAAAATACAGATGTGGGAACATGAACAAATACATGGTTATGATAACCCAGGAAAAACAGGGAGATAAAGCACAAAGTCCTGCCTCATCTCTGTTATTATACATACATTGGAAACTCAGTATTTTTAAATTTCTTACACACAGTCAATGTAGGCAACCTGAAAACTAACTGCTTGTGAGATGTCCAGGACAGGTCAGGGCACTGCTGGGATAAATAGATAAAAAATTGTTTACATTTTTGCTGTCAATATGATTTTACTAAGGATTCTTTGTTTGGGGAAAGGGGGCTAGCTAGCCTCATAGAGGGGGGGGGGGCGCCTCAAACCAGAAGCCATCAATTTTTCCTTTGGCCGAGTTAAATACTTCTCTCCTTTTAGTTCCCCTCCAGTCCTGTAGGCAGGGAGTTGTAGAATATCTTCTAGGTAAGAAACCTGGTACTATGTGTATCTACCATCTAACAGCTGTCTGCTGTGTGACATCCAGGACATCAGGAATTTCCATCTCCCTGCAATGTGGCCATGGGGATAATCAAGCCAACTGCACTAAACTCCTTTTCGGGATGAAAAGTTCCAAAAATTAAAAACAATTAATTACATTCAATGCAGAACAAGCCCAAAAATTCACTGCTCTGGCAAGTACAATAAAAATTCTCACCTGAATAAGCTTTTAAATATTTTATACCAATCCAGCCCCTTGCTGGGCTGTCATCAAAAAACTGAACATGGACAAGAAGGGATTTGCCCTTTCCCCGGAGATGTGTCCCTTCCTTTGGGTGGTTGTACACAAGACACGGCCACCAGGGGTAACCTGCCATCTTGGCCCACACTAAGTCTCCAGGTGTAAAATCACATGATATGCTAGGATGAAAGAAACACTCAGTTACACAATGACTACTTTTACTGCCAATGAAATAAAACATTTTAAAAACAAACCAAAACATTGATAGTACTGCCACTATTAAATATGCATGTGGTTTATGACTGATAGAAAACCGGCATTCTATAGCTACAGGATCAGAGAGGCAGCTGTGCAAATGATTTTTCAAAACCTGACCACAATTTCTGCATAAGAAAGCAGCCCACAATGAGGTTTCATATCTCTCTAAGAAATGCTCACCTTAATCTTGAACTATTCAGTGTAATGCCCATCTGCTCACCAGGAATTAGAGAACAGAACATAACTTCCCTTTCATCAGATCAGTTGGCAAATGCTCAGATCCCTGTTAACATCCCTTACTCAGTAAACAATTGGTATCCTCAGGATGTAGGATCTGAACTTTTTCAGTGGCATGTAATAAATGTGCATTACAAAAAAGGATATCAAGGGCAAAAACGTGGAAAGATTTGTCTTGATGGTCCTTCCAGAGAAAATATCTAAAACAGTGACCAGAAAAGAAATAAGGCAATTGTGCTACATATTAGCTGCGTTGCTGAAAGGGACACTTATGTCTTGTCAGATGCCGAAAAGTTTTTTTTTTTTTTTTTACCTATACAGGGAGATTTACTGGAAAGAGGCCCCAAATATTCTGTAATAACTCTCACTACAACAAAGCAATCTGAACGAAACAACGTACAATATGCAGCTTCAAAACAAACCGGGATGCCCCGGATGAGGTAGGCGCCGGACAGCTGTCACGACGTTTAACCTCAGTTTGCGAGATGGAGCAGTGTCACACATCGGCAAAGAGCATAGCAGAAATTGAGTCCTTTTTCGGCAACAGGGTAATTTCAAAGGGGCTTTGGCCATCATGGTCGCCGGATCTGACGCTACCAGACTTCTTCCTTCAGGCTATGCTCAAAGGAAAAGTCTATCGGAACAAGCCTCGCACTGTGGAAGATTTGATGGAAAACATCCAACGTGAAATTGCTATTCCCCCCCCCGACATGCTCGCAGACACGTTCAGGAACATGAAGCGTCGCGTCAAAATATGGCGGAAAACGGCGATCACTTCCAGCATCGCCTGTAATGCAAAAGATTACACATACGTCAACGTATGTAGCGGTTTTTTTTTATTCAGATTGCTTCATCCTAACAAGTTACAACAGAATATTTGGGGCCTCTTTCAAGTGAATCTCCCTGTATATTGCTTTCTTTGACACCTCAACATATTCTAAAGCCACAACAGCTGATATTCTGCTGAGCACACCTGCATGAATAGAACTGTTGATGAACAGGCTTTGTACACTGTGCACAGCTAACTGCATTGCAATGGGGGGAAACAAACCACAGGTACAAAAAAAAAAAAATGCAAGAGTGATTTTGAACAACCTCTTAATTCTAATGCAAAACAAGCAAAAGCCAACAGCAGAGGGAAAACATTTTTTTCTGGAGACATAGACAATAGCTCAGACAACTAAGTAAATTAAATAACTCGAATTTTATGCTCTATATCTCAAATAAAAAAAGCAACATTCTATATGGTAAAAACTGTCCATGAAAGATGAGCAATTCCTGCAAAAATGCAGTCACTCCACCACTTAAACCCCCCCCCCAAATCGAACAAGCTGAAACAGATCAATGCAAACCTAGACTAACTTAATTCAATAAGTCACCAACCACTCCGCCATAAACAGATTTGAAAGCAAAAACCTTACAAATAGGGCCTGGTCACTAAGTATGCAATAAATAACCCATACAAATTAATCAGTGCACGGCAGAGATTACAATCTGGACCAGCTAACGCCTACACTACACCAACATCCCGAGCCTTCCAAACGCACGCAAATTATCCAGGAATAATAGAAAAATGGACACAAATGTTTTACCATTTAGGTGAATTTATCTACAGTTATTTCACTACATTAATGGCTATGGGAGATGGGACTGGGCAGCATAACCGGGAGATGATAAGAGATCTGTTTCTCAGTCCCTTACTGAGAATTTCGGTCCCCATGATGGGGATAGGGACCCAGTTTCGCAGTCTACAACAAAGATTTTCAACGCGGGGGGGGGGGGGAGAGAGCAATTTCTCAGCACCTAAGAGATGTCAGTACCTGGGGGTGGCGGGTCTGACTTTCTTAGCTTTCGCCCTTTTGCCGCTAGCCACCGACCCATTCAGGGCTACGGGGCGGCCGGGGGTGTCTTGCTTTGCTCCCTCCTGGAGGGGCGAGCCATCCGCCGTCTTGGCGCCGGAAGGCACATCACCCTGGACGGGGGAAGCGGAGCTGCGTAGGCTGCTGCTGGAGAGCGGCGAGGACTTGGTGAAGAAGCTGAAGAGGGTGCTCTGCTTGGACATGGCAGCGAAATCCGAGCCCGGCTCCTGCCCGTACGCACAGGACCAGCAGCAACACAGCGACTCCGCCAACCGCTGCGGCCCCAGGCGCTGGCGGGAAACTTCTCCAGGGGTGAAAGGTCATCGCTCCCCCGGACCCAACCAATCGGTGGTTGCTGTGAGGATGACGAAATGGCGCGAAAAAGGAGTCGTGGCTGCAGGCGCCGAGCTCCCTCTGCAGGTTGCAGGGTGTAGCAGACGCAAAGTAGCGGGAGGCAGGAGAAAATTGCTTTGTATTGTTTCTGATAAAGCTTCGGGAACGCATGGCGGAAGCTCGGTTGTAGTCAGCCCCCCCGATCTCCTTCTGTTTGGTTCTGATATGCATTTTTTCGTGGCGGTTTGTACTTTTTTTTTGCGCATAGCCACCGTCTGAACATTTTGATCCTTGTAGACGTGGCACTGTGAGATTTTACAATCGTTCCTTGTCAGCTATGACTTTAGTGTTTTGGTCACGCTCCAGAGTTTTTTTTTTTCCTTCGGCCGGAGAAACTGATGTCGGTATCCTGACTTTCTCTGCAGTCCGTGCTAGTCTTTCAGTTTTTCTTTGGAGGGAAGCATTTGTATTGCTTTTGATATACAGTCCTCGCATAAAATTCGGTTTACGTTCTTGCGCTGTCCGGTGCTTGTGGGGGCAAGGCTCAAGTTCAAACCCTTACTCTTACCTAAGACTGAGTAGAGCTGAATAGTGGCGTGCCTCCGGGATATCTAACAGGGACCAGCCTTATTTTACCTGTACATTAATTATCTGGAAAAGGAGCGACTACTTTGGCAGATGATACAAAAATTCTTTACAAGAGCTGTCTGTGAGGAATTACAGGAGGACATTGTTAGACAGGGGAACTGGACATCTTCTAAATGGCAGATGAAAAATGTTAATAAGGATAAGTGCAAAATGATGTACATAGTGTGAAACAAGCCTAAGTATGTATGTGCATAATACTGGATTTCCCATTGGGAGTAACCAGGCAGCAGGACACCTTAAAGGACTGGCTCCAGAGATCTGCCATGGTCCATCTTAAACCCTATACAGCAGGGTAACCTGGTCCTGGACGGAGGTCTCTAGGAAAGGAGGATAACTAGCCAGGCCCAGAAGGGAAGAGGAGGAAGCTAGGGAAGGCCTGCTGTTTTTCTTGTTTAAAGAACTGCTATGGTGAGCAGAGCTGTTTTTCTGTTGTTTATCTATAAAAAGTTGATGAAAGACAAGCCAGAGCCTAGCCTGGGTCTATTATCTGGCCAGCCACTGACTGCTCATAGTGCCACAAGCTCTTTAACATTAAAAGAAGAGACAGTTAGAAAGTGACTGTGTGAGCCCTGACTTGCAGCAAATGGGGCTTGTTGAGGGACAAATATGTAAATGTTTTCTTTTGGGTGGGGGAGGGGTGCTGACAAACCTTTTTGTTGTTTGCCCTTTCCCCAATGCTTGTGGCTATACTGAAGAAGCCACAGCAGGTGCGCCAGTTTCATGTGATCATGGAGCTTAACCCACCCCCTGTTCACTCTTCAGTGCTTCAGCCCCTGCAGGAGGCTGTGTTCGCTCATAGAGAGGTTTTACTACTGTACACGCTTGTATTCTTTCTGGGTGAAAAACTTCCTCAGATTTTGTTTTTCTACCACTGTAGTAAAGTAAAACAAAGAGTAATTGTTTAATTTGCCAAATCTGTTCATGGTCACACTACAAGAATAGTTATTCATTCTTTATACACGGTGTCGGGCTGGTGCGCGGACGCCACCGATAACCTGGCGCCACGTGTGGAGCACAGGGGGCGGGATTAGCAGAAGCAGGCTTATCTCCTGCGGCATGCCCCTGCACTGGCGACCTCCCTGGGGCGGGCAATGTTGGCGCATGTCACCGATGCACCGGCATCATGAAGATGATCCCACCGTGCTGACATCACCTCTAGCCAGGGCATCTGTGAAGGTGAAGGAGGGGAGGGTCCAGGGTGGAGGGGTGCCGGATCGAGGTAGGATCAACCGGGTAAGGGGGCACAGGGAGGCCGCCGATCCTGAAGCTTGATTTGGGCTATTTGAAAGCAGGGTGATGGCCTAGAGGCAGAGCTGGCCACGCAGGGCGCAGAGGCTGGATCCGGCCTGTTAGTCGTCCCTTTTGTTCCTGCTCCTTGTCCTGCCGCCAGCTCTTTTTTTCTAGGGCGAGTGCAATTTATCTCCCTCCTGGCTGAAAGCATTAAAAAAAAACCCAAAGTAAAGGCCTATAAAGGTTATTGGCTGGCATTTTAATTTGAAACAACTGGTTGCATTTATTTGGGCTTTCCTCAGCATTTGAGCAGGTCAGTCCCAATGAGTGGGTTATGTACCTCTACCAGCAGATGGAGAAGGAGCAAAAGCTGACGTCTCAGCTATATAGTTCTGCTTCGACATCAGCTTACTAGTATTCACTGTCTCCCAACTGATGGTGGACATGCATTTCTCTTCGAGGGATTGCCTGTAAGTAAAAACAAAAGAATAAAGAAATTGGAAAAAAGATATAGGAAAGACAAGATATCTATGTAGCACCTCTTGCCTCCTGAGGTGATTTGGTGCAGTCCCTCCCTCAGTAGAGTGCCCTCCGTCCAGTACTCTTGACTGGCCTGAACCTAAATTCGAATTTGCGGTTGCAAGCTAACAGCTCAATACTGTAAAGTGCGGCCGCGTTTACCCCGCTTCTAACTCGCGTTCTACTCACTTTCCGGCCGCGTTAGCCCTTCCTGCGATACACTATCCCCTTTAACCTACTCCTACCGTGTCCTAAAATCCCTGGGCAACCCCTTCCGCACGCGGCATGTATATTGCATGTAAACGAGTGAATTAGCTATTCCCTAGCATCCAGTAACCCGCGCCCCGACTATCGCTATTTTACCCTGCTGTTTTGCCGCGCATTTAACCTGCTAACTTACCGCCTACCCTTACCCCTGCGTTAGAGGCAGGGGTAAGGGTAGGCGGCAAGCTTTCTCCAGCCCCCGCTCACCTGCCCTGGCCAAGCCCATGGATGCTGGTCTCCGGGGCAGCCCCAGTCCTCTCCCCTCCTCCCGAAGCAAAAAAAAAGCGAAAAAAAAAGTTGCAAGAGAGAGAGGGGAGAGGACGGGCAATCCTACGCTCGGCGACTTACTTTTGCAGCTCCCCTCTGGACATCGTGGCTTCCCCTGTGCCATTCCCCTCTCCCCTCCACCTGAAGCAGGGCGCGAAAAGCAGCCTTGCTCCGGGAGGAGGGAAGAAGGGACTGGCAGTGTAAAGCGGCGAAGCGACTTACTTTTTGCAGCCCCTCCGGACATCGGACGACCTCTCCTGCCTCCAGCTGCTCGCGAAGATGGACGCCTGCACGGCCGCTGAAGACGTGACGTCACGACGTTTGGCGTCACAGCATGTGATGTCACGTCTTCAGCGGCCGTGCAGGCGTCCATCTTCGCGAGCAGCTGGAGGCAGGAGAGGTCGTCCGATGTCCGGAGGGGCTGCAAAAAGTAAGTCGCTTCGTCGCTTTACACTGCCAGTCCTGTCTCCCCTCCTACCGGAGCAAGGCTGCTTTCGCGCCTTGCTTCGGGAGGAGGGGAGAGGGCTAACAATCACCCGCCCGCCGGCTCCCGCCTCGATGACAGCCCGTCGGATGAATGCGCGCCCGCCGGCTCCCACCGCCGCCGCCTGGATAAACGCACGCCCGCTGGCTCCCGGGAAGGGGGGAACCATCCACTTCCTGGTACCTGTCATTTCAAATGTCAGTTGAAATGACATTTGAAATGACAGGTACCAGCGCACCCAGGATACTGTATAGGCTCTGAATAGCACCTATACAGTAAAATGGATTGCGCTTCATGGACGCGCGTTGGACGCGGCTTGCATACTGTATAGGCGCTGTATTAAGCGCCTATACAGTAAAATGGGTTGCACGGGCCTAACCCTTCGCCTAACGCTTGGCAGACGCGGCTTGCATTTGCAAGCAATTTGAATAGAGTATCGAGCGGTATGTGAGCAGGACTGTGCGTGCGGGGAACGAGGGTGCGCCCGGCACTGCCACACTCTTTCTAACACGGCCTTGCTGTATCGACCTGTAAGAGAGGCTCAGTAGTGAAGGCTTTAGCCCTCTGCCCCCAAAGCTGGGACCCATTCCTGCTCTCAGCCAGGAGGGCGAAGCTAAGGTAAAAGTTTTTTACTTTAAAAGAGACAGCGAAAAGGAAGAAAGCAGGAGAAGGTTCTGTTTCCTCAGCGTTCGGCTATTCCACTCATGTCTCTGGGGAGTTCTGTACGATGAGATGGTGCAGGCATGGCTGGTCAAGCAGCCATTTGCCTAGGCGCCACTACCAGACTTCTCTCAATTTGGGGCATGGTAGACCGCGGGGTAGTTTCATACAATTTTTGCTGCAGGCTGTTGGCATGCACCTGCGCATCCATGTGTGCATCCATTCTCGCCTGGGCATCCAGTTTGGGCATTTGCTTAGGCGTCAGTACTGGGTGTCCAGGTGGACAAGTGACCTAGGCTCGTGTGCTTGGATGCACATTTTTTTGTGTGTCCATTTTGTGCACGAATTACATGCAAGGATAATCTAGGCGCGAGCCTTTATTGGTCTGCACGCTTATGGCCATGGCACCCATGGTGAAGAAGTCAAGCACCTATCTGTCTTTGCTGCATGCCACATCACTGCTATTCAGCTGGAGCTTTCTTTAAGCCTGTGTCAGTGCTTCCTGGATACTCGGAGAGATTTGCTTCCTTCTGAGTTTGCCAGTGATGGTCATTCTCCTCGGTCTGAGGAGATTGTGACTGACAGCATCGGTATCCCCTCCCTTGCTTGCTCCACAGGTCAAGTCCTTAAGGACACTAGCTCTCAGGATATTGTAATCGGACCTATGGGACCTGGAGTGGACCTGTCCTCCTTTTCCTGGGTAGAATTCTTCCAGGGATTGCAGACATTTCTACAGGACTGGTCAGCAGTACCTACTAAGATGGTTCCGTGTGCTCTGAATGCTCCTCCGCCTGTCTCCACGGTCAAGCTCTATGGCACAGTGAGGTCTGACAGCTCGAATGCAGGTGGATCATGATGATATGGTGATGATGGGGTGGCTGCCCTGGTAAGGAAAGGGACATTCCCCCATATTTGGAGCCATATAGAACTCTTCTCCATTTCTTTCAGAGAGATGAGTTTCCAGGTTTGATCTCTCAGACCTTGAAGACCCTTGGAGTGCCTGGGCCTGACTCCTTGGGGACACAGAAGAAGGATCCTATTTTGGTCACCCTGCGCAAGGCTTCTTGTTTTTTTCCCCTCCTAGATGCAATCCAGGAGATGACTGATATGGAATGGGGTGCGTCAGAAGCATCTTTTAAAGGGGAATGTGCCTTGGTGGGTTTATACCCCTTGGATCAGCAGGCAAAAGAGCAGTTGCATTTCCTTAAGATGGATGCCTTGCTGTGCTCTGTCACGAAATGGACCACCATCCCAGTAGAAGGAGGTACAGCACTGAAGGATGCTCAGGATAGGAATATTAAGGCTCTCCTAAAGCAAGCCTTTGAGGCAGTGATGATGAACTTGCAAATTGCTTCTTGTTGCAACTTGGTAGCTCAGGCTACCTTGCGACTTTTTCAAGAAGCTGGTGGCGCTGGGACCGATCTTGGACCTATGGTAGAATCAGGGGCCACCTACTTGGATAGTATGGGCTGTGACCTGGTATACACAGCTGCCAGGGGAGCTGCTTCAGTTATTGTGGCCAGGTGGCAGCTGTGGCTGCGCAAATGGTCCACAGATACTATTTCAGAGATCAGTCTTACGAAGCTGCCCTTCAAAAGCTCGCTTTTGTTTGGCAGTGAATTGGAAAAAATGGCAAGTAAATGGGGAGACTGGCCGCTCTCGAGACTACCGGTGTTTTCGCCTTATAGGGGAGGTTCTTCCCAGCAGTTTTGTCCCTTCTGCAGGTTTCAGTCCTTTTGCACCCAATGACCTTGAAAAGATGCAGGTTCTGGAGGTGGAGCCCCTCATTCTTGTTTAATGATTGTGCTATTCTGTGATGCATAATAGCTTAATTTGAAACACATTAAACATTTTTTCTTAAATTGCTACACATCTTACAAATTCTGCCAGGGGTATGTAAACTTATGAGGACAACTGTATATACTTCTTTAAACATATATTTAATCAACACCTAATTCATTTACTTTTTGTATCAGGAGCATTAATCACTTTTGCTGCATTATATGACTAGTGCATCGTTTGAATCCAGGAGATATTAGATACAATGTATTCACAAGAATATGATTGACTGTACAAGCGACAAAGTCAGTCTATATATAAGCATAATCAAATTGTCTTGAATACACAGTTATGAATGACAATTTATATTGAAATTATTTTGATATTGATCTTTATTTTGATTTTTATTCATGCACACTTTTATAGATCTAATACTTTTGCGGATCAGACAGACACAAATACAATTGATAAACAAGCACACGACTTGTTTCACCATCATGAGTCCATGAATGTACATTTAAGGTAAAAAATATTCTCAGTATATTTTATTGCGAATTGTATTATCATTCAAAACCAATATTGTTTTCCACAAGTTAAATACAATATGATTCTTTTTTACAAGTAATAAACCGTGAAGATTTTTTAAGATTGTTTCATCCCATTTCACCATTTTAGAATACTGTTAACCGAAAAATTGTATTTATTTATTTATTTCAATTTTGTATTTATTATTTTTTTCAATATTGTATTCATTGTTTTAAAGATTTATTTATTGTAACAATGTTTTATATTATTTGATTTTTAGCCCCTGAGGCAACCGTTGTGAGAACGGCGAAACTCGGCCAGAGTCGGGCTGTATTATTCTTTTACATCTCCACTTCAATAAAGGATTTGAAAAAGACCTAGGCATCTAGTCTCTTTGTATTTCCTAATGGCTTTCATAGATCGCCTACCTTTGTGCTTCTTGGGACCTATACTTCTTATTGTCCTCGGATCTTAGCACCTCTTCAGTCAAGCTTCATCTCAGCAGTAATGTGGTGCATCACCAGCAGGTGAAGGGGGCTCAGATTTCTCTTAAGAACATAAGAATTGCCATACTGGGTCAGACCAAGGGTCCATCAAGCCCAGTATCCTTTTTCCAACAGAGGCCAAACCAGGCCACAAGACCCTGGCAATTACCCAAACACTAAGAAGATCCCATGCTACTGATACAATTAATAGCAGTGGCTATTCCCTAAGTAAACTTGATTAATAGCCGTTAATGGACTTCTCCTCCATGAACTTATCCAAACCTTTTTTGAACCCAGCTACACTAACTGCACTAACCACATCCTCTGGCAACAAACTCCAGAGATATCCTGGTTCCAGATTTTACCTCCTAGTGGACCGTCCTCTTCAACTTCGGGATGACCTTCAGATGCGTCTTCCTCGCTAGGTCTGAAGCCATCGCTTCTTAGGGTTGGCCTGTGCCGATCACACCTGGTCCCCGAAGCTCAGTTCAGGATGGATGCTGCTATGAGTCATGGCCGGATACCTTCAAACTAAGTTTTAACTCTTCTGTCATCTTTCCACTCAGCAAGTGTCTTCATCAGTGTCCCTGATGTTCTTCTCTTCAGCCTTGCCTCATCCTTATCAAGTCCTCGTCGGATCCTCATCTTCAAGTATCATCTGATCGTCTTCAGTCTTCAAGTCTCATCTTGTTCCAGTTCTTTCATCTGCCTTTGACCTTTGTCCGTCCTGACACATTTGCCATTCCCGTATGGCAGGTCCAAAAGGGCTATTGAGTGGCAGGAGGGCTACCCCAGAGACCAGCATTGTGTTTTTGGATCTCTACTGATGCGTCAGGTTCGGCAGAGGTCCAAGACCCTGGTCTTCTGCCTGTCCGCCTGTGCTGGGATACGTCTCACCTGCCTCGGTGCTTCCACGGATCTCCTCTCTGCAGTCGTGTTGTGGTCCAAGGGCACACCACTCTCCCCGGAAGCGGGATCGCTCCCTAGCACTCCCGCAACACAACAGGCTCTGGACTAAGACCCAGATGAGGATGGGAGCCAGGACATCCCTTGGAATGAGGAATATGGCCTGGACTGAGGAACATAGCTTGGAACAAGGAACATGTAAATTCGCTAGCAGGACAAGCTCCACAATACCTGGAATTAGAAACATGACTAGGAACTCGAAGCTTGACTTGGAACTTTAAAAACAAGGATGGACTCCAAGGACTTGATCCAGCGAAGACGGACTTCAAGATAGGCCTTGTGCCAAGAAGCACCCTACTCTGCCCCCCATGGGCTGGACATGGATCACGTCACTGGCACGCCTGGTGGAGGGACGAGAGAGGATCTAGAAGGCAGACCTTGGAACAAAGACAGGAACATGAGCAACTTGATTGAAGATTCAGAAGACTTGGGCAAGGCAAGGACTCAGAAGACTTGGACGAGGTGAAGACTCAGAAGATTTGGACGAGGAACTGATGAGAGACCAGGAACATGGACCAGGCAACATGAAGGAACTCCAACAAAGAACAAGGAGACCAGGAACATCCAACGAGGAACATGAACACCATCAAGAAAGGAGCATGTTCACGGAGACCATAGACGACCATGAGGATCCCTTACGAAGGCTCTGAGGAACTGGCAGAGAGCCTTTTTATAGGGCTGCTGGCCTGATGAGGTGAATGCATCACTAAGGAGGTCCGCGGGGCTTTTTCCGCCGTGGGCCCTTTAAATTAATAGGAGAGGCACGAGCACATGCCTAAGCAGGACCCGGCATTGGGCAGCCTTCTGGAAACATAGAGAAGGCAGAGGCTTTGGTGGCCACCCAGCCACGATATGGACAGTGATGGCAGCGGACCTGCCGCAAGAAGGAAAACATCAGTGGTGGCTCCCAGCCTCAAGAGAGAGACTGCAATGGCGGTTTGAGTTGGAAAGAGCCAGAAGTGGCGGTGTCAGTGGCACTCGGACTGCGGAGAGGCAGGTGACGGCAGCACTCCATACCGCAAGGAGAGGTGAGAGCTACTTGTGGGCTTGTCACTCTGCGGCATCGCAACAATGAAGGTAAGTAAAACAGACATAACAGCAAATAGACACAGAGATAATGGTACTCAAGAATCACGTGACTGCAGTCTCAATGGCCTGACCCAAAAAATAGGTCTCGAGAGAGTATTTTTAAAGGTCTTTGGGCAGTTGATCATATGAAGGGCTTCTGGCAATGGGTTCCGTAGCCAGAGGCCAACCACTGAGAAAACTCTCTCTTTCTTATCAGTGACAGCTGTGCAGTTCTGAGAGATGGAACTTTGAGAAGATATTTATTGGCAGATTATAAAGCTCTAGGTAGCTTGTAGATCCGTAATATGGTGGTAACCCATGGAGACATATCACTAAGGTGAAATAAGCCTGCTGAATGGTATTCTTTACAAAGGCCATATAGTAATCATCCCCAAGATGGTGAGACCAGAGATGGTGGCAAGAATCCATGCTAGTCATCTTAGAGTAGAGGTTTGCCTCTGCAAAGTCACATTTGAACACAGAGGTTAAAGATGAGGTGCAGGATTGTGAATCTGTAATGAATATCTGTGTAACCAGTCAAAGAAACCTCTCATGACTCCTGCACTACCAACAGTTTCATGGAGAAAACTAGGCATGGACTTGTTCATTTGCAGACTAGGGCTACCAATTGATGTTTGACTATTACTCTGATTTCTGGGAGTAGACCCAATGGCAGATATCACATTCAAGACCATCGTAGTGTTGCAAGGCACATTTCAGTCACCATGGGATTCCTTACTCTGTCACAATAGAATGAGGAATTCACAAGCAAGGTGTTTTTCTGGTTCACCAGCAACTGGAAGTTTGAACATGTGGCGAAGAGATAATACCATGGGACGGTATAATGGGAAGGCAGAATTGGCAGTTAAGATTGCTAAAAGACTTATAAAGAAAGCCATGACAGTAAAGATCCTTGGAAAGCTATATTAGATGTCACAATGAACATGGACAATACTCCTGACTACCAGTAATACTCCTGCTTTCCAGAATGTCAGAGGCAGTGGATGACCAAATCACAAACACAGGCTCCGGTGGAGCGCACTGTTAACCCGCAATTGGATGCGCGTTTGACACGCTAGCTTTACCCCTTATTCAGTAAGGGATAATAGCGCATCGAAAATGCGCGTCCAACCCCCCCGAACCTAATAGCGCCCGCAACATGCAAATGCATGTTGATGGCCCTATTAGGTATTCCCGCGCGATACAATAAGTAAAATGTGCAGCCAAGCCGCACATTTTACTTTAAGAAATTAGCGCCTACCCAAAGGTAGGCATTAATTTCTGCCAGCGCCGGGGAAGTGCACAGAAAAGCAGTACAAACGGCTTTTCTGTGTGCCCTCCGACTTACTATCATGGCGATATTAAGTCGAAGGCCCCAAAAGTTAAAAAAAAGTAAAAAATAAAAAAAAAAAAAAATTTAAAATGGGCCCGCGGCTCGCGGGTTGAAAACCGGACGCTCAATTTTGCTGGCGTCCAGTTTCCGAACCCGTGGCTGTCAGTGGGCTCGAGAATCGATGCCAGCAAAATTGAGCGTTGACTGTCAAAACCTCTGACAGCCGCCGCTCCTGTCCAAAAAGAGGTGCTAGGGACGCGCTAGTGTCCCTAGCGCCTCTTTTTGCCGCGGACCCTAATTTAAATAAATTAATTTACTGTATCGCGCGCACAGGAGAGCGGGCGCTCGCCTGCTCTCCCACGATTTTTACTGTATCGGCCGGACAGTGCTGCTGTAAAGCCAAAGCCTATTATGAACATAAAGCCAAAGAATTTCCAGATCTACTCATTGGTCAAATAATGTGCATGCAATCTTTGTGTCATGGTAGTGAGCTCTTGTACTTTGGTGTGGTTGACGCAGCCTAGTAGGCGAACCTACTAGCCCCCCCCCCCCCCCCCACTGACAGCTGGAGGACATAGTCTGCCAGAACTGAACAGGAGCTTCACCTGTATCAGCCTCGTTTCTCACAGGTTGAGCCCTTGGATTCCACAGGCTGGCAGGACTTAGGCAAGTGAATCTTTAAGAGCAGTAGAGAGAGAAGGACCAGGCATGGGCAGAGGTCAAAGCAGGTAGAGATCAGGCAGTAACCAGGTCCAGGCTGTGGGTCAGAGCAGGCAGTGAACAGAAAATGGTTGGGTTCTGTAGCAGAAGTCAATATCAGAGAATCAAGTCAAGACAAATGAGACACCAGGGGACCAGGCTGGACAGGGCAGATTAAGCGAGAAAGGCAGACAGGCAAGGCACGGACAAGTCAAAGGTACCAGCAAGACAATAAGGCAAGGCACAGTTGAAGGGCAGAAGGCAAGACAAAGAATAGCAACCAACTTTGTAGGCAAAGCAGACCTGTTGCTGAGGCAAGGATCTGGGAGTCCTGCTGGTGTTTAAATGGCCAGGAGGGTCTGACATCTTTGGAAAGTGCCGTCTCAGGTATTCTGCCATGGGAACTATTAAGGATGGGCTGAGCTCTGCATGCGTGGCCTAAGGAGGGGCATGATGTGGATAGCAGTGACATAATGGCAGGATTAGGATCCCAGCAGCTTCAGCGTGTAGTGTTGGGGTAAACCACGGTCGGCCCAGTGTTATACATTCTTCTCAGCAAAAGAAGGAAATTGGAGACTTGGGACCTGCTTGAAAGTGGCACTATGCTCATACATAGTCAAGGAGATGGACAGTTGTATCAATGAAATAGAAGATTCTTTAGGGCTACCAAAGAAAAAGAAAGGAGTAATCACAGCCATGGAAGAAGACATAGAGGTCATGTCACTCCTTGAGCCTACCACCTCTTGACTTTTAGAGCTCTATGAACCTGAAGCCAGCAAGTCTTAAGAACTAACAGTAGATGAAGTGCAAATGCTACTAACAGCATGCCACACCCAAATTAGAATAATAAAGACATCCTCAAGGCTTAAAAGTAGCTGTACTGAAGTACATTGGGTAGACACATATTTAGATTTGTGAAATAGTTCTTATAGAAGACTATAGTAGGTTGCCAGTTTTAGTTAATATTGCATAATTATTAATGTTTTTGGAGACAAATTTCAGTTACGGAAAAGGGATGTTAAGCAACTTGGATGATGTCACTGATATTTCTGCCTGCCACTAGCACCTGTTTGTATTATAGGAGAACATGTGAAATAAAGGTTGAAAGGCATGGCATGGTCGGTAAACAACTCTTAACATTTTTTGCTTACATTCATGCATCCTGATATGAATCAAAATGTGGAGCTGCAGAGAAACTGATTATCCACTAGAGGTCTCAGCAAACCCAAACAACAAAAACATTTCCATTTTTTTGCTTCTGATTTTTCTGCTAGTTGCAGTCAGATGATCCAACAAAGGATGTTATAGTTTTTGGTGAACTCCCACTGCACACGGAACAATAATTAGTTGCATAAAACCAAAGGAAAAAAAAAGGCAAAGCCAGTTTTCTATCTGCTTGTTGTTCATATATAAGAGCGCAGTTGCTAAGGGACCCACTGTTTTGTATGGTTCTTGATTTTAGCACAATATTTTAGTTTTATCTTTTGTAAGTAAGTGTACTGGCAAGGCCTTAGATCTGATATGTCAGATACCCTCTTCAGGTTACCTGATCTCAGTCATTGAGGATGGGCTGAGCCAGTCCTGCGTTTGCCTCTTTGCATCTGTGGTCTCAGGCCTTTCCCAAATAACAGGGAACCACCTGGTAGCTAAAAGACCTTTCTAAGTAGAAAAATTAAGATTTTAAAAAAAAGTTTGAATGGGTCCATGATAAGTTCCAAAAGAGACTCTCTCTGTAAATTGTTCTCATCTCTATCAGTTCATCATATGTAGCTCTCATTTTCCTCCTATAGCTTCAGATGTACGCAATTTTCTGCATTAAAATGTTCAAGAAATTCTTTTAAAAATTCTTATTCTCAAAGACCTATAATGTAACCAGATGATTTTCCAAGCATTAATTGAGTATCTATTTCCATATATTTATATCTTGTCTATCTGTGTTGTTATGATTATTTTATTATTAATGTTTTCTTTTGTAAGCCAGCTTGAGAAAAAGAAGAGTGTGGATTAAAAATATTTTAAAATAAAAATAAATACAATTTAGCCATTGTTTCAGGCATCTGGTTAGGGAAATCCTATAGGAGCCAATTATTCTCACATGGCGAGGTGTTTCTAGAGTGTTCAGATCCATTAACCACCTCCTGCATTGCCCCATTAAAGTAGAAGTGCCTCCAGTGGCAGTTATTGTTACTAAATAAAATTCAGCCCAAGCAGAATTGTCATCGTTTCTAATTTGTTTCCTGTTTCTGTTTTCTTTCTGAGGAGAAATAAGTGTTTGAAGCTTTTGAAAACCAGCTCAGACTGGAGGAGAAGCAATGGGATTAGTGAGTTCCCTTTCATAAATAATTTTTGTTTACAGAAAAGGTTGAACAACATTAAAGCAGTCATGGTGAAACATTCACTATCAACATAAGGAAATAAAAAGCCCTTTGCTATTACATTTCCTTAAAAGATATGCGGAACAAGTCTATAAAGATTTCGAAATTGTTTTCCTCAGCCATCCTCTACCTCTTATCTTTCTATATGTGCTTGTATTACGTTGTCCCATAGATATTTTGATGTTAAGCCACCTTAAATTCCTGCTTTTTTTCATTATTTCATATTTTAATTGATCATATTTCACATCACATTGTACTGAATTATCTGTCCCATATTTTATTACATTTTTCTAATGTATCTTTTCTGGGTCCATTGCTATTCAGCCTTTCCCTAGAAGTCAAGCACAAGTAGATTACAGAAAAAGTTACAAAGGAATAATAAACACATGAGTAATGCAAATGTATAGGTCCTTCCTGCATAGTTTAACGCCTCAGATTTATCCTGGTTCTGCCTGTATAACTATTTCTATTCTTTTTCTCTCACGTTTGCTGTTTTGTTTTTTTTTAATTTGAATCACAGTTCAGTATTGCCCATTCTTTTCTTTTTAAACTCTTTATTTAAACTTTTTTAACCAAAACAGCAGAGGAGTCCAGATCAAAACAGCAGTACATAGGTCGCTGGTGCAGCACTAAACAGTGAAGGCAAGTAATACAATGCATACAGCCGCACATTTTACTTTAAGAAATTAGCGTGTAGGCGTTAATTTCTGCCGGCGCCGGGGAAGTGCACGTTTTCTGTGCACCCTCCGACTTAATATCATGGCGATATTAAGTCGGAGGCCCCAAAAGTTAAAAAAAAGTAAAAAATTTTAAAAAATTAAAATTTAAAATGGGTCCACGGCTCGCGGGTTGAAAACCGGATGCTCAATTTTGCCGGCGTCTGGTTTCCGAACCCGTGGCTGTCAGCGGGCTCGAGAACCGACGCCGGCAAAATTGAGCATCGCCTGTCAAACTCGCTAACAGCCGCCGCTCCTGTCCAAAAAGAGGCGCTAGGGACGCACTAGTGTCCCTAGTGCCTCTTTTTGCCACGGACCCCAATTTAAATAAATTAATTTACTGTATCACGCGCACAGGAGAGCGGGCGCTTGCCCGCTCTCCCATGATTTTTACTGTATCGGCTCTAAAGTTAGGTGTCTTTGCTGTTTACAGTACTCTAGGTAAGGTACCCAAATACTTATATATTTCAAGTGGGTGTTTTTTGATCATTCCGTAGATCAGAGCTTTCCAAACTTTTCATGTTGGTGACACACTTTTTAGACAAACATAATTTCACGACACGGTAATTCAGTCTACTAGTAAACTAGAGGTTAAAGGTTAAACGAACGAAACATATTTCGACAATTTATGTATGTTTCCTTAAATATATACATAAATAAAATGTTTCACGACACAACCTATCTCATGAAAACCTTAAATTTATATTAAAAATATATATTCCAAGATTCATGTTATTGTTATAATTTATGAGAAACAATAATAAAATAAATTGTCTGTCCCCCACACACTCATCTCTCTCCTCCCCCCAGCACATGTCTGGCCCCCACACACTCATATCTCTCCCCCTCAAGCACATGTCTGTCCCCCCAGCACGTTTGCCCCCCACTCACTCATCTCTCTCCCCCCAGCACATGTCTGGCCCCCACACTCATGTACCTCATCTTTTTGATTGTTGCCAGTTAAGTGCTTCACTCCCTTCCATGATCACCAGACACTGCTGCTTGCAGTCAGTACTCCTCATGGCCAGGCCTCATCGGCAGCAGCAGCCAATGCAAGGATGGCTGGGCTTATTCCACCCACCAAGCCCCCCAAAAAAACGCGATTGACAGCAAAAATCACCCAATAATAAGCAACCCATAAACTGAAAAAAAAAGTGAATCTCTAGAAAAAAAAAAGCCCAAACTTGCATCAGAGTTGACCGGGCTTGCGCGACACACCTGCACACTGCAGGCGACACACTAACGTGTCCCGACACACAGTTTGGAAAGCTCTGCCGTAGATGTTCAATATCAGCTAGGTCTTTAGTTTGGGGCCCACCAGTAGTCCAAGTGTGGGCTGCTTTTCCAGAACTTGGCTATGGTAAAACGTGCAGCTAATAAAAGCTATCCGGCTAACTGCCTGTGTTATAGTGGCATGGATGATCCAGCCCATCAACCAGAAGCCCTAGACTGGGCCCAACAAAAACCAAGTAGCCCAGTATATCCACCAGGACCTGAGTAACCCTTAACAAAAAAAATTGAACACTCTGGCAATCCTACTACATGGGTCGAAAGGTGCCAGCTTCCCCGCAACCTCTCCAGCAGAGATTACTAGCTCCGATATGAATTGTGGAGAAAAAAAGGGGCGTCCTGATGTTTAGATTACTGCATCAAACATATCGCGCTACCCGTTTAGCACAAATTGAGATCCGGTGTGCAGATGTCCATAGACCTTTCCAATCTCTAGGATTTAAAGTTAAGCCAAGGTCTATGTTCCTGGCATCTATGAGTTTGGAGTTAGTGACGTTACCGAACTTAATACTCAGGAGGCCATTATAAATAAAAGCAATACCCTGTTGCTTCGCTTTAGGGTCACTTAAGAAGAGCTCCATTCCATTCAAGGGTCGAAGAGGACGATCTAAGGGTCTCTTCCCCGAATAAGCTGACAAAGCCGTGTATAGTGGGCCTCCAAACTTTGGTCAATGCCACAGTCTTCAACCAGTGAGAGAAAGGAGCTACCCCCTCCCCCTCCTCTTCGCTCCATAGGTGGACTAGGGAAAACAGGTCATGTGCTTGCCAGTCTTTGAGAGCTGGAGAAAAAGTGCAACTAGATAGGATAGAGTTTCTATAAAGAGGACAGATGGGAGAGATCTCCTACCCTTCCAATTTGAGAAAGCACACTACCTGGCGCTATGTATGTAGCGTGTGCGCCAATATGGGACTAGTGCGACACACCGTACGACATAACTGAGAGCCATGCAGCAGAAAAGGGAGTATTGCAAGCCCGAATACCCCCGCTTGTTCCTGCCCGAGAGCTACCCAAGGCAGGTCTGAGCCACAGAACCATGCTTGTAAACTAACTAACTGTGCCACTCAGTAATAGATATGGAGGTTAGGAAACGCCATACCGCCCTGCTTTTTAGCCAGCCATAACTGACTAAGCCTAATACGAGCAGGTTTGAGGTTCCAGATAAAGCGACCCATCAATCTGTGAAGCTCTGTGAAAATCTGTTTAGGGATGACGCGAGGGACATGTTGAAAACGGTATAGCAAACTGGGAAGGATGTTCATTTTGAGCAAATTAACTCTACCCACCCAGGAGATCAACATTTAACCCAACATTACAGTCAGCTCTTAATATCACCAATAAGACCCTTATAATTCACCCAAATAATTTCTTAAAGTCACGAGGGAAAAAGATGTCAAGATATTGGAAACCATCTGGCACAACATGAAAATTAGCAAGGCATAAACTTATCAATAAAGTATATTTCTGATTTATCGATTTTTATTTTATAACCAGAAATTTCACCGTAGTCTACTAAAAGATATAGAAGACAGCCCGGATACAAAGGGCCTGGACATGTAAATCAGGATGTTGTCCGCATATAGGGATATCTTCTGGTCTCGACCACCTACCGAATACATACTGATGTGTGCCCCTAGCAATGTTAAAGAAGGAAGTGAGTGAACCATTAATCAAGATGTGTACCCTGGGATGATAATACATAGCTCGGATCCACACCAAAAATTGATCTGGCAAGCCACCATTCTCTAGGGTTCGGAACAAAAATGCCCAACTCACCCTATCAAAAGCTTTTTCTGCATCTAACAACATAGAGCTGGCTGCCCCACCCTTTTATCCATATGTAGTATGTTAAACAAGCGTCTGGTATTGGCTATAGAGACCCTCCCCTGAACAAATCCAGTTTGATTCCTATGTATCAAAACAGGTAAAACAGCCTCTAATCACATCTGCAAGATTTTCGCCAGAATCTTTAAGTCAGAGTTTAATAGAGAAAGGTCTGTAAGAACCACAATCTAAAGCATCTTTACCCTTCTTGGGAATAAGAGTAATAGTGCGAGACACCAGCATTATGGAAGAGAGAAAGAAGGAAGGGGACCACATCTGGAAGATATTTCTTTTAGAACTCAATATGGAAACCATGAAGCCCTGGACACTTTGCCCCAGGTAACTTCGCGACGGCCTCCTGGATCTCCAATAAGGGCAATCAGTTGTGCACATTGCTGTTGTGTCAATCGCGGTAGATGGATACTAGCCAGGAACTGTGTGATGAAGTCTACAGGAAGAACCTGTGGTGAGTCGTAGAGACTGGAAAAGTAATGCACGAATACTTGCGCAATAGCATCGGGGTTTGATGTGAGGGATCCCCTCACATCATGAATAGAAAAAATATGGGATTTGGCAGCCCTTTTTTTGACTAGTCTTGCAAGCAGAGTGCCCAGCTTGTCACCATGTTCATAAAACTTTAAATGCAAATACTTTAAGGTGCGCCCAATCCCGTCCATCTTGAGATACTTCAGTTCCCCTCACTTGGCCTCACTTGGCGGGGAGAGCATTCAGATTTATGTTGTTTTTCCAACAAGGTCAGCATGGCTTTACCCAAGGCAAGTCTTGCCTCACAAATCTGCTTCACTTTTTTGAAGGAGTTAATAAACATGTGGATAAAGGTGAACCGGTAGATGTAGTATACTTGGATTTTCAGAAGGCGTTTGACAAAGTTCCTCATGAGAGGCTTCTAGGAAAAGTAAAAAGTCATGGGATAGGTGGCGATGTCCTTTCGTGGACTGAAAACTGGCTAAAAGACAGGAAACAGAGAGTAGGATTAAATGGACAATATTCTCAGTGGAAGGGAGTGGGCAGTGGAGTGCCTCAGGGATCTGTATTGGGACCCTTACTTTTCAATATATTTATAAATGATCTGGAAAGAAATACGACGAGTGAGATAATCAAATTTGCAGTTGATAAAAAATTGTTCAGAGTAGTTAAATCATAAGCAGATTGTGATAAATTGCAGGAAGACCTTGTGAGACTGGAAAATTGGGCATCAAAATGGCAGATGAAATTTAATGTGGATAAGTGCAAGGTGATGCACGTAGGGAAAAATAACCCATGCTATAGTTACACAATGTTAGGTTCCATATTAGGTGCTACAACCCAAGAAAGTGATCTAGGCGTCATAATGGATAACACATTGAAATTGTCGGCTCAGTGTGCTGCGGCAGTCAAAAAGCAAACAGAATGTTAGGAATTATTAGAAAGGGAATGGTGAATAAAATGGAAAATGTCATAATGCCTCTGTATCGCTCCATGGTGAGACCGCACCTTGAATACTGTGTACAATTCTGGTCACCGCATCTAAAAAAAGATATAATTGCGATAGAGAAGGGCGACCAAAATGATAAGGGGAATGGAACAGCTCCCCTATGAGGAAAGACTAAAGGATGCTGAATGTTGAAACCAACAATAGAGAATCAATGTAACCCAAAGGTGCAGCTGAAAAACAGAATACTTCAAATTTTCAAAATTCAGCTGGAGAAGAGCTCATGAATGGATCTATCTAGCAACCGTCATAAATGGCCTCAAAGAATGTGTGGCTTATTAATAAAGCCTATAATACTTAAGGCTTAGTATAATCATAGGTTGCAGATAGATTTGTTTATGCACCAACCGGTGCGATAAGGCTGGAGCACAATCACTGTATGCTTAAAGTCACTAGTGAGTGCACTTATCTTAAATTGCCACGTAGAGAAAATTGGCTTGCACGGTCCTGAAGTTGCCTCCGACACTAAAGTGTTTCGGAGTGTTGTACTCCTTCCTCAGGGATCTCCAGGTAAGAACGAGCCATCTACATGAATTCCATGATGTCTGGTCAGTACTTAGCTTTAGAGCGACGAATACTTATGCGGTGCACTAAGTTGAAGTGACCTGCCAGCGTGCCGTCTCAATTACTGCCGTCTCAATTACTGGTCAGTAATTGAGACGGCACGCTGGCAGGTCACGCTGGCAGGTCACTTCAACTTAGTGCACCGCATAAGTATTCGTCGCTCTAAAGCTAAGTACTGACCAGACATCATGGAATTCATGTAGATGGCTCGTTCTTACCTGGAGATCCCTGAGGAAGGAGTACAACACTCCGAAACACTTTAGTGTCGGAGGCAACTTCAGGACCGTGCAAGCCAATTTTCTCTACGTGGCAATTTAAGATAAGTGCACTCACTAGTGACTTTAAGCATACAGTGATTGTGCTCCAGCCTTATCGCACCGGTTGGTGCATAAACAAATCTATCTGCAACCTATGATTATACTAAGCCTTAAGTATTATAGGCTTTATTAATAAGCCACACATTCTTTGAGGCCATTTATGACGGTTGCTAGATAGATCCATTCATGAGCTCTTCTCCAGCTGAATTTTGAAAATTTGAATGTTGAAACCAGGCAGATAACCAGGTCAGCGGGGAGAGTGAACATTGACACAAGTTCTCAGAAAACAGCTCCGCATCCGCCATTGCACAGGCCACATTCAGATGCCTTCTTTAGTGCATGCACGCCAGACAGACGCAAGGCGTAGGGGTCAAAGCTATTTTCTTCACATGTGTAGAACGCTGAAGGGCTCTGGCATGCAAATCGGGCGCACGTAGTGAAGAGCCTGGCCTCTCTCTGCCTGCCGTAGGACCTAAATATAGCCTTGAAAAAAATAAAGAGGCAAATTAATGAGGAAATAAAATAGCTAAAATATAAGTGCATTTGGAAGAATGAAAAAGAAAAGAAAAAAACAAAACACTAAAGTCCCTGAATAAAAATGGGGAAAGAAAATAGAAAAGAAAGAAAATCCAACCACTCCACCCGCTCTTCACAACCCAATCACGGGCACAGGAGCTGTCCCCCAGCCCAGGAAAGAGTATGGAACTGGGTCAGGGCACTAAGAAATAAAGAAGGGGGAGGAGGAGAACAAGAGGGAAGAAGCAGGTTGAACACAGAAAGCCAACGCATGATAAAAGAGAAAAAAAAGGAGCAGGGAGAGAAAAATCAGAGAAATCAGGTCTCGCGGAGCATGGAGGAGGAACGCTGTCTTCTAACGAGCCTCGCGTCTCCTCCAGGAACCACTGCGCCTCCATTGGTGAGTCGAAGTTTCTGACTTTTTTGTTATTCAGAATGATCTTCAAGCGTGCCGGGTAAAGAAGGGCATAGACCAAGCCACGTTTTCGTAACTCTTTTTTAATCGGTCCATATTCCGCTCTACGTTTTTGTGTGGCTGCGGTAAAATCTTGAAAGAGCATAACCCGCTGGCCACAGTGGGCGACTTCATTCATCTCATGGACTTTGTTTAAGATCTGTACTTTGTCCTGATAGCAGTGCACTAGCAAGATTATTGATCGTGGGCGACTGCCTGGTCCCAGCAGTGGTATGAGGGCCCAATGCGACCGCTCAATTTTTAATTCGGCCTCCTTTTACAGTGAGGCCGAGGGTGTCAGGGAGCCATTTTTCAAAAAAAGCAGTTGGTTCCGCACCCTCATCTCCTTTGGGGAAGCCAACCAGCCTAATATTATGCTGATGGCCACAATTTTCAAGATCCTCGGTTTTCTCACCCAGTGCTGCATATTGCTGTTCTAGCTTCTCTGCTTTGCTGCTGGCCGCAGTTGCCGCAAGCTCCAATTCCTCCATCTTTGTTTCCATAGAGTTGATTCTGGTAGTGATTTTGTGCACAGTGGAGACTAAGGAGGATATTTTCTCCACGACAATAGCGAGTTCGCTGTTAATAGAAGTGGTGATTTTCACGAAAAGTTTTAAAAAGTTTGTTGAGCTGCAAGGTGGCATCCAGCTGCAATGTAAGCATAGGCCATTCTTTCTCCTCTGTGGACCACTCCTCTGCAGCTTCCCCTCTGCCAGTCAGCGCCTTTTTCCTGAATCGTAGCTGTTTAGTGGCGTGATCAGCCCACATGGCAGGCAGGGATTTAGTCCCTGAATCTTTAGACATGTTTTAAGTGCAAAGGAATGGCCTGAAACCCGAGGAATTTGAAGGATTATAACCTGAGGCCTGGGAGCCAGAGCGGGACACATCCTCCCTCTTAGCTGCACATCACATGATCCCCCCCGGTATTGCCCATTCTTAATCAAAATCCTAAACCTGATAAATGCAATGTACAAGAACGGGATAAGCAGTTCAAGAGTGAGCCCAAAGTATCCTCCTTAGCCCTCACCTGGGCCCAAAATTTTGCTCATCCCTGGGGCAAAAGAAAGGTGAGCATGCAGAGGAGGAAACAGAGCCAAGGAAGAGATGATATTTAATTATTTATTTATTTTATTGAGTTTTATATACCGTCATTCGATAGAGCCATCATAACGGTTTACAAAAGTATACATTTTTCTTAGCAGTTGTGTAACAGAAAAGCAATGTGAGCGTTATACATTTTCTTAGCAGTTGTGCAACAGTAAAAACAATGGGGTAGATTTTCAGACGAGCGCGAATAGCCTACTTTTGTTTGCGCTCCAGGCGCAAACAAAAGTACGCTGGATTTTAGTAGATACGCGCGTAGTCGCGCGTATCGGCTAAAATCCTGGATCGGCGCGCGCAAGGCTATCGATTTCGTATAGCCTGCGCGCGCCGAGCCGCGCAGCCTACCCCCGTTCCCACCTAGGCCGCTCCGAAATCGGAGCGGCCTAGAAGGGAACTTTCCTTTGCCCTCCCCTCACCTTCCCCTCCCTTCCCCTACCTAACCCACCCGCCCGGCCCTGTCTAAACCCCCATCCTACCTTTGTCGGGGGATTTACGCCTCCCGGAGGGAGGCGTAAATCCCCGTGCGCGAGCGGGACTCCTGCGCGCCGGGCCGCGACCTGGGGGCGGGTACGGAGGGCGCGGCCACGCCCCCGGACCGCCCCGGGCCGTAGCCACGCCCCCGTACCCGCCCCCAAAACGCTGCCGACACGCCCCCACAACGCCGCACGCTCCGGCCCCGCCCCCGACACGCCTCCCGACACGCCCACTCCGAAAACCCCGGGACTTACGCGAGTCCCGGGGTTCTGCGCGCGCCGGTGAGCCTATGTAAAATAGGCTCACCGGCGCGCAGGGCCCTGCTCGCGTAAATCCGCCCGGTTTTGGGCGGATTTACGCGAGCAGGGCTCTGAAAATCCGCCCCAATTTGAACAATATCAGGAATAAGCATATCAAGTCCAGAAAGCATTATTAGGTTGGATGAGGAGGGTTTGCAGGTTCAGGGTGAAGAGAATGTATTAAGAGGTTTACAACTGAGAGTTCAGTTGAGAGTTGGGATGATCAGACATCTGAAGGCCAATGTAGAATTTGCGGAACATTAGTGTTTTTAGGTCTTTTTTGAATGTTTTTAGGTCGTGTTGGGTTCTCAGGAATTTAGGTAGGGTGTTCCAAAGTTTAGGTGAGGCAATTGAAAAGGCTCTTTCTCTTGTGGTTGCCAGATGCGCATCTTTGATAGGGGGAATGTTTAGGTAACCTGAGTTATTAGAGCATAGGTTTCTTGGAGGATTTTGAGGGATTATGTTTAGGGTGTTAAGACCTTGATGATCATTGTTTAGGATTTTGTGGATTATGGTCATTGATTTGTAAGCAATACGTGCAGTAATAGGGAGCCAGTGAAGTGAGGTCAATATTAGTGTTATGTGTTCACTTCTTTTTGTTCCAGTTAGGACTCTGGCAGCTGAGTTCTGCAGTATTTGGAGTGGTTTGAGGGATGAAAAAGGTATTCCAATATGATATGTAGAGGGAAGAAATGCCAGTGATTTTGTTACCAGATGAACTCCACATTATGGGGAAGAAGTTGAACTAGTCTTGCTCTTAAACACTATTCCTATAGTGTTGTTGCATGGATGTTTGAGGAACTGAAAGTACAAACTGTGGCCCAGCCAGTCGTTTGGTGGCAGTTTTCTGCACTGACAGGGAAAGGATTTGGGGTCTGTTGCTAGTTCAGCTCTTCAGCTTGCCTGGGTTTGCGAAGCAGTGGAGGCGGTGTTCAAAGGCTGGCACTGAGGAGGGAGTGAGGGATATACAATCGAGGATGAAAATTCATAGCTGGTTGCAATTGAAGGCTCGTGGCATCAGATTCCAGCCCTGGTGCTGACTGAGTTGGAAGCCCAAAGAGGCAGGAGGAAGCCCTCTGGAAAAAAAAAAAACGGAAATGCAAATCATTACTGAGGAAACGTTTGAACAGCTGGTTTCTGATGACCCAGATCTCACTGTTAAGTGATCCATTTGCTAACTATTTTTACCAAAGGCATGGGACGGAAGATGTGCTTTTACAAACTAATACTGCCTTTCCTTCTGCAACCCTCTAATACATGCAGAAGGGGGAACTGAAAAGTGCTGTTCACTAGTGCTGCCCACTCTCTGTACAGTGGGGCAATACACATGTACCGCAGTATTGCACATATCCATGCACTACACATCATCGCAGGGGTGAGGAAGAGTAACACATTTTCCATGTTTTTCTTGTCTGAGCAGTTCACTCTCCTTTTATTTTCTTGTGCATTTAGAGGTTGTCTGCCTTCACTGAGGCTATAATGACTTGGCAAAGAACTTATCCTAGTCTATACATCAGGAGGATTTATTCCACATCTCAGCAGTGCTCACGATGACTTTTATCATTGGCACAGATGGCAGGCATACAGTACATGTTCCCTTTGGAGCCAATTACACAAACTATGGATCAATTTAGAAGGGATGTGGAGCAGAAGAGGCTACAATCCCACTTTCATGTCTCAGGCAGCAGCTTTATGGTCAGATCCAGTAATTGGCAGGTCTTATAGGCACTAGCCACATAGCTCAAGTATTATGCTCTAATGGCAGTTTCCATGAGCTGGGGTGGATGGATATGAGTCTGAATATATGAAAATGAATAAATTAAAAACCCATGTGTATAGGCTAGTGCAAAAAAAATGGAGGGACAAAGTAAGACAGGATAAGATAACTTTTTCATGGGATTTGGCTTTTTATATCCTGTTCCCTGTTATGATAGATGGCCTCTTCCCTTTAGGAGGAGATGCAGCAACTCCTACAGAGAACTCAATAATGTAACATCCTCTATACCAGTAGTTCCCATCCGGTGGTCCATGGACCCTCTAGGGGTCCGCCAAACTATAATAAGGGGTCCGCAAGCTGTCAGAGGAAATGAGAAAGCCTGCACCAAGAAAAGGCCCAACAGGTTGCTGCTGGACCCCATCTTGTGGCAGCCACAAAAGAGGAAATCTGACAGACCGCCAGTGTTCCCCTTTCTCTCTAGCAGCCAAAGAGTGAATGTAATAAGCATGGTATCTATGAGCCTTTAGTGCTATGCTATGGTTGGCACAACCTAGTAGGCGAACCTACTAGGCTCATGCCAACAGCTGGCAAACACCCTCCAGTGGGACAGACTGGAGCTTCACCTATACCAGCACTTTCCCCGCAGGTTGGATCCTTGATTTCTGTGGCCGGCAGGACTTAAGTGGGTCCTGAGGGCGGTCACGCAAAAGAGAGACCAAGAACAGGCCAGGGTCAGGGCTGGCAGCAGACAAGTAGATACCGAAGACAGGCCCTAAGTTGGGGCAGGCAGCAGATGAGATACTGAAGATAGACCAAAGATCAGGGTGGGCAGCAACAAGGCATGGTCAAGTCTAAGGCTAAAGTCAGGTCCAGGCAGCAAGCAAGCATGATCGAGGTCTAAGGCTGAAGTCAAAATTGGGAGATCAAGATGAAGGAGGACAAGGCAGAAACAAGGCAAGGCTGGAGGACAGGAACTCAAGAACAAGGTAAGAATTCAGGAACAAGGCAGGAACACAGCAACACACACTGCAGGTAATTAGGCACAGCAGGAGACCTGTTGCTGAGGTGAAGAGGATCTGTGCAGGCCGGCCCTAAATAGGAAGATTGGTGATGTTATCAAGAGCACTGATGCCAGGGTTTCCTGCCTAGGGCCTAGAAAAGACATGCAGGTGTATACATGCATTCCTATAGAGGAGGTCTGGAGGAGGTGCAATGGTGGCATTGGGTATCATGACAGGAGCAGGGGAGTTTCTGCGGCATCAGGTGGCTGGGGTGAGTGCGGTCAGTCGCGGGTCCATCCGACAACATGCCAAACGTAACAGTAACCCGCTCTCCAAAGTCCTTTCCCCAGTCTTCTGGGCCTAGACTTCCAGGAGAACCATTTGTGAAAGTCTTTCACCAGTTGTTAATGCTGCATGAGCCAAGGTAGACCCAAGATGACAGCGTTGACTGCCTTGGGTAACACGTATAGGCTGATCTGTTCTTGATGGAGCAGCCCAGTCCTCATCAAGAGAAGTGTGGTGGTCACTGTAACCCATCCAGGAAAAGGATCCCCATAGACTAAAGAAGTTAGGGCTGTTCATCTTGGAGAAGAGACAGCTGAGGGGGGATATGATAGAGGTCTTTAAAATCATGAGAGGTCTAGAATGGGTAGATGTTTATCGGTTATTTACTCTTTTGGATAATAGAAGGACTAGGGGGCACTCCATTAAATTAGCAAGTAGCATATTTAAAATTAATCAGAGAAAATTCTTTTTCACTCAATGCACAATTAAGCTCTGGAATTTGTTGCCAGAGGATGTGGTTAGTGCAACTGGCATAGCTGGGTTTAAAAAAGGTTTGGATAGGTTCTTAGAGAAGAGGGCCATTGACTGCTATTGATTGGGTTGACTTGAGGAATAGCCACTGCTATTGCTGGCAGCGGTAGCATGGGATCTACTTAGTGTTTGGGTACTTGCCAGGTACTTGTAGCCTGGATTGACCACTGTTGGAAACAGTTGGTCTGACTCAGTATGGCAATGTCTTATGTTCTTATGTGAGGCAAGACTTCCCTTGGCTAAATCCATGTTGGCTTTGTCCAATTTAACTATGCTTATCTATATGTTCAGCAATTTTGTTCTTTGTGATATTTTCTACCATTTTGCCTGGCACAGACATCAGACTCACTGGTCTGTAGTTTCCTGGATCACCCCTTGATCCCTCTTTAAAAATTGATGTTACATTGGCAACCTTTCAGACTTCAATTACCATAGATGATGTTGCTGATATTTTTCAAATTTCCAACAGTAGGACCATAGGGGCGGATTTTCAGACTCCGCGAATAGGCCTACTTTTGTTTGCGCTCCAGGCGCAAACAAAAGTACGCTGGATTTTAGTAGATACGCGCGGAGCCACGCGTATCTGCTAAAAACCTGGATCGGCGCGCGCAAGGCTATCGATTTTGTATAGCCGGCGCGCGCCAAGCCGCGCAGCCTACCCCCGTTCCCTCCAAGGCCGCTCCGAAATCGGAGCGGCCTTGGAGGGAATCCTCTAACGCCCTCCCCTCACCTTCCCCTCCCTTCCTCTACCTAACCCACCCGCCCGGCCCTGTCTACACCCCCCCTTACCTTTCTCTGGGGATTTACGCCTCCCGGAGGGAGAAGTAAATCCCCGCGCGCGAGCGGGCCTCCTGCGCGCCGGGCCGCGACCTGGGGGCGGGTACGGAGGGCGCGGCCACGCCCCCGGACCGCCCCGGGCCGTAGCCACGCTCCTGTACCCGCCCCCAAAATGCCGACACGCCCCTGAAACGCCGTGACGACCGGGCCCGCCCCCGACACGCCCCCGACACGCCCCCCTCGGAGAACCCCGGGACTTACGCGAGTCCCGGGGCTCTGCACGCGCCGGTAGGCCTATGTAAAATAGGCTCACCGGCGCACAGGGCCCTGCTCGGCTAAATCCGCCCGGTTTTGGGCGGATTTAGGCGAGCAGGGCTCTGAAAATCCGCCCCATAATTTCATTTCTCAATTCTTTCACTACTCTGGGATTTATACAAACTGGTCCAGGTGATTTGCTACTCTTTAGTCTGTGAATTTGCCCTAGAACATATTCCAGGTTCCTGAGATTTGTTTTAGTTCTTCGGAATCATTACCTTTGAATATCATTTCTAGCATGGGTATATCTCTTACATCTTCCTCAGTGAATACTGAAGCAAATAATTAATTTAGTCTCTCTGCTGTGGCTTTGTCACACGTATACAGAGTAGAATCCAAAAGAACAGGTAAAATCCTTTCTCATAACCAAGGACAAGCAGTGGCGTCCCTAAGTCTACATGGCTAATAGTGGTTTGTGGAATTTTCCTCCAGAAACTTGTTTAAAATCCTTTTTAAATCCAGTTACACTGTTTTTTACCACATTCTCTAGCAACAAATTCCAGTTTAATTGTGCACTGATTGAAAATGTACTTTCTCTGATTTGTTTTAAAAGTGCTAATTATAGCTTCATGAGTGTCCTCTGGTCCTAGTACTATTGGAAAGGGTAAACAACCATTTATCCATTCCACACCACTCATGATTTTATAGAACTCTATTATATCTTTTCTCAGCTGTCTTTTCTTCAGGCTGAAAAGCCCTAACCTGTTTAGCCTTTTCTTATAGGGGAGACAGTCCATCTCCTTTATCATTTTAGTCACCCTTCTCTGAATTTTTTAAGTTCTGCTATATCTTTTTGAGATGGGGCAACCAGAACTGCATACAATAATCAAGGTGTAGTCGCACTATGGATCAATACAGAGGAATTATAATATCTTCCAACTTATTGTCCATTCCTTTCCTTATAATACCTAACATTCTATTTGTTTGTTTTTTTTACTACCACTGCACACTGAGCCAAGAATTTCAAAGTATTGTCCACAGTGACTCCAAGATCCTTTTATTAGATGGTGGTCACTAACAAGGAATCCAGCATCATGGAACTATAGTTTGGATTATATGCATCCCTTTGCACTTGTCCACATTAAATTTAATCTGAAATTTAGGTGCCCAGTTCCCATCCTGCAAGATTATCTTACAATTCCTCACAATTGGCTTGTGATTTAACTACTTTGAATAATTTAGTGTTATCTGCAAATATGATAACCTCATTCATCACTCCCTTTTCCATGTAAGGAGCTGCGTACTCATGAGCCCCTCTTGCAATGATGTAGCTTTATAGGTAGAATCCTGAGACCCAAGCCAGCAGTGGGTAAGTCTTGGCACAGGCCAGACTATGACCGAGTTCAAAATTCTATACAAAGACCAAGCTGCAGCAGAAGCTAGGAAAGAATAAGACTGATGAGACAAGGTTTATAGCTTGTGAAAAGGTTGAGGCTGAATCAGAGCTGAAGACTGCAGCAGAGCCACAGGTGAAGACTGAACCAAAGCTGAAGGTTGAGAAAACAGAAGATTAGAAGCAGAAACTAGGAGACCTTCTTGCTAAGGCAATAAAGCTAACTCCATGCAGTCTAAGTAGTCTTGAGCATCTGACATCATCATCGGGGTGGGTACCCGACTCTCCCACTAACGTGTGCTGAATTGTGTGCACCTATGCGCATGTATGCCCTAAGCATCTCTTCATCGGGTCCTAGTATCACACGCATCAGAGTGTCCAATGGTGGCTCCCTGCTGCACGGTGAAAGTCTGCTGCTGAGGAAAGAAGCTGTATTCTAACAGTACCCCCCTCCTTAAGTCCCTTCCTCAAACCTCTTCTCTTTGACTTCTGAGGAAACAAAGGTACTATTTTACTAATAGGGGGCTCGGGGGTCCAGACCCAGGATCCAGAAATTCTTTGGTTTTGAGACTGGACTGAAAAACAATTCAAAACAGAAGACTTAACTGAAGAAAATGTTGAAAGCTTGGACAAGATCTGAGACTGGTCCCAAATGACAGACAAATGTTCTTTGGCAGGAGGATAACACAGTTCAGAATTCACATAGGAACAGAATGTACAATGAAGTGGCAAAACCGGCATTTCAGATGAGATGGTTCGAAATGAAGAGGCAAAGATGAAATGATACAATATTCTCAGCAGGATGGATCCCATTGGTCAGTCTGTAAGAAAGTCTAGTCAATAGATGGTTGATGAATATTCAGCCAGGGTAGTCCAAGAGGGCTAGATGCTTTAGATAGTACACAGAATTGAATGTTCTCTTGGTGAGACCCAATTTGCATCATGAAGGGCGAGGAAGATGTAGACACACAACCAGGTAGGGGTTCTCATTGATGAAATGATACAGGGGGTGGTTAAGCTGGTAGTAGGGTAACCACATTGATGTAGCAGTGATTCTTAAATAAAGTTGCCCCCAACTCTGGAATCTACTAAAGTTTAGGTCTGAAATGAGTGTTTTCCATAGGTAAGACACACCTGAATTATTAGTAGTGGAGATGAAGCAAGGCTGCCATCTCATGAGACTTCTCTTTATAGAGTTTTCCAGTCTCAAGTGGCACTGACAGACAAAATAATCTTGTGCAGCACAGTAGAGACAAAGATTTTGCAATCTTCACCTTTGTTTCTCATCAAGCGAAAGTCAGGTATTACCAAATTGCATGAGTTCTTTGAAGGCAGCCAGCTTCGCTGGTTCCAGGATGGATTGCAAGAGATTCGGAGGTCTGGGAACCACGAGCAAGATCTGCTGAGAGTTCTTTTCACAAGCCTGTTCCTGGAATCTGAGGTCAATATGAATAGCCAAGGCAATGAGTGCTTCAATGGATGGAGGAAGTCTCGGACTGTAAGTTCATCTTTTATTCTCTCAGATAATCCCTGGCAAAAAATGGTGGTTGGTTATCTTCGTCCCCAACTGAGTTTGGAAGCTAAGGTATGGAATTCTACCACATATTCGCCAAAAGAACGATTGTCCTGATGAATATGAAGGAAAAGTAAAAAGTCATGGGATAGGTGGTGATGTCCTTTCATGGATTACAAACTGGCTAAAAGATAGGAAACAGAGAGTAGGATTAAATGGACAATTTTCTAAGTGGAAGGGAGTGGGCAGTGGAGTGCCTCAGGGATCTGTACTGGGACCCTTACTTTTCAATATATTTATAAATGATCTGGAAAGAAATACAACGAGTGAGGTAATCAAATTTGCAGATGATACAAAATTGTTCAGAGTAGTTAAATCACAAGCAGATTGTGATAAATTGCAGGAAGACCTTGTGAGGCTGGAAAATTGGGCATCTAAATGGCAGATGAAATTTAATGTGGACAAGTGCAAGGTGATGCATATAGGGAAAAATAACCCATGCTATAGTTACACAATGTTAGGTTCCATATTAGGTTCTACTACCCGAAAGAGATCTAGGTGTCATAGTGGATAACACATTGAAATCATCGGTTCAGTGTGCTGCGGCAGTCAAAAAAGCAAACAGAATGTTGGAAATTATTAGAAAGGGAATGGTGAATAAAACGGAAAATGTCATAATGCCTCTGTATCGCTCCATGGTGAGACTGCACCTTGAATATTGTGTACAATTCTGATTGCCGCATCTCAAAAAAGATATAATTGCGATGGAGAAGGTACAGAGAAGGGCTACCAAAATGATAAAGGAAATGGAACAGCTCCCCTTTGAGGAAAGACTAAAGAGGTTAGGACTTTTCAGCTTGGAGAAGAGACTGCTGAGGGGGGATATGATAGAGGTGTTTAAAATCATGAGAGGTCTAGAATGGGTAGATGTGAATTGTTTTTTAACTCTTTCAGATAATAGAAAAACTAGGGGGCACTCCATGAAGTGAGCATGTGGCACATTTAAAACTAATCGGAGAAAGTTCTTTTTCACTCAACGCACAATTAAACTCTGGAATTTGTTGCCAGAGGATGTGGTTAGTGAAGTTAGTATAGCTGTGTTTAAAAAAAAATTTGAATAAGTTCTTGGACGAGAAGTCCATTACCTGCTATTAATTAAGTTGACTTAGATAATAGCCACTGCTATTACTAGCAATGGTAACATGGAATAGACTTATTTTTTGGGTACTTGCCAGGTTCTTATGGCCTGGATTGGCCACTGTTGGAAACAGGATGCTGGGCTTGAAGGACCCTTGGTCTGACCCAGTATGGCATGTTCTTATGTTCTTATGAGCTCTGTGGCAGCGGACATGACATACCCAGGTTGATCAAAGATTATATGGAATTGTTGATGAAACTGACCAAATTCCTGACAAGCAAATCATCTTGGTCTCACAAGCGAGAGGTCCAAGCGAGAGCTGGACCGTCTAACAAGGAGAGTATATACTTGATCTTGACACCATTAGAGAAAAAATGAGTCAGCTGTAATTCAAATTGCATCTTGCACACATTAAGGAATCCTCTGCATGCTTTAGGATCACCCTCAAACCTTGGAAGATGGTGATAGTTGAAACAAGGACTCACCAGACCAGATAGGTACTGGTGAGTCCTTGTTTCAGATGTACAGCTTCAGTACAGATGTACAGCTCCAGATGTACATCTGTACTGAAGCTATACCCTCAACCCTTGGAAGATGGTGATAGTTGAAACAAGGACTCACCAGACCAGATAGGTACTGGTGAGTCCTTGTTTCAGATGTACAGCTTCAGTCACATTTCCAGAACTGGAAATGTGACTGAAGCTGTACATTGGACTTGTATTATGTCTAAACTCTATGATAAGGTCTATAATGAGTCTTTTACTCGATCAAGTTGCTGCTGGGCTTGTTGCATAAACTGGTGCAAGAGACCAATAAATTCTGTTTTTTGCTTCTGCATCTGGGTGATCAAGGCAGTGGTGGCCCATTGAGGGAACGCATTACCAAGCTCATGGCTTCAGCAAACTGTAACTCTAATGAATACATATGTGAAACCCCTCTTACAGTGACACAGCCTCATAGGTAGAATCTTGAGACCATTGCCAGCAGCAGGTGAGCAAGTCTTGGCACGGGCCAGTCTATAGCAGAGTCCAAAAATCTATACAAATACCAGGCTACAGCCAAAGCCAAGCAAGGACAAGAGAGATAGCTTGAGACATGGCTGATGGCTTGAAACAAGACTGGATCAAGCTGAAGGTCTTGAGGAAGGCAGAAACTAGAAAACCACAAGTCTCAGTCCAGGTAGGCTAATTAGTCTTGAGAGTGTGACATATTCATCAGGGTGCGTACCCAACTCTCCTGCCAACGTGCGCCAAATTGTATGCACCAATATGCACGTATGCCCTAAAGGTCTCTTTGCTGGGTACTAGCATCACGCATGTCAGAGCGTTCAATGGCAGCTTCCTGCCTCATGGTGAACATCTGCCGCCGAGGAGTCTGGGAAGGCAGTGGATTGTAACAGATCATTTATAAATATATTAAAAAGCTCCTGTCCCAGTACAGATTCCTGGGGCATTCCACTATTTATATTTCTCCCTTGAGAGAAATGACCATAAGTCTTACGCGCTGTTCCTTATCTTTTAGCTTGTATCAGTCCACAATAGGACATTACCTTCTGTCCCAAGACATTTACATTTCCTGATCAAACTCTCATGAGGGTCTTTGTTAAATGCCTTTTGAAAATCAATATGCACTATATTAACCAACTCATCCTTGTCCAGATATTTATTAACCCCTTCAAAAAAATCTAACAGATTTGTAAGACGACTTCCCTTTGCTAAATTCATGTGGACTCTGCCCCCTCAATCTTTATCTATCAAGATTGCCGGTGATTATATTCTTTTGCCTGGTACCAACTCCAGCTCACAGATCAGTAGTTTCCCAGATCACTCTAGAAATCTTTTTTAAAATGGGCATTACTGTGAATTACTTGGAACGTGAACAGCAGATTGCATGTCATGTGGGTAGCTTGAGTGTGTAAGGTAAAAGGGTTTCCTTAAAATAATCAGTTGGAAAATTACCATTTCAGCAGCTACTCTAGAAAATTCATAACAAACTAAAGCTAATAATATTTAGGGGAAATAATATAATCAAAGTTTTATTTTAGGTTAGAAATAAGCTAGCAGTGACAAATAACAACTTCTAGTTGCAAATATTGGCTGTGTTTCAACAGATAATTAAATTACCATGGAAACCTCCCAGGACAGAAAACAAAAAAATATTCAACATTCACAATTCTTCACATAAGTAACAATTTTTACTCTGTCACTATATTTTCAAATACTTAAATTAATGTAATATTTAGGGTTTGAAAGAACTGATTCTTTGTGTGCCTTTCCTTTAAACAAAGACTCAAGAAGAACAAGAATCTCATCAAATGACAAAGGACTTAAGTATTGTTTTCTTATTTAGTGTATCCCTTTCCTTCTCTAATGTCTTTATTGTAAGTGCCCACTTAGTTTTATATCTTCGTAGTTTAGGCTAGGGCAGGGGTGGCAAACTCCAGTCCTCGAGGGCCACAAACAGGCCAGATTTTCAGGATAACCACAATGAATATGCATGAGATAGTTTTGCATACATTGGAGGCAGAGCATGCAGATCTATCTCATGTATATTCATTGTGGTTATCCTGAAAACCTGGCTTGTTTGTGGCCCTCGAGGACCGGAGTTTGCCACCTGTGGGCTAGGGGGTAGAGATAGTATTCGTTGCTGGTGAGCATGGGATTAGGTACCCCAGGAGGAAGAGCTGCTTTAGCTGCTGGAGTCTGACACTAGAGCTTGCTGCTAAAGGGTGTGGCTTGTAGATGGACCTCGAGCTCTCTCACCTCTTGACCCCAGTGACTTCTCTGGACCTATATACTAATTGTAACAAACTAAGAAAACTCCCTATTCCAAAGTGTTCTGCTCAATAGTTCAGGTAAATATGAATTAATACTTCTAACTCTATAAAGCAAAGAATAATTAAATTTCCTAACTAACATCCTGGAAGGGAGTTGTGACATTTATTCTAGGTAAGCTATAATGGTTTGTTTTTCCAGCGACTTTGAACGTTGAATCTTCTCAAGTAGCGAATGTAACGCTGTGAACACTCACTCATGTCACAGTTAATATTTGTCAATGACAAGCTTCCACAACACTCTGTCCAAAATCATCACCTTTCATAATAAGCTGATGGGGAAATCAAATACAGATCATAGAAATACTGTTGTTTTCTCTCTAGAGAGAAGTAATATATATATATATATATATATTTCCAGGTCCTATGAAATATTCAAATGTTCAAGCATCTAACACCCATGAATGTCTCTTGCTAACAATTTATTATATTGTTGCAACTAACATTAAACCAAAGTTGGATTATGTTCATCAATATCCCTATCCTTTAAGTACAGGATGGGCCAGTCTTCATGGGTAGTCTTTTTTTTTATCCTTTATATACAGGAAGGACCATGTGAAATATTTAATCAATTGTTCCTTGAAGAATTTTAATTTCCTCACTTATTTTAGTGTGAGCAATGACATTTAAATAATTCTCCACTTTCAAATGCTTCTTTCAATACTCTAGTAAAGCCAAAGAAAAACCCACAAATTGGCTTTTTATTTAACTTTAACCAGTCCTATTTCCTTACCTTTTCAAGGTTATCTTATATTTAACAACTGTTTCTCAGTCATACACACACATTCATTTGTTCTCCATTGCTAATCTGAATGGTTTTTACATAAAACTAGGCCCAAAATGCGAACTCTAGCTATACAGCTCCTGTGTTTCTCATTGTCTTTCCAGCAATCCAACAATCAGTTCTAAACTGCCAGCATACAAACTTATATCTGTGATATCATTTTTCTAGTGATGTGACAGGAAAATAGTAATTAGCTGATTTAAATATGGCCATAAAACCTTCCTAAATCGTAATGAAAATGTACTGAATTAAAAAGGAATTTTTGGAATCATCACAATTTTCTTAAAGCTGAATAATTTGGAAAATAGCTTTGTGCTTTGGCTAGAATTTTGTATATTTCCTCCAGCCTGTTTACCTTGTGCAACAGGTGATGCTTACTTCATCATAGAGTTGCCATGGTATCATCACCAAGGTGACAGCTTCAGAATGTTAGCTAGGACCCGTTTTTTTACTAATCTACCTTGGTTTTTTATCTTGATCCCATTGATTTTAATGGAAAAGGAAAACCCCATTAAATAAATAGAAATCAATTACCACAAAAATAAACCCAAATCAAAACAACTAAATGTTTAAAAACGCTTTGACATCATTCATTTTTTTCACAGACACCACACTGTCAAATACAACTGAAAATCCACCACAGCTTCCCTCTGAGCCATTTAATTTATTAATTCAAAATATGAAACATTTCTAGGCAAGCTAAGGATCTCTCAACACTTTGTATCTCCTCCTCTGGTGACCATACCCACCAAAATTAGTTTGTGAGAAGTTTTTATGATATTTTAAGTTTCTAGGGATCCCTGTACACAGTGGGTTGCACAACTTTTTTAATAACTGTGGCAGAACCCAAATTTTAGTGTTGTTCGTTAGTGACTTCCTTTTACATCACCACTACAGGCAAAAATTAAATTGTTATTAATTAAGCAAATTTATATTAATTAATTGGCGCCGGGTTCAACATGGTACTTCCCAGGGGTTCAAACTAATGTGGCAAGCCCTTTTTAGGCTTGCCACCAAAATCGCCATATTTTTGAAGTAAAAAATTGCCCAAAACTTTTATTTTAACATTAAATTAACCCTCAACCACTTTATTAAGCAACCACTGATGACACTGATGACATCAGCAGGGCCTTCAATCCTCTAGCACGCAAGGCGCTTTCCCAGGGCTCCCGGTGTCATGTGCATCTCCCCCTTGTTTTGGTGTGCAGCAACTTCTTTCCCAAGGCTGTCGCTGCCATTTGGGACCATCCGTGCGACCACGCGGTTTTTATATATTTATTTTTAAATTTTGCTGTATCGGGCCCAGTGGCTCATGGCGTATTTTGATTTTTTTTCTTCTTCTGCACCAGCAGGAATTCTCAAACCTCCCGCTGCACTCTCGGTAACATCAGCTGTCCTTGGCTGTGTCAGGGAAGCTGCTCCAGAGCGTCCCCGGCATCCACCAGCCATGCGCTGTGGCTTCCCGAACTCCTGCTCGGCCTCCTGACACTGCCCCCCCCAATCGCATCAGAGGCCACTTTCATCTCCAAAATGCTGCTCGAGTCATCAGAGCCTCCCTGCTCTCTCCTCACCTTGTGTCAATTAAAAATAATAAAAAACAAACATGCGGCCAGGCTCCCCAGCCTCTCTCAGCCCTGCCTGTCACCTCGGGCCATTTTTTTTTAATTAAAAAAATATATTGGGCCATCTTTTTTCTGGGTCTCAAAGCCCAGCATCACAGTAGAGACATACCGCTCACAACAGCCCATCAGGACACCCGTTCGGGCAGGTAAACTAATTTATTTTCATTTATTTATTTGGGTTTCTATTTATTTAATTTTTGCCACATTCATACTTTACCCCGACATTCAATTTCTCTCATATACTCCATACAGTAAAAGAAAAAGCCCAAAACTATTCAAAAACACCAAATCATAACCCAAATTCTTAACCTCTTAATAAAAAAAAAAATAAAAACAGGAACACCATGATTAAAATAATACAACTGAAATCCAGGGTACTGGTGTGGGTCTCACTCAGAGTTGCCCACTGAGCTTCCAGACCTTCATCCAGTGGGAATGGAAACACAGGAGACGGTACCCTAATGTGAGTCCTGTGCCCCCAAACCCACTGGACTAACAAACTTTCATGATGTTAGTTTTCTCAGCTATTTTTATGCTTACTCTTTTCAGCTTAGCCATGCTGACAACGAACCAGGGAAGGGGCCTTCTATAACCTTTTTTCAAACCATCTTCTTTTCCGCAAATTAATATCTGGGATCCCTAACCTTTAAATGACATATTTCAATAAATGTTTATAGTTTGAGAAATACACTTAATATAATACCATTCTGTAAACAGTTTCTGAATATCATCTTTTTATAAAACACAAAACATTTTCTGTTAAGCATAAACTAGTATTTTCATTGCAATTTATCACAGAGTGTTAGTGTCTCCTGATTTGACCCACATACAGTAATAGGAAGTTTACCTGAAACTGATTTTTAAATAAACTTTGCATAATTTTTGCCTATTAATGCCAGCTTAGTTCTTCTGGTAAACTGGATATGAAGTAGTCAACTTTGATGGTGCTAATAAAGAATATAATTGTCACTCAAATACTTTTGGGTCCTCCCTTTATTTTCTCTTGCAGATCTTCGAACAAATACTGTTTCGTCATTTGTACTCTGAATTAAACTAGTTTCCTCAATTTGAGTTCTGTATGTGTCTCAGGGTCATTTGTTAATAGATAAAGGATGTCCCTATCTTCTGAATCATCATTTTCAACTACCTCTTTGGAAGTTGATTCTTCTTCCAAATTTTTTATAAACTAATGTTAACAATTTAATATGGTCCCTATGAACCACCTATGAATGACCAGTTTTCTGGTCATTTCTGGATTTGATTCTAATAGAGTTTTCCTCTGGATTAGTTTTTTCTACTATATAGATTTCTTTTCCAGAGAGATCTCTTATTTATGCCAGCTAGTGGAGCCTTGAAACCTCAACAAAACCATGCATGGAAGCTTGCAAGGTCTGCGGGCTTTGGTCTGTCCACTTGAATTCCCACTCCCTCTGCAGAGGTTATGCTTTGGGGGAGAGGGATCCTCCATTAAAGCTTCAAAGGCCAGGAGGGCTTCTTGATCCACGGGGCCCACGGCAGGCACCAAGGAGGAATCTCCACTTCTTCTGCTCCCGAGGGGTATCACAGCCAGGGGACCCCAGCCAGCCAGGAATCCAGTGATTCTCTTCCCCCACTCTCTCCTGCGAGGCAGGGGCCTGAGGATGGTCAGGAGTAGGGGTGGGTTTGATGTTCAGTCTTCCTGAACAGGGGACTGAAAGCCCACAGGGTTTTTCCCCAAAATTTGACCTGCGGATGCACAAGGCTGTCCTGGCTAGGAAGAGTGCAGGAGAGAAGAGACCCAGAGAGAGAAGACCAGGGCCATCCAAAAGACCTAGGCTGGCCTCAGTGGGTGGTTTTGGGCATGTTCTCAAGCACCTGGGTTTGCGTGGCACTTGTGCGGAGGGTGACCCCAGGGATCTGGATGACTCGGACAAGATGCAGGATGATGCTGCATCTCCCCAGAGAGCATATCTGAATGGGGACCTGGATGAGGGTCAGACGCTGGATCTGGATGTGGGCAAAGATGATCCAGACCTCGTTGAGGGACCCGGGACTGAGAGGGATGACCCTGAGGTGGTCCATCTGTTTAAGAAGGAGGAGCTTTGGCCCCTCATTCCTCAGGTGTTGGAAGAATTGGGGTGAAGCTAACTCAAGAACAGTTAGATAATGAGGGCATCGATCCAGTTCTGGATGGGCTGTGGGGTCTGCCTAGTGCCTTTCCCATACCTAAAAAGATTCAGAAGCTGATTAGCCGGGAGTGGGATTTCATGGAAGAAGGCTTGAAGATCGGTAGGACGAAGGTGAAACTTTATCCCTTGCTGGAAGAGCATTGGGGACACCTCTAGACTTCTAAGGTGGATGCGGCAGTCTCTGCGGTAACTAAGAAGGCTGCCATTCTGGTGGCAGGGTCCGCTGCTCTGAAGGATGTCCAGGACTGCAAATTGGAAATTCCACTGAAGCGCATGTTTGAGGTGTCAACCTTGAGTCTGCGAACTGAGGTATGTGCTAGCATGATGCAGCGGGCTTGCTTGTGCTAGATTCATGTAATGAAACCGCTATCTGATGGGAGGAGCAATCAGATAGGAGTTAGCAATCTGTAGTATTTAGGAGAGTTGTGGGTGGATCCTTGGACCAGTGGCAGATGACCACGCCCCCGGGGAAGACCCCGAGAGGGACCACCGGTCAGGTTCCGAGTATGGAGACAGACACACACTAGTTCTTTTATTAGACAGTATACTGAACCACCAGAGGTGGCAGTAGTGAGCTGTAATGCCCGGCTGGGCTGTAGTCCCTCAGAAGCTGGAACAGCGATCCCTGGAGGCTGAGCTGTAGAGAAACTGAAATATAGTGAGTAGGCAGGGTAAGCAGAGTTCATGTACCGAACCTGATGGTAAAACTCACACAATGTCTCATAGAAGCCCAGGAGCTGGAATGTATAGGCCCTCGAGGAGTGAGTAACTGGTTCCAGGGAAAGTTCTGAGAGAGCGATGGTAACTCACAGATGTAGTAGGCAGTGCTGACTTCCAGGCAGAAGCGAATTCGAAGAAGTCCGGAAACAAGGGCCCTTGAGAAGCGAGTACCGGTTCCAGACTGCAATCTACAAAGTAAGAGAGAGAGTGAGGCCCCCGAGGAGCGGGTACCCCTGGTTAGTCCGAGGAGGCAGAGTAGCTTAGATAGAACGAATCCAAATCCGTTGTCATTCCTTATCCTTGCTAACTCGATGTGTTAGCAAATTCTAAGACCTTAAATATCCGTCGCGGGTGACATCATCTTCGGGGGACGCCCCTGAGGTCCGCGCCATCGCTGGTACTTCAGTCGGGGCCGTGCCGCGCGCGCGCCCCTAGGCCTCCAGGAAACATGGCGGTTCACAGCATGGAGCCGGTCTGGGGACACAGGAGGACCTCGGCAGAGGAACGCCACGGCAGCCAATCTTCCTGCGGGCGAAGAGGTAGGCGCCAAAGAGGTGAGGAGGGCAGAGAGAGGGTGTTGGGAACCGACGGACACAACAATTCAGAAGCCTCAGGAGCAGGCCTCGTTGGGCGTGCTCTCTCCCATTCAGGTGGCTCGTCCCGGACGGGGGTGGCTTATGTAGCAGATGCGTTGTATAATAGGGATGTGAATCGTGTGCCCGATCGTTTTAACGATCGGGTTTGGCTGGAGGGAGAACAAAATCTGATCGGTAGAGATGTGAATCGGAATCGATTTCGATTCCGATTCACATCGCTAATTTGTTTTTAGTGAGGCCCGAGCAGATAAAAAAAAACCCACCCGACCCTTTAAAATTGACCCCTTAGCTTCCCCCACCCTCCCGAACCCCCCCAAAACCTTTTACATGTACCTGGTGGTCTAGCGGGGGGGGGGGTGTCGGGAAGCCATCCCCTGCACTCATACCCTCCGTGCCGGTATCAAATGGCGCCGATAGCCTCTGACCTACTATGTCACAGGGGCTACCGGTGCCATTGGTCAGCCCCTAATCTTAGGATGCACAATTGGTCAGCGGACGTGGTCTAATACTCTGCTATGCAGTCTTCCTTTTAAGGGGAATCTGCTTTTTGGGGAGAAGCTGGATCAGCTGATGAAGTCCTTAGGGGAAACCAAGGGAAATAGGCTGCCAGATGATAAGAAGGGCAATAAAAAGGTCTTTCCACCCTGATTTCGTTTTCGGGAGTTGAGGAGGTTTCGGTCTAGGTGAGGGACTTTCAACTCAGGTTCCAAGTAGTCGTCAGGTCATCAGTAGATATTTCGAGGTGCCGGTTGGTTCACCAAAAGCGGGTCCAGCCGGGACCGGAGGGAGAAAATCCTCCCAATGAAGCCAGTCTTGCCCACTCCTCGCCATTTTTATGAGGAGTGGGTCAAGATTACCTCAGACCGGTGGGTTCTGGAGGTTGTAAGAGACTGTTACACCTTAGAATTTTCATGCTCTCTCAGGGAAGCCTTTCTGGAGTCCCACTGCTCTTCTCAAAGCAAATGGGGAGTGATAGAGGGGACTCTGCAAAGGTTGATAAGCTTAGAGGCCATTGTTCTGGTACCGCTGAGCAAGCAGGGGCGGAGAAGGTACTCCATCTATTTTGTGGTTCCATAAAACGAGGGCACCTTCCATCCCATCTTAGATTTACAAAAGGTAAATGTAAGCTTGCGGGTGCCACGTTTCTGGATGGAGAAGTTGCATATGGTTATTGCAGCAGTTTCCAAAGGAGAATTTCTGGCATCTTTGGATCTAACCAAAGCTTATCTGCAAATTCCCATTCAAAAGGACCATAAAAAATTTCTGCGGGTCAAGGTATTGGGCCAGCACTTCCAGTTTCGTGCTCTTCCCTTCAAATTGGCCACAACTCCCTGAACCTTTACAAAGGTGATGGTGGTGGTGGGGGCAGCCTTGTGATGAGAAGGAATTATGGACCATCCATATCTGGCGATTGACTTATCCGGGTGAAGACAGAGGAGGAATGCGGTTGTTCCATGCAACAAGTGATGAACACCCTCAGCTCTCTGGGTTGGGTGATCAATGTGGCAAAGAGTCATCAGTGAATGACAGGATATGCTCTGCTCCTATCCTACCTTATTTGTTAAGGTCGTGGACCCTTGAGCCGTCTAGAAGTTGAAGATGATTCGCTGAGGGGAGGCCCACAGCAGAAGTCGTAGCCGGGAAGCGGATCAGAGCCAGGAGACCAACAGGAACTTCACCACTGGAAGCACGAGGTCCCCCCGGGAGAAGCCCTTGGGGACCCGAGCCGCTTGAACTTAGGTGCGGTCACCTGGGGACGAGAGTCTGAAGAGAATTCCAGAAGTAGTGAGCTGGGAGACAAGTCGAAGCCAGGAGACCAACAGGAACTTCACCACTGGAAGCCCGAGGTCCCTCCGGGAGGAGCCCTTGAGGACCCAAACCGCTTGGGCTTAGGTGGGGTCTCCTGGAAAAGGGAGTCCAAAGAGAAGTCCGAATTGAGGCAGGTGGCAGTGGAGCAAAACATGGAAGCGGACCAAGAGTCAGGGCAGGTGGCAGACAGCAGAGACCGGAGACAAGCCAGGAGTCAAGACGGGCAGCGAAGCAGGATACCAAAGGACGTACCGAGATCAGGAGCCAGGAAGATGAGCCAAGAGGAAGCAGGAACAGGAGCAGGTGAGGACAGAGCTGGAAACAGGAACAAGCTGGAACGGAGCAGGAGTCAAGAACAAGCTGGAACAGGAATCAGGAACAAGCTGGAACAAGGACAAGCAGGAACGGAAACAGCAACTAGATAACTCCAGGGAGCGAATCTCGTTGCAAGGCAAGGAGTTGAAGACTGGTGCTGGCCTTTATGCTGCTGGCGTCTGACATCACTCAGGTGGGCTGGGCTGCAGTTTCCAATCACGGGCCCTTTAAATTTTGGTCCTCCTGTGCGCGCACGCAATTAGGAGGCAGGGTTAGAGCAGGAAGAGCAGGAGCTCAACGTCTCCCTCGTGGAGACACTGCCACGGAGAGACTCAGCCACGGCCCAGGGAGAGCGGAGGACTGCTGGTAATTACCCCAGAGCTGGCAGGGAGGGAGGTAAGAGCCCGGCCGTGGCGACCCGCGGCCGAGAATTGTAACATTATTCACACGACCCTCCAGCCCTTATGGAAGGAGTTTATTTAGGATTCGGTACTGGAACTCGGGTGCCAATGGAACAATGGGTAACTGGAGGCACTCAAGCAAAAGAAGGCCTAAGCCTTGTAAGTCCACGTCCAGAGAATAGGCAAGGAAAGGTGTCACTGACAGGCGAGAATCATTGCCGGCAGCAAGTGAAAGTTGTGGCAAGTGGCTTAGAACTCTGGACACAGGAAAGTCTGTAGCATAGTCATTCAAAGCAAGAGTCAGGACACGGAGAAGGCAGGCGTGGTCAATCAAAGCAATGGTCAGGGCACGGAGAAGGCTGGCATGGTCAATCAAAGCAACAGTCAGGGCATGGAGAAGGCAGACTTTGTCAGGCGTAGCAAAGGTCCGGGGCTGGAGAGAAGCTGGAGTAGTCAGGCCTGGGGCTGGAGAGAAGCTGAAGAGTAGTCAGGCGTAGTGAAGGTCCAGGGCTGGAGAGAAGCTGAAGAGTAGTCAGGCATAGCAGAGGTCCAGGGCTGGAGAGAAGCTGAAGAGAAGTCAGGCGTAGCGGAGGTCTGGGGCTGGAGAGAAGCTGAAGAGTAGTCAGGCGTAGCAGAGGTCCAGGGCTGGAGAGAAGCTGAAGAGTATCAGGCGTAGTGAAGGTCCGGGGCTGGAGAGAAGCTGAAGAGTATCAGGCGTAGTGAAGGTCCGGGGCTGGAGAGAAGCTGAAGAGAAGTCAGGTGTAGCGGAGGTCCGGGGCTGGAGAGAAGCTGAAGAGTAGTCAGGCGTAGCGGAGGTCCAGGGCTGGAGAGAAGCTGAAGAATAGTCAGGCGTAGTAATGGTTAAATCCAAGAGTCAGTCCAACACATAGATGAACAGGAACGAGGAGAACAGGAACCGGGAACCACAGGAAACAGGAACACCATGAAGACACAATTCTAGGATCAGCAATGAGTACGCGGAGTACTCTGAGTACTCGGAGACCTGTTGCAAAGGCAATGCTATGGTGTGAGACCTGTGCTTTTATACGCTGAAGAGTCTGACGTCAGCATCCGGGTCTGCAGCCAGGTTCCCACCGCGGGCCCTTTAAAAGAATCAATGATGCGCGCGCGTGCGCCTAGGAAGGGGCGCGGCACTGATGGCGGAATCTCTCCGCGGGCCATGTGGAGAGGCCCGACAAGCAGGGACATCTTGGCTGGCAACACTGGGTAGCGTGGCGCTAATCCACCCCCTATTGCATTAGGGGGTGGATTAGCGCCTATTTATCCCGCATCCGACTGCGGGTTATACAGTGCACTCGGCTGAGCACACTGTATTGCATCAGCCCCCATGTGAGCTAAAATCTTAGCATTTTGAGCAATTGTAAAATTGATAGGCCTCAGTGAGCATGTGCTAAACACTGAATGTACTTTATTTTCTTGTGAGGTCATACTAATTTTAGCATATATGTGTTAACATATTGTGAGACTGTTTAGTGTTTCTGCTAGAACGTTGGTACATAGCTTGCAATTTTGTTTGCATGCTAAGCAGCCTTATTACGCATGCAAAGCTTTACTGTATAGGCTACATGATCTCTATATGCCTTGGATCTTGTAACCTGCTGATTCAAAAGACTCAATTATTTTTTCCTTTAACAGTGACTCCATTAATTTACGCACCACTGAGGTCAGCCTAAATGGCCTTATGTGCATTTGTATCACTTTGAAATTCATGAATCACTAAAGCACTGCTGACAAGCCTCACCTGAGCGTTTCTGGGAGCACTGTAAAAACTGTAGATAATGGTTCTAAATGCACACTGCAAGAATCAGGCATTTATCTGATGTGATCAGGTCACCTCTCTGAAGAGTAGTGGAATATTTTATATTTCTGTCTGCAGTTGTCTCATGATTGTGACTATACATAGCTAGTTGAAATGGATAAAATGTTTGTCCTACTGAGAAATTAAAAAAAACCTAGAACACTGAAGCACTTCCATATAGTAATTTTGCACTGATTATCAAAAGCTCTTTTTGGGGTGGCACCATTGTGCTGCATTGTTTTCTTAGCTTGATCATACTACTGCCTCTCATAAGGGCCGAGAAATCATGATTTGTTATTAATATTTTAGTCCTTAATCCCTGACAGTAATCCAGATATTCGCCTATGGGCAAGTTATATGAATATAGATAAGATCATCAATTGCAGTAACACAAATTCAGTAAATTAGTGTAAAACTGACAAAGCACCTGAAACAAGATAAGGAATTTGCCCTGCTTTACCTTATTTTCCTATTTACATAAGAACATAAGAAATTGCCATGCTGGGTCAGACCAAGGGTCCATCAAGCCCAGCATCTTGTTTCCAACAGAGGCCAAAACCAGGCCACAAGAACCTGGCAATTACCCAAACACTAAGAAGATCCCATGCTACTGATGCAATTTATAGCAGTGGCTATTCCCTAAGTAAACTTGATTAATAGCCATTAATGGACTTCTCCTCCAAGAACTTATCCAAACCTTTTTTGAACCCAACTACACTAACTGCACTAACTACATACTCTGGCAACAAATTCCAGAGCTTTATTTTCTCCAATTAGTCTTAAATGTGCTACTTGCTAACTTCATGGAATGCCCCCTAGTCCTTCTATTATTCGAAAGTGTAAATAACCGAGTCGCATCTACTCGTTCAAGACCTCTTATGATCTTAAAGACCTCTATCATATCCCCCCTCAGTTTGTATTATTATACTTCATTAAACCCTACCAACAAATAACTACACTGACTAGAGTTGGGATTTAGGACTGTCATCTCTGATTAAATTATTTGGCCTATCTCTCTAGTATATCATATCAGCAGCAAACATTTCTGGAATGAGGGCAGAGTTAACGTAATGTCAGACCCAGGCTTAATGCCCAAGAAAATATAATCATGGTCATTCATCTCATTGGCTGTTCTGTCTGGAAAAGGGGGATGGGAAGGCAATGAGAGGTGGGTGCTGGGGAGGGGAATGGGGAAAGAATGAGAAATGGGGACTGGGGAAAGGAGAATGAAGCGTGAGTAGTGGGATAAGAATGAGCAATGGGTGCTGGGAAACATTATTTATTTTATTTTTATTTAAATTCTTTTATATACCATCGTTAAGCTGGGAGCCGTCACAATGGTTAACAATGAGGCATATAAATTAATGTTGCTAAATGCGTTTATTATACCAACTAGACAGGTGCCTGTAAGTTACGGTACAGAGTTTCATAATAACTACTAGCAGTACCCGGCCACGCGTTGCAGTGGCAGAGTCAGGTTCTTTACCCTCCCTCCCCCTTCTCCTTGCTCATTTACCTCAGTTGCTAATCCTCCTCCCCCTTGGTCACTCACCCCCCCCCTTCCCTCCCCGTCCCCACTCCAACTCTCTCTCCCCTCACACTCACCTCTCCCCTCATTCTCCCTCCCCTGAAATGTATGCTTTCTTAGGTAAGAGGACCCAGACTGTAAGAAGCAGCTAGGTTGCCGATTTAGAAAAAAACACCGAAATAGAAATTGGTGGTGATAAACGTGGTCCGTCAGTGGGAGGTTGTGCGTGTTCTGTATCAAAATAGGGGAGTGGCTAACCAAGTTAGCACTCTCTATTTAGTTAATTGTTTTGTAGAGGGCTAATTAGGTGCCTTTCCGAGATCTGGGACGTTTTGTGTTTGTGATTGTGTGTGCCCTCCGTCTTTCCACCCCAAAAGAACCCCACCATAAATGCAGTGTTTAAATACTCACCCCCACCCTCCCGCCCCCCGCGAGAGTTGCAGAATGACTGAAACACTCCTTCTTCCCCCCGAACACGCTCGCAAGAAAATAACTACGGCCCCCCCACCGTGCAGCCCCCCGGATACCTGTGCAAACAGTCAGTCGGTGGAGCGGGTGTTTGGTTCGGGATCGAAGTCTTGGGTTCGGGCCGTCGGCTGCTAGCAATGAAAATGGCTCCAATGGCCCTTTGACCTGACTATGTCACTGTGGAGGAGTAATGGGAGTGCTAGGTTAAGAACATAAGAACATAAGAAATTGCCATGCTGGGTCAGACCAAGGGTCCATCAAGCCCAGCATCCTGTTTCCAACAGAGGCCAAACCAGGCCACAAGAACCTGGCAATTACCCAAACACCTAGAAGATCCCATGCTACTGATGCAATTAATAGCAGTGACTATTCCCTAAGTAAACTTGATTAATAGCAGTTAATGGACTTCTCTTCCAAGAACTTATCCAAACCTTTTTTGAACCCAGCTACACTAACTGCACTAACCACATCCTCTGGCAACAAATTCCAGAGATTTATTGTGCGTTGAGTGAAAAAGAATTTTCTCCGATTAGTCTTAAATGTGCTACTTGCTAACTTCATGGAATGCCCCCTAGTCCTTCTATTATTCGAAAGTGTAAATAACCGAGTCACATCTACTCGTTCAAGACCTCTCATGATCTTAAAGACCTCTATGATATCCCCCCTCAGCCGCCTCTTCTCCAAGCTGAACAGCCCTAACCTCTTCAGCCTTTCCTCATAGGGGAGCTGTTCCATCCCCTTTATCATTTTGGTTGCCCTTCTCTGTACCTTCTCCATTGCAACTATATCTTTTTTGAGATACGGCGACCAGAATTGTACACAGTATTCAAGGTGTGGTCTCACCATGGAGCGATATAGAGGCATTATGACATTTTCCGTTTTATTAACCATTCCCTTCCTAATAATTCCTAACATTTTATTTGCTTTTTTGACTGCTGCAGCACACTGAGCTGACGATTTCAATGTATTATCTACTATGACGCCTAGATCTCTTTCTTGGGTGGTAGCTCCTAATATGGAACCTAACATCGTGTAACTACAGCTAGGGTTATTTTTCCCTATATGCAACACCTTGCACTTGTCCACATTAAATTTCATCTGCCATTTGGATGCCCAATCTTCCAGTCTTGCAAGGTCCTCCTGTAATGTATCACAGTCTGCTTGTGATTTAACTACTCTGAATAATTTTGTATCATCCGCAAATTTGATAACGTCACTCATCGTATTCCTTTCCAGATCATTGATATATATATTGAAAAGCACCGGTCCAAGTACAAATCCCTGAGGCACTCCACTGTTTACCCTTTTCCACTGAGAAAATTGACCACTTAGTCCTACTCTCTGTTTCCTGTCTTTTAACCAGCTTGTAATCCCTGACATAGTAAGGGCAAAGGTCCGCTGGCTGCCAGTCCTGAAAATGGCGTCGACGGGCCCTCGCCCTTACTATGTCACATGGGCTACTGCCGCAATTGTTGTCTCCGAGTGGCATAGTAAGGGAAAGGGCCGTCGGCGCCATTTTGATTGCTGGCAGCCGACGGCCGTAGTGAACGCGATGTGATCCCGGATCGTTCTTGGCCCCCCCACTGGAGCAGCGCGGACCTGTTTCCGCTTTTGTGTGTGTTCGGAGGGTGTGGGCAGTAAGTAGAACAGGCATGTGCGTGGGGGGGGTGAGGAAGGTGTTTTAGTGTGAGTTCGGAGGGTGTGGGAATTGCCAACATGTGACATGTGCGTGGCCCCCCGGTGTAGCAGCCTGGAATTTGGTGTGTTTTGGTGTGTTTTGGCAGGGTGTGTGAAGTAAGTCCAATTGGCATGTGTGTGTGGGGGGGGGGGGTGTGAGGAGTGTGGATTTCTGTGTGTTCGGAAGGTGTGTGAATTAAATACATTTGTCATGTGTGTGGGGTGTGTGTTTGTGAAAGGTGTAAGAGGATGCGCTGACGTCCGATGTCCACCAGATGTCGCTGTTTTGTGGAACCAATTTTTAAACCTTTTTTACCTGTCACAGGTGTGACTTATATGTAATGTAAGTACAGAAGAACCTTCCCGTAAGCGAAAGGAAGGTTGTGTCAAAATTTGAAAGCAATCAGTGCAGTGGTTTCTGAGATTAGCGATTTTGTACAAACTATTTAACATTTTTATTTATATAGATAGGGTGATACGTGAGATAGATATGCTTAGATTTATTAGAACGGTTTTTAACAATATATATAATCTATATGTAATCTGTTACTGCTTAAAAGTACAACAAAGTCGTGTTGCTTAGTTGTGTTTCGTTAGTGTACAAACTCATTGCTCTCTACAATTCCCTGGATTCTATTCTCCATTCTCTTTGCGGTATGCTTGTTTAAATAGCCATGTTTTTAGACTTTTTCTGAATAGTTTGATGCCTTTTTGCAATCTGATTTCTAGTGGCATGGTGTTCCATAATGATAGCCCTGCTAATGATATCTCTTACTTGCGTTAGCCTTGCTGTTTTGACTGAGGGTATAGTTAGTAGTGCTTTGTTTGCAGATCTCAGGTTCCTATTGGGGACGTGTACTCGAAGTGCAGTGTTTAGCCAATCTGTTTTTTTCGTCATGAATTAATTTATGTATGGTACATAGTGACTTGTATTGTATTCTCTGCTCAATGGGTAACCAGTGTAGTTCAATGAGGGTGTTAGTGATATGGTCTCTTTTACTTTTTCCTGTCAGAATTCTTGCTGCTGTGTTTTGCAGTATCTGGAGTGGTCTAATTGTTGTGTATGGTAAGCCCAGTAGTAGGGCATTACAACAGTCAGTGCTTACAAAAATTAATGCTTGTAGCACTGATCGGAAATTGTTTGGTGTTAGCAATGGTTTTAGTCTTCTAAGAGTCATTAGTTTGTTGTAACCTTCCCTTATTTTAAAGGATATATATTGCTTCATATTTAGTTCAGTATCGAATATCACTCCTAGGTTTCATACTTTCTCAGCTAGTTCTGTCTTTTGGCTGTTTTTGAGTGTGATTGGGTTCTGAATGACTTCTACATTTTTTCTTTCTAGATGTATGAATTCTGTTTTCTCTATGTTTATAATTAACTCCACTTGGTTGAGAAGCTGTTTAATGATATCTAGGTACATATTTTCCAAATCCAGTGTCTTTTCAATTGTGTGTTCAATGGGAATTATTAGTTGAATATCATCAGCGTATATATAATGTGATATGCCCAGTCCAGCTAGCAGGTAGCATAGTGGCAGCATGTATATGTTAAAAAGTGTGGCAGACAGGGCGGACCCTTGTGAGACTCCTGTTTGAAGGTCTATTTTATCTGATATTACATCCTTTATCTGTTCTTGGAAATACCTGTTATTTAGGTATGATTTGAACCATTTAATTGTTATATTGCTTAGTCCTATTTCTTCTAATCTATCTAGAAGTATTTCGTGGTTCACTGTATCGAATGCCGCTGATAGGTCTAGCATAACTAGTATGTAATGTTTACCATTATCAAAGCCTTTCATGATGCTGACAGTTAGTGGAGGAATGGGGAGAGAATGAGGAAGGGGGAAATGGGGCTGGGACATAGGGACAATATAAGCAATAAGGACTGGAGAAGGGGGAGAAAATGAGAGAAAAGAGTGGGGGAAAGTGACAGAAGGATAGACCTGATATGGGGGCAATACTTTCATTTTTGGATCCACTGGAAGGAAATGAGGGATAGGCAGACCCATCCACCATATTATATGTAAGTGAAACAACCCAATATTTTTTACCATATTTATTTTATGCTACATTTAAAAGTAACATCAGCATCTAATATTAATTATTGCTTGATGCGATGAGGTCATAGCTAGTAGCTCTTCATCTTTATTTTATGAAAACTCAAGTCACAAGATGATAGGGTTAGGATCATGATTACTATGAGGTGAATTTTCAAAACATTTATGTGCATAAGTAACTTGTTTATTTATTTAAGCATTTTATATACCGTCGTTCCATGTATAGATCACAACGGTTTACAAAGAGACATTCATAGTTATAAATCAATCAGCAAAAAATCAGAAATAAAACGATTGGTTACAGTGTTGGTAATCATCTGTGGGTATTAATTTCCTTCCATCTAAAGGTGGCTTCTTGGCCCGATGGAATTAGGCTAGCACAATAGGTGTAGAGTATGTGTAGTTTCGGATAAGAAGGGTAGTTTTCACATCTTAGTGGGTTGTTTGAAAATCTTGTGTTCTCTCAGTTGATTTATTCTTTGTGATACAGTTATCTTTTGTCCTTCATGTGTTTGTGGCTCCATATATTCTCTGTTTTTAAGTTAATTATATGCATTTATGAATAGTCAAGTTTTTAGTTTGTTTTTAAATTTCTTTCTATCAAGTTAGGTTACGTAATGCCTCAGGTAGAGAATTCCAGATCTTTGGATGCACTGTGGAGAATACTTGATCTCTTATTTGTGTCAGGTGTGTGCTCTGTATTGTGTGAATATTTAGTAGTCCTTTATTTTGGGATCTTAGTGTTTGTTGAGGGTTGTATGGCTGTTGTGTCACTCCTAACAGCCCAGTGTTATTGGAATGAATGATGTTGAATATTATAGTTATTACTTTATAGTTGATTCTGGATTGTATTGGTAACCAATACATTGCCATCAGGGAGGGTGTAATGTCATCATTAGATCCTATAAATCATTTCTTAGATCCTATAAATAGTCTTGCTGTGGCATTCTGAAGTAGTTGTAGTAGTTTTAAGTGACTTGCTGGGAGACCTAGAAGTAAGGAGTTACAGTAGTCTAGGTTTGAGAGTATTAGAGTTTGTAACACTGTACGAAAGTCCACAACAGTTAATAGTGGTTTCAATCTTTGTAGTATATGTAGTTTAGCATAACCTGCCTTAATCATTTTCCTCATTGTTAGGTTCTCATCTAGCTGTACACCTAAATCCCATACTTGATTTGAGGGATTAATTTGAAAGTTGCCAAGGTCTAAGGCGGGTGATTTAACTATTCATGAGCTTCTACTTAGCCAAATTATTTCAGTCTTTTTAGGGTTTAGTGTCAGTTTAAGTTGAGAAAGTTCTTGTTGTATTGCTTTCATGTATTTGGATATTATTGCTGCTGTATTTTCAAATGATCTGGAGAGTGGTATGTAGAACTGTAGGTCATCTGCATACAAGAAGAAGTTTATTTCTAGATTCGGCAGTAGTTTACACAGTGGGAACCTGTAAACATTGAATAGTGTGGCTGAGAGTGCTGAGCCTTGAGGGACCCCTGTATCACATGGGAAGGTGTCTGAATTCTGGTTGCCCAGTTTGACTTGAAATGTTCTGTTAGAGAGAAATGATGAGAACCATTTTCTAATTGTACCATCGATCCCGATGTTTCGCAACTGATGGCATAATAGTTTATGATCAACCATGTTAAAGGCTGCTGTTAAGTCAATTAGCACTAGGCAATAAGATTCATCTGAATCAAGTCCTCGTAAAATATAGTCCATTAATGAGAGAAGTAATGTCTCTGTTTAGTGATGTTTTCTAAATCCGAATTGATTTAGCTATAGGATACTGTGATCTTCCAAGTGATACTCAAGCTGGGATAACACTGCTTTCTCAACAACTTTTGCTAGGAATGACAAGTTAGATATTGGAAGATAATTGTCCCAATCGTCTGTTCGACCAGACTTATTTTTTAGGCTCAGTTTTATCACTGCCTGTTTTAAACCTTGAGGTGTGATTCCTTCTGATAGGGAATAGTTAATCAGGGATGTGATTGCTGGAGTGATAACTTGGTGTACTTGTTTTAATGAACTGGCCGGTATAGGGTCACGTGGGTGAGTAGCAGGTTTGATTTTATTGATTTGACTAATTTTCAATTTTGATATTCTGTCAAATGTGGACCATTTGACTGTGATCTTTGAGTCTTCAGGTGCTTTTGTTGGGGAACAGATTGTGAATTGTTTTTCAGTTTATCATTTTTATCTAAGAGTGTAGTGGCATATTCATTGCAAAAGGCCTTTGTGAAGTTGTACTTTCTTGATATGTAAGATGTCAGATCTTTAATTAGATGTTAAACTGTCCCAAAGAGAAGTTTAGAATTAAAAATAGCTCCGAGAATCTGTTTAGTGTAGTAATCTTTTTTTTGCTTTATTGGTTAGTGTTCGGTATTTTGTGAGGCAAGATTTGTATTTTCCTAGGGATTCAGTAGAATGACATTTCCACCATTGTTTCTTTAGTTTCCTAAAGTTCTGTTTTGTGGTTCTTAGTTCATCATTGTACCAGGGTTTCTTTTGTTTGGAGTTGTTATTATCTTTGTTAATGGTTTTCATTTGAACAGGGCTTAGGTTTTCAGCTATGTGATTGACTATGTTGTCCCAGGAGTCAAAAGCTGTTGTGCTGTTGATTGGATTCAGTTCATGTATCTTAGCTTCTATTGCTTCTGCTAGAACTTCTATCTCTATCTTTTTTCTGAAGGTAAATGTATGCTTATTGTCCATACTCTTGCATATTTGGTTGGTGAGAGCTATTTCTACTTTTATTAATTGGTGATCGGACCATAGCACTATTGTGTGCGAGGTATTGATTGTGCAGTTAGTTGAGTTAGCAAATATTAGGTCTAGAGTGTGGCCCGCTTTGTGGGTTGCATTGTGACCATCCCATATCTTCTATTGCTTCTAGAAACATTTCACATGCTAAGGTTCTTGGTGATTTGTCTACCTGTAGGTTAAAATCTCCTACAATTGTTGCAGATTCTGGTGAAGGGAATACCTTGGTGAATAATTCTATTAGTGGTGAGTAATCTTTTGTTGTAAGCCTGGAGGGCAATAGAACAGTCCTATGTTTAGCTGATGAGATTTTAATATTGCCACTTCATAGAGTGGGATAATGTCTACTTTGCAATGTACTAGTTTCAGTTCTTTTTTACTGATTACTAATAAACCCCCACCTTTACATTTCAGTTAGGGTGGGAAATTTGGTTAAGGATTACGTTATCTTTGTATATCAGCCAGGTTTCTGATATGCAAAAGATAGTGGGTTGTAAATCTTCTAATAGGTCATTGTTCTCAAGTACATGCTGCTTTATATAAACATCAAAAGTACACACATATTTTCAGTTTCACGCTCATTTACATGCAAAAAATTGGGCCAGACTAGGGGTATTCCAGGCAGGTCCAAGAGATACATGTGCAAGTTGCTATTTTATAAGAGATTTGTGCAATATATGGCAACTATAGGCTATAGGTGGTATAAAAGAACCTGTAAATAAAAAAAAAAAAAAAAAGTATTTGCGTAACTTTGCACTACTAATTATCTTGCACAATTGATATCAGACTTGTCTGTTGTTTACTGTTGATAGGGTGGAAGGTCTGGGTGAACTGTGGGACATTCAGAGTGAAGAACTAGGAGGGTCTTGATGACCTGGAAAAGGACTGTGTAAACTGGTGGAGGGTTCAGCAAACTGGTAATTTCAATTACGTGCGCAGGTAAACATGGTTTTATGCAAGCAAGTCACAATTTTTTTTGGTGCATAAAACACACACACAAATGTTTTAAAAATAGGAATTAAAATTATGCGCATTCAATGCATTGCAGATATTCACGTATAAGGAAACATATGAATGTACATTAGGGGGTAGACATATGTGTATTTTATAATCTGAACATACTCGATATGTGCAGGTTATAAAATACCATATTAGATCTCTGCATATAAATATGGGGCCATATGGTGTTCTTTGAAAGTTACTCTCCCTATGTTTTATTCCACTGGATTTTGAGAAGAAAACCTTTTCTTCCATTGAGTCTCGAGAAAAGAAATTTGAAAATCACTGCTGTAGGCTGTTCCCTGGGCGTAGGTGCAGAAGTTCCTTCTGCTCAGGAGCCAGATGGCATGTAGTGAAGGGAAGCAACACATTTTGGGAGAGAGGAATTGAGGGTGTAAATTCCCAAGGTTTGTGCTAATCCATTTTCAGATGGGATTTTCATATGGATTTGTTGCACTTAAGCCCCAACCACCTCCTTTTTCTATTTTCTTTCCTGTTTTCTTGTATAACCCTCATTTTCAGATCTCTTCTCAGTGAGCCACGGGGCACATTCTCAATACCTCAGCTAAGTCTCTGGCATAACTCTATTTCTCTCTCAATTCCCCAGCTGGAGGGTCCTCTGTAGGGAGGGCGGAGGGGCGAAGATAAATTTCCTAGGCCCTAGGAATTACATATCAGTTCCTTTAGCAAGTGCCAATAACAAGCTGTACACACAGTTGGTGTGCCAACTCCACTTTACTGTAGAACTAGTTTAAATACAAAATATGGCACTTGGTACAAGTCCCTTTCATCCATAAAGCAATTGAAAATAGTAAATCTGGGAATCTGTGGTTCTGTTATACCTTGATCAGTCCTTCAGGATCCCTGTTTATCTTTGACTAGAATGAAGCCTCCCTGTGTACACTTTATGGAATATAGGGGCAGGGGAGGTTCTATAATGAGGTAGGGTGAGGAGGCCGCCTCAGGCGACAAAGTTTTGGAGCAGCAAAACGGCTTCCCAAAATGCCGGGCAGCTGCCTCACCTTGCCACCAGATTGGTTAGTTAAAAGGAAGGAGGCCCTGCGGAGTCCATCCCGCTGTTGGCGAGAGGAGGAGAAGCTTGGGGCCTTATCCCACTGTGGAGCCTATCCTGCTGGCAGCAGAAGAAGCAAGAAGCCCGTGAGGCTCCCTGTGGACTCCATCCCACCGGCGGTGGAAGAAGCAGGAGGCTAGAGCAGAAGACAAAGCCTGTCCTGCAGCTTCAACTCATGTGCTGGCCTTATGGTATTCAACATTCATGTGCTAGCACTTCCTGTATTCTCATTTTGCAATGCATAAGATAATAATTCAGGAAGTGCTAGCACCGTAAGTGTTGAATACTGCAGGCCAGCATGCAGGAAGAGCCTCAGACTGGCTGCTCTCCCCAAAGAAGAAGGTATAGGCAGCAGAAGAGGAATGACCAGTGGACCCTGGCTTCCTGGGTTACATGTGTGTGTCTGTGAATGAGAGACTGCTAGGATGAGTGGGTATGTGAATGACAGCCTGCCTGGGATGGGTGGGAGTATGAATGGAAGCCTGCCTGGTTTGCATGTGTGTATGTGTGAATGAGTCTTCTTGGGTTGCATGTGTGTCTGTAAGTGTGAGAAAGTCTGCCTGGGATGCATGTGAATAGGAGCTTGCCTGGGATGAGTGTGTGTGTGTGTGTGTGTGAATTAGAGCCTGCCTGGGATGAGTGGATGTATGAATGGGAGGGTACCTGGGTTGCATGTGTGTGTTTATGAATGGGAGGGTACCTGGGTTGCATGTGTGTGTTTATGAATGGGAGCCTACCTGGGATGCACATGATTGTGAGTAGAAGCCTGCCTGGGATGTATGTATGTGTGTGTGTATATGTGTGAATGAGAGCCTGCCTGGGATGCATGGGTGGTGTGTTTGTGTGTGTGCGTGAGAGAGAGAATGGGAGCCTGCCTGGGATTTGCATTGATGTGAATGGGAGTCTTCCTGGGATATTCATGTGTCTGTGTGTGTGTGAATAGGAGCCTGCTTGGGATGTGTAGGTGTGAATGGGAGCTTGTCTAGGTTTTATGTGTATGTGTGAAATATAATGGGAGCCTGCCTGGATTGTGTGTGTGCGTGTGTGTGTGAGAAAGAGAGAGAGAATGGGAGCCGCTTGGGTTTTGTGTATGTGCATGTGTGTGTGTGTGTGTATGGGGGGCCAAGGTTGAGAGAAAGAGAGAACCTCTGGGGTGGCATCAACGTACAGACAGAACAGTTCACTCTTGTGAAGATTTGATGTCCTTCGGAGTGAGGAAACTCACACAAAGATGAGATTTGTACAATGTTCTGATGTTACCCAAGTATAGACTCCATCAAGCTAGGATGAGAGAACATTATGCACAAGAATCTCAGGGTGACTAGAAATCAAAAGTTCCCAGGTATGGAGAGAGTGGATTTTTAAAATCCTTTCTAGTTTTATTTTTTGGGTGTTATTTGATATGTCTGCTGTTTTGAAATATTTTATTTATACATTTAGAAAAACTTGTATATGAATTTTTAATTATTCCATATTTTATTCATCAGCTGTTTTTGAAATAATATTATTAGTATGTTTTTATTATGATTTGTATTTATTTTATATCTTTATTTTATTGTTTGAATGTTTGTGGAATGGTTATGGTTCTGTTTTCTCATTGTTGCACTGCATATAGAATCTGGCTTCTTGCAGCTTCCAGTTCAATTTTTGTTTGCATGATTGTATTACTACTTTATGGTTTCTCTATTCTGTATTTGGTGAGGGTCCGTTTATGTTCTGCATGTGTGACAGAGGTGAGGCTTTCTCCTAATAGGAAGTGTATTAGTGTATTCAGATTTTCGGAGGGTCAAGTCCACACACAACATACATTACAATAGGCCTAATACCATATGGGTTCCAAATGTCTTCTTTGCAGGGATTTCTGGTTGAAATCACATCAGTGCAAGTAAATGTATTGTAAGTGATATTTTTACCTCAGAATACTATATTTTGATATTTTTCATGTAAAATTTGTTATTATGTAAATGCATTACTCAACTGTCTGTGTATTTGGAGTGGGCCAGGGGGTGAGGGTTGGGGGTAGGGGTGCATTGTGCAAGGCTGTAAGGTTCGCCTAGGACACCCAATACTTTTGCAGTAGCCATGGGTTCTGAGGAAGGTGGAGAAGAGCTAGGAGGATGTGTGTCAGTTTTTAAAGTTTGCATCACTGGAGGGAACTGGGCTTTTTTTGCTGGGCCCAGGGCAGAGAATGAATAAATAGGGGGGGGGGGGGGGGGGGGGGGGGGGGAACACAGTAATTGTTTGCACAGTACAGCAATAAAGCTAGCATTGGCCTTGAATATGTGTCAGCGTCTGTGAGAAGAAGCATGTATCTACATGTAGATTAATTATGGTACATGTATTTAAGAACCAAGAGAAATGAAATAGATTTTTATGATACTATATTTTGTAACCGGATTTTAAATTGTTTGCACTTTTATAATTTTTTATCCATTTTAGATATTTAATGCTATTTTGTATGCCATGATGTAAACCGTTATGATGGTAAATAACGACGGTATAGAAAAATTATTAAATAAAATAATAAATAATAAATGTGTTACGTAAGTGGCCTCAAAAGGGCCTGCATTCTGTTACACTGAAGGTGTTTTAGTGTGCCCATGGGCCTTAGCCCGACCCCAGATGGATCCAGGACCGAACCGAGGGTTGATGTCGTGTTCCAGCATGGCAGACGGGCTTACCCTCTGCCAGGCCTGCAAGCTCCCAAGGCCAACAACAAGATGTTGGAAAGTGAATGGTCCTCCGACCATTCCGAGCCCTTTCGGATCTGCCGCTTGGATCGGCATGGAGCAGCAGGCCTGACCTGAGGACGAGGGCAGACGGGCCTTGACATGAAGACATGACACCAAGGTTGTTGAAGATATGACACCAGGGCTGATGCGAAGACATCACGGACCAGGGTCGAGACATCAGAGACATGATGAGGAACTTGACAAAGTCCAGATGAGACATGAAGCTGGGTAGGAGGACATTGGCACTGTCTCTCAGGGCGCCCTACTCAGCCCACCTTCACGGGTGGACCAAATGGGCTGGTCACGGACCACCCTGTCCCACTGTGCGCCCTACACAGCCCAAGGAGGCTGGTCACGGACCACGTGGAGAGCGGGACGAGCGCAGGGAAGAATCCAGTCGAGGTGGGACTCCGATGGAACCAGATGTTGTCCGAAGCACCACAAAGGCTGGCAGGACATGACAGCTCAGGAGCACAGGAATGAATTCCATCTGTAGGCCACTCCATGCTCGGGAAAGACGTCATCTGAGGGAGCAAGGCCTGACAGAAGGCTCAGGAGCGCTGAAGCGAACACCAAGAAGGGCAGGACACCAGGAGGTGAAACACCAGGAGACGAAACACCAGGACACCTGGACGAGGACCTCAGGCACGAAGACGTGGCATGACGAGAAACAGACAAGACGAAGAACTCCATGGAGAAGATAGAAGACCTGACGGAGCTCTGGCAGGCAGGAGCCTCCAGAGTGAAGTAACTCTGATGTAAGGCCAAGACGTAGTACGAAGACAGCCCTTTTATAGAGCTCAAGCAGGAAATCAGTCCATAGGTGGGGCCAGCAACACTTTCTGTGTCTGGCCCTTTAAATTCAGTAGAGAGGCGCAGCTGCGCGCCTAGAGGCAGGAAACAGGAACTGTGCAGGACCGTGGACAGTGGCCTGCACAGACGTCGACGCCGGAACAGCAGGGCTGAGCTAGGAAGCAGGCCTCGATATCAGCAGTGGCTCCTGCCACTGCAGGAAGCCCCGAGGGCGGCTCCAGCCACTACTCCAGCCCAGGGCTTGCGGCCTTCAGCCCCGGAGGATGAAGATGACATCAGCGGCGGCTCCGTGCTGCATGGAAGGGCAGATAAGTCTGCGGCTCCGGCCGCGGTGAAGAGCGATACCAGGAGCGACCGCCGGACTGCGAGAGAACTCAAATCCGCAGCACCAGCCGCACCAGAAGGCCCAACACCAGCGGCGTCCGTGCCGCGTCCGGTGAAGCATGGTAGCAGAAAAGAGGTGAGCAGGGCCTGCTCGCGGGGGTTAGCTCCGCGGGCAGGGTTCCACAACAAAATGTATGTGAGCATCTGTGTGTGTGTGAAAGAACATTTGTGAGAGCATCTGTGTATGTGAGAGCATGTGTGAGATCATCTGTGTGCATGTGTGTGAAAGAGCATGTGTGAAAGCATCTGTGTGTGTGTGTGTGTTAGAGACAGCATGAATATGTGTATTATATATACATATATATATAAGAGTAGAAAGTTCACCCTCTACCCCCTCAATAATCCATGGAAAGCTCATGGTGACTGGAAATCAAAAGTTCCCAGGGATTTTTTTTTATCCTTATTAATTGTAATTGTTAGGTGTTATTTGATGTCTTCTATTTTAAGATATTATTGATGTTTGGGAAAATTTATAATTTTTATGAGTTTTTAATTATTGGTTGTTATTCTATTCATCTGCTGTTTTGAAATATTCTTTTTATTAATATGTTTTACAAAAAAATCACATTATACCAACACTTATTGAATTTCACTGGCTCCCAATCAAATTTAGAATCGATTAGAAAGTTTTATGTTTAATTCACAAATCCATATATCATGACAATATTGAATGGATCAATGCCTCACTTCATCTACACATCCCTGATAGAAATTTACGAGCTGCCAATAAAGGCCTACTATCAGTTCCATCTATTCGGTCGGCTCATTTAACAGAAGTAAGAAAGAGAGCTTTTTCCATTGCAGGTCCTAAATTATGAAATCAATTGCCAAGTAAACTAAGGACACAAAAAGACATTAAAGCCTTCAAGAAGACCTTGAAAACCTAGCTCTTTAAAAAGGCATACAACACCTGAATTAGCAGTTATGATAGCCGCTTGACGAACAGCCTTATATTTTAGCTTTTTTATGTTTTATTTTACTGTTTTTAATCTTTTTATTTTTTACTTTTATTACGGACATTGTATCCAATAATTTAATTTTTAGATTTAGTTATAATATTTATTTCTGCTTTTTAATGTCCATTGTATGAAGAATATGTTTTGTAATTTACTGTTTTATGACCATGTTTTAATTTTTCTGTAAACCGTTAAGAATGAATTACAGGGAGAGCGTGAGTAGGAGAGAGAGACGCCCCCGACAGAAAGAGAACATCTTACTGACTTACTGTGCCTTGAAACGGAGGGAACAACTCCCGCACCATTGAACCCGGAGTGAGAAGCAACCCGGAGGGAAAAGCTGGTGAGCGGGGAGACCCGGGAGAGACGCACGAGTGACGTCAGTAATCGGCGTCTGCTGCATAAATTGAAGCTGCAGACCCGGGGAAGTCGGAGAGCGTGAGTAGGAGAGAGAGACGCCCCCGACAGAAAGAGAACATCTTACTGACTTACTGTGCCTTGAAACGGAGGGAACAACTCCCGCACCATTGAACCCGGAGTGAGAAGCAACCCGGAGGGAAAAGCTGGTGAGCGGGGAGACCCGGGAGAGACGCACGAGTGACGTCGGTAATCGGCGTCTGCTGCATAAATTCAACCTGCAGACGGCGCCCCGCCGTCACCGGCGCGCCGCCTAAGCCGCGCGCCACCCAAGGGGCGCGCGACTCTGTCCGGCTCAGTCCGGAGAAGGCGGGAGAAGGCGCTTTCTTTATGTCTGATTGCTAAATTGGAATATCTTCCCGAGTACCCCTCAAGTTTGATGGGGAGGAAAAGGAAAGTAAAATCTATTCCATTGTCACCAATAACACCAAGGGGACCCATGGACAGCCACGTTGTAAGGCTGACCGATTCACCAAGAGAGGACGAGGCGGGGGACCAGTTTTCTGCGTCTCTAAGTCCTGGTGAAGGACCTGCATTTCCACCACAACCTAAGCCATTAATTCCAGATGATTTTCTGCAGCTGGGAACGAGCAGCCCATTGAAACATGGGGACTGTGAAACTCCACCAGAGAATCAGATAAGTGGTGTAAAAATGTTGGAAGGAGTATTGCCAGGGGGATTGAATAGGTCTGAGATATGGCCAGTGAACCCCCCTGAGAATATAACCTTAAATGATATATGGAAATTGATGACAACAGTAAATAATAATGTCTCGCGAATGAATGAGTCATTGTTAGGAATTGTGAATGTGAATAAACAACAAATAGAAGAACAAGGAAAGGAAGTAGCTGGTTTAAAGGATAATATGGTTAAAGTAACAACAAAAATTAAATTATTAGAAAATACTGGAGTTGCCCAAATTAAAGATAGTCTCTTTACTCGTAAAGAGTTAGAGAATATTGAGAATTTGGTGCGATATAAGAATTTACGAATAATTAATTTTCCTCAAACCAGACTCCTATCTCCTGCAGAAATGTTGAAAAAATATTTTAAAGAAATTCTTCAATATTCAGAGACAGAGTTACCAGTTTTTTCCAAAGCTTTCTACTTTTCTAGGAAAGTTAGAGGGCAAGAGGAAGGAAATTTAGGAACATCTTCGATTGGGGTCTCCACATTTTTGGAGGAGTCAATCGATATAATACAAAAGAGGGCTACCTTATTTGTTTCTATGTTATTGGAATCGGATAAAGATAGAGTGTTTGGGGATTTCCTCAAACACAGGGATATGTCCTTTTGTGGACAAAAGATTCTGATGTTCCCGGATGTCTCAAGGGCCACTCAGGCCAAAAGGAGACATTTTCTGTCTTTAAAGAGTAAAGTAGTAGCCCTAGGGGCAACTTTCTTTCTGAAATATCCAGCTATCTGTATCATTTCTCTTAGAGGAAAGAAATACAGTTTTATAGACCCATTACATTTGGAGACTTTTATTTCAGATAAAGATATAGATGGAGGAAATAGTTTAGAAGGTCAGAAATAGAATTTTCATGTCTCTCTCTCCCATTTCAAAATGAATATTGTATAATTTAATATATGGTTTGATCTCTCCCAGTATATAGGTAATGTAATAGAGATAAAGGTTTTTCTTTTTATATTGTTTAATAATGATATGGATAAGTCTTAATTATCTGTATTACTTATTTGAAATTTTGTTTAAAAGTTTTAAATGAAAATTCAATAAAGAAATAATTAAAAAAAAAAAAAAAAGAAAGAATGAATTACAGATTAACAGTATATAAAAGCTCAAAATAAATAAATAAATACAATTATGATTGTTTGTATTCTTTGATTTTATTATTTTGAGGAATGCCTTTTTTATTTTTCCATTTTTGCTCTGTATACAATCTGGTTTGTTGAGCTTTCCAGTTCATTTCTATTTATTTTTTATGGTCTCTTTATTAGGTATTTGGAAAGGGTTTGTCTCTGTTCCATGTGAGATTGAGGTGAGGTATTCTGCTGGCATGTGGTTTCTGTGTAAGGATCTACAGCAGCCTGGTTTGTTCTGTTTTCCTAATAGGAGGTGTATTGGTGTTTAGGGCCTGGTGTAATTTTTGCAGCATTGCCTTTTCATAATTAGGATTTTTACTGTTTGAGGGCTGGTAGTTAGTGCTCTTCTTTTATATGGAAGTTTTGTAAATATTGTAATTGTAATTCAATTTACTCTGGGCTTTTTGAGGGCAGAGCCTACACCCAACATGCATTACTAGAGGCCTAATGCCATATGCATTCGGAGTGTGTTTTTTGCAGGGTTGGGAGATTTAGTGATATTTTTAACTCAAAGACTAAACTCTCAATGTCCTTTTTTATTCAAAATTGATTATTATGAATGCAGGATTTTTAATTGTATATGATAAGGGCAGGGAGGCATGGGCACAAAGCTGTAAAGTTCGTTTAGGGTGGCTAATGCCCTTGTACCGACCTGGAGAGAGTGCGCCACACAAAGACCCCTACTATTCACCCACCTGACACTTCTCCAGGGGAAAATGCTGGGGAAAAGGTGGGAGGCAGGCCTTAGGGTTCCTGGGAGTGTGGGAAGGTTGCCAGCTTCCTAGAAACATTTTCACTGACTCTCCGTCTGCCACTCCTCTGGGAACTCTGACCCCCGCTTTCCCCCTTCTGCAACATTTGAAAACCCGAAAGGGCCAGATTACAGAGAGATACCCCTTGCCGTTCTTGATGATTTGACTTGTACTGTACCTTGAGGGGAAGGTGAGGGCTCAGTCTAATCCCTCACCTGAGGCAGCAGATTGCCTTGAGCCACTCCTGTATGGGGTCATCTTCCCAGTTTTATTTCTCATTCAAATACCTGGTATCCAAATACTTAATCTTGAATTCTCCTCTTCTCCTCTCTTGTGTACCTGACAGAACAGTTACAGGAGGCAGGGCCCTGCACGTGAGTACTGGCATCTTTTTCCATAAAAAACTATACTGGTAGAAACCTGAAGATTCCTATAGAATAAGACTAAGAAAAGAATTTATACTCCAACTCTATAATGATATGCTAATTTTTATAAAACAGATCACAGCTTTGCTGAATTGTTCCCCCCCCCCCCCCCCCCCACTCCTTCCCTTGAGTGCATAGCACTGATAGGTCCCATTCTGCCTGAAACAACTTATCACTTCGATTGTTTTTAAGGATTTGGCATATAATAGGAACAGTTCGCATTTACAGTAATATGAAACAGGAATGGCTCTCAGGGAGAAGAGCCCCTTTAAGGCTTCACAATACTTAAATAGTAAGGAATATGTTAAATATTAGCAATTTCAGAATGATTATGAAGTTAGAAAACCAAATTCACATTATACTGACATTTTTCCATTTTATTACAGTTTCACTGTGTGAATGAGAACTCTGCAATTTTCCACAATTTGGCAGTCTGTGTGCGCAAATTATTTGATGAAGTAAAGCTAAATTGTAGAAGGCTATTACTACGACTAATAACCTCACCTCTGTTCTTGCCCCTGCTGTCTTCTTTCTGGCTCTCGCCCTCTCCCCTCCGTTATGCCATTTTGTTCACCCTGGCACCTGGCCCCCTAGACTTTTTTGCCTCCCAGTTCCATACTTATTGTAACTTGCTCCCTTGCTCAGCCTGAAGATAAAGAGAAGCAAACCACTTCTTCTCTCTTCATATCTATTGTGGGTCTCATTTCATCTTCCAGATTAGGATCTTGATATTCCTAACCTCCTCAAGTTTAATGAGTTTTTAAAAGCCTTTCTATTTCCAGGCACTTACTTACCAGTTTCTTTTCCCCAATCAATTGCCTCCAATACTATTTGCACAAAAAGACTTTAATGTGGCAATATTTACTGAATGCACGTCAACTCACAATTTCAGATTAGCAACACACTTATAGCAAGCAGCACATAAAATAATAAAAGAAAAGAGTTACAAAATACAGATGAGAAATAACTAGATTAGTTTTCAGGGTTTGGGTGATGTTCAATATTATCTCTGGCCATGTTATGTTTCTGGCCTGGGGGCAGGGTATGACATATTTTGCTGCTAAAGCTACAGTTTCTTTTTCCCTTGAAGATTATTCCTTTGAGGTTTCCTTAAGTACCCTGGAGGTAGATTCTGGAGCACTTGTTTGAAATTCTGCAGCAATTCTATGGTAGTTGCATAAATTTACAAATCACTATACAGTACTTCAGGGAAAGGCAATTCCAGTCCTTAAGTGCCATAGACAGATCTAGTTTTTAGACTATCCACAGTGAATATGCATATTTACATACAATGAAGGCCGTACATGCAAATATATCTTATGCATATTCATTATAGATATGCTGAAAACCAGACCCATTTGTGGCACTTCCTGCATTACCTAATGTGTAAAAAAAGTCAATCTGATTGAAAATCCTAGCTTTAAATATTTTATTTATTTATTTGCAAACACTTTGTTACTTGCTTTTCATCCAAAGACATCAGGATGTGGTACAATCTTGATAACAAGTAATATATAAAATCATAACAAAAATGTATAAAGTCACAATGATCTTAATGACACTTCCAGCAAGTAATAAAAACACCCTATAAACACAATAATCACAATCTTTGTTATACAACACAAATCCTCTGCCCAATCCTAACCTACAGTTCCTCCCCCTCCCCCTCCCCCTCCCCCTCAGTTCCCAGCCCTTACTCAACTAGAGTATATCTGGTCGAACAGCTGCGTTTTGTCCAACTTCCCGTTAGATAATCTTCAGCCCATAATTCAATGAACAGTTGATTCCATGGTGCTATAGCTGCCAATCTAAACCCCACTAGCAATAGCAGCTTCAATAACATTTGCTATGATGACCTTTAAGTCCTAATTAGTTTTTACCAAGTCAACACTTCAACCAACTATTTTGAATGATCTAGGTACAAACACTTAAATATGAGGGTTAAAATTTTGGACTGAATTCTGGCCTCTACTGGCAATCAAGAAGCTCCTTCAAGATTAGTGTGATATAGTCATTTTTCTTTGCTCCTATTAACAGCCTCGTGGCTGTATTCTGAAGTAATTGTAATTCCTTAAGGGGGTCATTTATCAAAGTGCTATATGGCATTTAACGTATGCGAAAGCACCACAATGCATGGTGCTATGCAAATCAGCTTGATGTTACCCAGGTAGAGAGTCCATCAAGTTAGGTTGAGAGAACATTGCACAAATCTCATCTTTGGGTGAGTTTCCTCACTCCGAAGGTCATCAAATCTTCACAAGAGTGCACTGTTCTGTTCATACGTTGCTAGGTGGGCCTCATGTAGAGGTATAAATACCTACCTAATATGAGGACCTTATAGCGTCTCTCTCTCTCTCTTCCCCACCATACAACAATTCTGGCACTTATCACAAAGTGTGAAAAAGTTATCGCAGTTTGTGCTAATACCTTTGTGAAGTGCTAAGATAGGCTGTTTATCACAAAATGCACTATTACCATAAAACATGCTGCTTTTCCTATCACATACGATATTTAGTGCATTTTGATAAATCCAGGTCTAAGATTGGTCTTCAGCAGCCCATGAAAAAACAACTTACAGTAATCAAGACTACTGATGACACTGACATGTATCACGTGTCAAATCCTGAGAGGATAAATAGGGTAACAATTGCCTAATCTGTCTCAGACAGCAGAAGGTGGCCCTTACCTCCGGCGTGTGCAAGTTATAAAATTGGTGGGCCACACGTACATGCGCGCCAGATTTTATAATCCATGCACATGTGGTACGTGCAAGGGGGGTAAAATTCAGTAAATTTGCAAGGCGACGCATCACGGCCTTCCCCAGTTCCCTCCCAGTCTGCTCCAATTAAGGGAGGGAACTTCCCTACACCCTACTCTAACCTCCCTTCCCCATTCCATCTCCTCCCCAGCCCCTAAATCCTACTGAATCATTTTTTTTTTTTGTTGCAATACTTACTTCTGGGCCCAACCTGAAGTAAGTTGTGAGGGTCCGGGACAGCGATGAATGTTAATTCAGTCTGATGCAATGTTATCATCCAACAAAAGGTACATTGCTCATATAATCTGAGGTTTCACTAACCAGTGGACGAATGCAACCCCATAGTACTCACAAAAAGATGGTTTGCTCCATGCCTCAGTAAGAGGAATCCTGTTAAATTTGTTGGCATAGTCCTCCATGGAGCTTACCAATGTTGTAAAAAGAGCAGGGTCCTCTAAGGCTGCATGCTGGAGAAAGATATTTTGCTGCTTCCAAAGCTCTCCAAATAGTGACTCTACTAAAATTGGAGCATGCTCAGATAATACAACACAAAGTATTAACAGCCCCACAAGGGGGCATTACAGTACCATTTTAATTAGTAACCATTGGTGTTGGATTCGTGGACCCTTGAGTTGGCTGGGACAGATGATAACACACTGTGGGAAGACCCACAGTGGATGTCAAAGCTGGGAGGCGGCATAGGGCAGGACACCGGAGGGATCTTCACCACTGGAAGCCCGAGGTCCCCCCAGGAGGAGCCCATGAGGACCCGAGCCGCTTGGACTTAGGCGAGGCCTCCCGGGCATAGCGAAACAGGGCACCGAGAGCCAGTAGAAGTCACGGACCAGGAACAGAAGCTGAAGTCAGAAGCCAGGGACAATGCTGAAGTCAGAAGGCAGTGGACGAGCCGAAGTCAGAAGCCAGTGGACGAGCCGAAGTCAGGAACCAGGAACAGCAACTAGCAACCTCTGGGACAGAGAGAACCTCGTTGCAAGGCAAGGAGAAGATCTAGTTGCAGGGTTAAATACCCTGAGAGTGTCTGATGTCATCCTAGGGCAGTGCTGCAATCTCCTGCGCTGGCCCCTTTAAATGTTGAGCCCCTGTGCGCGCATGCGCCTAGGCGGCGGGGCCAGCCGTGGAGCATCGCAGTGTCTCCCTCAAGGAGGGAGCACCGCGGCAGGAGCCAGGCAGGCCCGGAAAGGCGTCACAGCGGCCCGGACCATCCCCAAGGTAGGTGGAGGGACCGGGGCATGGCCCGGGACCGCAACAATTGGTTTCACTTGCTACCAGCATCACATTTAAGGATAAACTAGGAGCACACGGTTTTGATTGTTTGAGGTAAACAATGCTCATACAAACTATGGCACATCTCATTCACACTGTATACTTTTCATTAAACAGTTGCCACCATTGTATCTTTGCACAAACTGTCTGATGCAATAAGAGTCATCTTCCACTGGATTTAGCAAGAAACTTACACTAAAAAACTCAGTTGCATCAATAAGTGATCAAATATTTCCAAGGACAACCCACCACCTTTGGAAGCTGAACCACTTTATTGATGAGAATGGACTGATCAAGATCAGTAGTTAGAAGAATTATGCCAGACTAGATAAGGGTGAACAAAACCCTTTAATTATTATTCATAGGCATCATATTGCTCTTCTGCCTGTGTACTATTATCATGAGCAGATCAAACACTAAAGCCAACACTTCACAAAAGGAGCAATCATAGCTGTGGGACTGGGAGTAACTTCAGGTATGACAACCTTTCTTCACCCTTCTCCCGTTTGTGCCTCAAGATGGGTAAATGTTTCTGGAGAGTTAGATCTTGCAGCATCTTGATAAGAACATAAGAACATGCCATACTGGGTCAGACCAAGGGTCCATCAAGCCCAGCATCCTGTTTCCAACAGTGGCCAATCCAGGCTATAAGAACCTGGCAAGTACCCAAAAACTAAGTCTATTCCATGTTACCGTTGCTAGTAATAGCGGTGGTTATTATCTAAGTCAACTTAATTAATAGCAGGTAATGGACTTCTCCACCAAGAACTTATCCAACTATACTAACTGCACTAACCACATCTTCTGGCAACAAATTCCAGAGTTTAATTGTGCGTTGAGTAAAAAAGAACTTTCTCCAATTAGTTTTAAATGTGCCCCATGCTAACTTCATGGAATGCCCCCTAGTCTTTCTATTATCCGAAAGAGTAAAAAACCAATTCACATCTACCCGTTCTAGACCTCTCATGATTTTAAACACCTCTATCATATCCCCCCTCAGCCGTCTCTTCTCCAAGCTGAAAAGTCCTAACCTCTTTAGTCTTTCCTCATATGGGAGCTATTCCATTCCCTTTATCATTTTGGTCGCCTTGATGAGGAGCAATGCATGGCTTATCACTCTCACACTGGCTGCTTTACATCTATAGAGAGGTTGTTTGTGGAAAAGCAGCATCTGAAACAGATTCCACACTCTTTGATCTAGTTTTCACATTCTGTCAGAGGTTTCTTTCCAAAACCATGGCATTTCTTTAAAGAATGAGGTTTCTTATGCAAAGAGCACTGTCTGTCTGTGTCTTCTAACATTTTCTGTTTGTAGTGGAAAGAAGGGTGAAAGTGCAGACATTGTGGAAGACACTTTTGTCTTGTGTTCAGATATGGGTGTCTTTGAGTTACATTATCTTGTAGCTGACTTTTCATTCCTGGGATAGCACGCACTGGTCACATCTGATGTTCCCAATGTAAAACTTCAATCATTTCTTCTTTTCTCTACATCACAAATAAACTTTGAGAAAGCAGAAAAGACAATTTTATTCTCTACTTTTTATCTTGAACTCTGGAAATCCATTTTCCCTGTAGTTTATGTGACAGACCTGAGAAATATGAGTCAGCTTTGGCTGACTCAGGCTCCAGTAACAAATCCCCATTCTCTTGCTGTTTGTGATTATCTCCGTTTGAGATTTGTGGAAAGTTTTCAATTCTCCTGAAGCATATGCATTTTCAATTATTTTTGGACTGCTGAAGTATTCTTATAGGATCATTTTCAAAGCCATTTCCACACAGTAAAACAGCATTTTACTGTGTGGAAATGGGAGTCTTAGAAAATTATCCACCCTGTACGCTGGTAAAAGTATGTGCATAGTTCCACAATATGCACACTTTTACCCACATTCAAGTGGAGGAATTACCTGGTTAGGGTTAGGTGAGAAGAATACAACATCTGTAGTTTTGGATTTTCAAAACTACGTGTATTGTTTTAGTTGGAAAAACTACCTACAGAAAAAGGAGGTGCAAGTCTCTGCGAGTACTTTTTCCTTAGGCAATTTTCAAAGTAAAAATATGTGCATAGACTTTGAGAAAAAGTTCCCGCAGACTTTGCAGCTTTGCAGATAGTAAAATACTGCCCTCTTAAAGTCTTTCTGATACTATTGTCAGGCCTACTCAGGGATTATTTATATGCACTGACCTTAGCCTCTTCATATAGTCTGCTGATTTATTTCCCAACCGGTCAGGCTCTTCACTTGCAATGATATTCAGGTTTCTGAAGGTGCTTCTGAATGTAGATCTCTGTGCTCTGTAGTTTTCAGAATGATCATCAAACTTGGTAAGCCTTGTATTCATAAGCTCATGAATAACAGGATGTTTATCAAAATGTGGCATGTCTGATGTTTCAGTTAGTGCTTGTGAATACTGCTGAAGGGTCTTAGTGGCATTTATTTGTTCTGCCTCAGGTTGGAAGAATGAACTGGTATACCTGGCAGCATGATCTAGGACAGGGGTCAGGAACCTTTTTGGCTGAGAGAGCCATAAACGCCACATATTTTAAAATGTAATTCCATGAGAGCCATACAATATGTTTAAAACTAAATACAAGTAAATGTGTGCATTTTATGTAAGATCACACTTTTAAAGTACAATAAGTCTCTGAAAATATTACACCAGGCCTTAAGACACCAATACATCTCCTATTAGGAAAACGGACCAAGTCAGGCTGCTATAGAGTCCTACACAGAAACTACATGCCAGCAGAAAACCTCACCTGAATCACGTGCTGACCCTCACCTAACATAGAATAAAGAGACCAAAACGCATAACTAGAAGCATGCAGAAAAAACTGAATTGGAAACTGCAACAAGCCAGAGTCTCTGTATGCAGTGTAACAAAGGAAAAAAGAAACATCACCCATTCTTATAAAACAAATCAAGAAATATAAAATCATCAGCAGTAAAACTGTACTAACAAAAAGAACATATTTCGAAACAGCTGATGAGTGGAATATCCAATAATTAAAAACTCATATAAAAAATTTCCAGATACCAACAAAATATTTCAAAATAGCAGACACAAAGACCCAGTAATGAAAAATAATAAGGATACAAAAATTTTTTTGCTCTGCATACCTGGGAACGTTTGATATCCAGGTGTCCTGAGATTGTTCTGAATTAGCAGGAGGAGGGGTGGTTTGCTTAGAACTTTCTCCTCTCTCAGTCACATACCAGCACTCTCTCACACTGGCTCTCAATTACACACCTATACACACATGCTCTCAGTCACTCACATATACACATGCTTTTTCTCTTTCACTTATATAGGATCTTAATTACACATTTACACACATGCTGTCTATCTTTTCACGCTTACACACACACACAGGCTTTCAATCACATAAATACATGCTGTCTTTTTCTCTCACACACAGAATCTCATTCACATGCTTATAAACATGTCCTCTCTTTCTCTCATTTACACATAGGCTCTCAATCATATACTCACATGCTCCCTCACCTAAATCAGCTCTCAATGACACACAGACACACATGGTCTCTCTCTCTCATTTAAACACAGGCTCTCAATCACATACTCACATGCTCCATCACCTAAACCAGCTCTCAATCACACACAGAAACACATGATCTCTCTCTTACTTATACACACAGGCTCTTAATCATACATACACATGATTTCTCTCACACACAAAGGATCTCAATCATACACACATACTCTTTCACACAAACAGGTTTTCAATCACAAACTTACACATACAGGTTCCCAATCGTAAACTTACATTCATGCTCTCTCTCTCACAGGCAGGCTCTCAATCACAGACATACTCTCTGTCACATATACAGGCTCTCAATCATTCACATACATGCAATCTCTCACTCACACACACAGGATCTCAAACACACATGCTTGCTCACTTATTCACTCTCTCTCTCCCCCACCCCCACCCCGGGAACTCGCAGCAGCAGCAGCCTCCTCCCAACGCTAACCTCCTTTGTTTTCAGCCCTCGCGGAGGCGGAGTCCCATCGGCCGCGGTTGAAGCTCTTTATTTTCCTCCGAGCTGCGCTGCACAGTCTTCTTTTCGTCGGACCGAAGCTGACCACACTAGCGGGGTCTCTTCTTCCCGCGCACGCACCCGATGCTCACCACTTCCTCTTCCGGGCCGCGGGGGGGGGGGGGGGGGGGGCGGGGGATGGGAAGAAGAGAGCATGCTGGTGCTGCCGACTCCAGCTATTCTGCCGCGTTCCGCCCGGGCTGACAGCATTTTAAGCCCAGGCGGAGGAGGACCGGGGAGCAGCTGGGTCAGCGGGGGACTGGAAAGTGTGGCGACACACTGATTTAGATTTGTCTGCGAGCCAGATGCAGCCATCAAAAGAGCCATATCTGGCTCGCGAACCATGGGTTCCCGACCCCTGATCTAGGACATAGATTTTGGTATGCTAGGCAGGGTTCCTCTGAAGCAGCTGAACTATTCCTGCTCTCCTTGCTTTCCTTACTGCAGCTTCTTCAAAGATCTTGGCCTGGGCTTCAGCTGAGGGGGCATCTTTTTCCTGAAGTAGGATTTCTAGATTGGCTTCCTATGTGCAGTGATAGTGATTGTAATGCTGGTATTCATTCTTCAAATCTTTTTTTTTTTTTCTAGATTTATGGCTGCCCCTATTTTACTATAAAAGGTTCATTCCCATGCAGCTTCTGCTTCAGCATGTTTCCTGGTGGTGGATGTGCTTGCTATAGATAGGTTCAAATGTACTGACCCGGAAGACCTTGAGGTGCTCCTGGAAGAGAGGAAATACTGTGGCACAGCATCCTTTAAGTTCTCACTTCTTGATTTTGTTTCTGTTATAATATTTCTCACCAAGCTCTTATGTTCTTGATAAATAGTTTTAAATTATCTCTGATTACTGTACTGTATATTTGAAGTTTTTAATGGTGTTATACTTTGTATTATATTTGATTATTGCTCCTTGACCGATGTATTTTAATGTTTCTTAAGGTCTTTGTACACCGTCGTGATGTGATTATGAATGACGGTATATAAAATCTTTTAAATAAATAGCTTCTACAGTCTTTTGGGCCGATACAGTAAGGTGCGGTAGAAAGAGGTGCATTAGTGCCGGGCGCACCCGCGTTTGCCGCACGCACAGTTTGAAACACATACCGCTCGATACTGTATTTAAATGGAATGCAAATGCAAGCCGCGTCCAACGCGCGTCCATGAAGCGCAATCCATTTTACTGTATAGGCGCTATACAGAGCCTATACAGTATCCTGGGTGCGCTGGTACCTGTCATTTCAAATGTCATTTCAAATGACATTTGAAATGACAGGTACCAGGAAGTGGATCCCAACTTTAAGCAAAAGAAAACCTAAAAACCTAAAATCCAACGCACCGGGAAAGCCACTCTTCAGATCACGACTAATCCCATCCCCCAGCCCCCGCTCACCTGCCCTGGCCGCGTCCATGGGTGCCGGTCTCCGGGGCAGCCCCAGTCCTTTCTCTCCTCCTCCCGAAGTAAGGCGCAGGACGAAAAGCGTCTCGACATGCTATTAAAGTATTGGGAATAAAGTGTAACAAAAGTTAACTTACTTTTTCTTACATTCCTCTCTGTCCTCCTCCGGAGGCGCACACCGCGGCTCCCCTGCCTCCCTGGGGCAGCCGGCGGTGAAAGCGGCCCCTGCCGGTGAAGATGGATGAACGCACGCCCATAGTGCAATTTGAGCGCTCAAGCCAGCAAAGGCGCATGAACGGGCATGCATGATGTCACGGCGTTCATCCATACACTTTTGGTGCCTTGAGCGCCCGTCCCAAATTGACGGGCGCTCAAGTAAGCAAAGGTGCATGAATGGGCGCACGTGACATCACGGCGTTCGTTCATACGCCATCATAACCCCAGAATGTTATTCTCAATAGTTCAAAAACGTACTAAAACCAGCCAAGATTCTACATTTACCAAACATGGAAGCGATGACTTTGCTGACTTCTTCAACAACAAAATATCTCATCTAATCCAAACCAACATAACCAACAATAACCAAAACATCAAACCGAACACTAAGATAGCCTCATCATGGTCAAATTTTGATATCATCTCCACTCTCGAAATTCAATCTATTATAAATAAAATGAACCCCGCCAGCCATCCAATAGACAACATCCCTATAACAACCCTCAAAACAATTGAACCCTCCATATCTAAAACTATCACCAAAATCGTCAATTTATCCCTGACTGAAGATAATTACCCCAAATGCCTCAAATCTGCAGCTCATAATCAACATAGACAAAACTGAAATAATAATACTCATGGACAAAAAACCCAATCCAACTCCGCCACCCCTGCCTTTACTTGACAAACAAATGAATTCTATACTCCCCACCACCCACACCAGGAATCTTGGAATTATCATCGATAAAGAACTTTCATTTAAGAACCACATATCAAATAAAACTAAAGAAGGATATCACAGACTTCTAACACTAAGACACTTAAAAATGTTTCTTAACCCTTATGATTTCAGAACAGTCTTACAACTACTCATTTTCTCTACCTTCGACTACTGCAACTCCTTACTAATTGGAATACCTTATTCAAACCTCAAACTGCTCCAGATTCTGCAGAACTCAGCAGCCAGAGTTCTGACAGGAACAAAAAGAAATGAACACATAACTCCCTTATTGATCTCACTTCATTGGCTCCCAATTAAAGCACGCATCGAACACAAATCAATGACCATCATTCATAAATTTCTAAACAATGATCATCAAGGACTAAATGGCTTAAACATAACCCCCCCCAGAATCCTCAAAGAAACCTACGTTCAAACAACTCAGGATGCTTAAACATCCCCCCCATCAGAGATGCGCATCTAACAACAACAAGAGAAAGAGCCTTTTCCATTGCCTCCCTTAAATTTTGGAACTCCCTACCTAAAGATTTACCGAATGATGGTATATAAAACTCAACAAATAAATAAATAAATACATCTAATTTGCCAGTGCTTTTGCTTTTTTTTTGTTTTCTTCATTTCCACTTTCTGAAAGACGTTCTTTTGGCTATGTATGGAATATATTTGGCTTGAGGGCAGCAATACAGGATTAGCAGCCAGGTGTCCAATCTGGATTTCTTTATTGAGCAGTAACATGAATATGTAAACAAGCCTTTTGGGCTCTCGGACAAAAGAAGGACTAGGGGGCACTCCATGAAGTTAGCAAGTTGCTCATGTTTATTTATTTATTTATTTTATTTATTTAACAATTTTTCTTCATGAAAAATGAAAAATCTGGAGCCACTATCTTCTTCATGTAAAACAAATCAGAGAAAACATTTTTTCATTCAATGCATAATTAAGATTTGGAATTCATTGCCAGAGGATGTGGCTAAGGCAGATAGTGTAACTGGGTTTAAAAAAGGTTTGGATAAGTTCCTAGAGGAGAAGTCCATAAACTACTATTAATCAATAAAGAATAGTAGCTGGGGATCTTTTATTTGCCAGAAGGAGCGGTAATTTGCCTTTAGCAATCCCTGGCTTCCCTGGTTAAGGGTCCATTGCACTGACCACTAGGCTACAACTCCACGCCATCTATTTAATGTTTGGATACTTGCCGGGTACTTGTGGCTTGGATTGGCCACTGTTGGACACAGGATGCTGGGCTTCATATACCCATGGTCTGACCCCGTATGGCATGTCTAATGTTCTTATGTTCAACCAGTTTGTTTTTCCGGATTTCTGTAAGATGTTCTATCCTATATATCTCATCCACTCGATTGTACACTTGCGTCATTTCTGGAGCCACTATCTTCTTCCAACTGAGCATCTTGCAGTGTTAAGAACTTGAAACTTTAACTGGTTTATTTGTTGAGGAGCCTCCTCAATTTCCACATTAAAAAGGAAGATCTTAGATTCCCATGGTTTATAAAATGGCACTGACCTGACCTTGCCCTACCATGTGTCTGGGCAAAGTCCGGGGATCAGACCCAGAACACATGGCTGGAGTAAGTTCAGGTTGGTGCCATTTTGAGGGGGTACCTGAGCCCCAAGGAGGGTCCTGCTCTTGATTTTAAAGGTTTGGGGGATGTGGGAGAGGTGTTGGGAGGTGGGAGGGATGAATCTAGGCCTTAATCAGATAAGTTTATTTGGCTATAGTTGTCTTAGACTTATTCGGCTAACTAACAGGGTTATTCAGGCAGGGAGGGTGGGAGAGGGAGAAAGAGAGAGCCTCTGGGGTGGCACACATAATTGTCATCTATATATACCACTATAAGAGGGTGATCTAGTAACTCGAGGTGAGGTTTTGGTGGTGGACTAGGGTTTGGGGGCCAGTTTTACATGCACAGTCAGACGTACGAACAGCACAGTACACATCAGTGAAGATTGGATGTGATTTGCGATGAGAAAAGATACACAAAGATGAGATTTCTACAATGTTCTCTCACCCTAGCTTGACAGTACCCAGGTAGAGATGCATCAAGCTAGGGTGAGAGAACATTATAAAGAGTCTCTCTCTCTCTCTCCAGGAGCAGCCCAAAAAAAATAAGAAAATGCCTCTCTGGCTGCATGTGAAGTAAAAACATCACAGGGTGCAGTAACTTTAAATTATCATAGTTATGCCCCTTTTCCTTATCATGGGCATTATTCATGTGAACTTTATAGCATTTTGATGAATCTAGGCTTTAATTGGATAAGGCTGAAAATGGCACTTATCCAGTTAAGGGGTCATTTTTCAAAATGCGATAAGATGTTTTCGCATGCGTTAAGGGCTTATCGCATGCGAAAAGCCCCGTTAACGCATGTGAAAACGTGCTTACCACATGCGATCGCACTATATCGTATAGTGCGATGCAAATTCCAAAAATAGGAGGAGTTAGGGGCAGAGAGTGGGCTGAGTTAGCCTGTCTGTGAAGAGCTATTGCACAGCCATAATGCTGATTTTAACAACACCTCTTTGGATTGTGTTAGGCTGTGTGATAGCTGCTATGACTGTGTGGTAAGGTTTCATTGCCATTTGTGATGTCTCCTGTAAGTCTGATTTCAGCTGAATTGACAGGTTCAGAGCCTGGGTGGGGGGGGGGGGGAGAGAGAGAGCCTGGCCATAATGTCATGGCCCATAGGTAGGTATTTGTATCCCTATGGTAGGCCCACCTAGTAACTCGAGGTGGGGTTTAGGTAACAGTGTAGGGGGTTAGGGACCACTTTGACATTCTACGTGACACCTACGAACAGAACAGTGGTCTCTTGTGAAGATTTGCTGGCCTTCGGAGTGAGGAAACTCACTCCAAGATGAGATTTGGGCAAGGTTCTCTCAACCTAGCTTGACAGATTCTCTACCTGGGTAACATCAAGCTAGGTTGAGAGAACCTTGCCCAAATCTCATCTTGGAGTGAGTTTCCTCACTCCGAAGGCCAGCAAATCTTCACAAGAGACCACTGTTCTGTTCGTAGGTGTCACGTAGAATTCAAAGTGGTCCCTAACCCCCTACACTGTTTACCTAAACCCCACCTCGAGTTAGTAGGTGGCCTACCATAGGGATACAAAATACCTACCTATGGGCCATGACATTATGGTCTCTCTCTCTCTCTCTCTCCTCTCTCTCGTCCTCCTCTCCTCTCTCTCTCTCCTCTCTCTCTCTCTCTCTTCTCGTCATCTCTCTCTCTCCTCTCGCTCTCTCTCTCCCTCTCTCTCTCTCTCTCCTCTCTCTCTCGTCTCTCTCTCTCTCATTCATATATATCTGGGACCAGTACAATGGTTCCCCAGTGGTTGAATGCAGGAAATACAACAGGTCTGGCAACTTATCACAGATTCTGAAAATGGTAATCACAATTTGCACTAACTTAGCTCTTCACACAGGTTCACACCCATTCTGCCTATCAGATGTGGTACTTATCACATTTTGATAAATCCAAGCCCAAGTTAGCTGGATAAGTAGTTCTGCCCCAGAACACCCCATTCCATCCCTTACTTATCTAGCAATCTGTTTAACCAAATAAACAGCTGGCTAAGTGGTGGCCATTCAACGTGACTGAATATTCATACAGCATATGTCGGAACTTAACCAGCTAAGTGGCGCTGATTATCAACCTCTTGGTTTTATTCATGTAGTGTCATGATTATTTTTCATGTAAAATATACATGAGTAAATTTATATAATAGGCAGAGAAATATATATATGCGTACTTTCAGAGCAGAAATGTGCAGCATTTTATAACGTGTACAGCTCCCAATGCTCAATGTATAAAATACTAGTATGAATGTCCATACATCCACTTATTTATTTATTTATTTATTTATTTATTATTTAAACGTTTTTCTATATCGTCATTAAGTTATTTACCATCATAACGGTTTACAATAAGGCACATATAGAGGAAATTAGCTCATTCTTTACAAAGGGGGTGCCAATAGTATCCGGTAACAAATAATCATTAAAGGCTATTTGGTTTATGTCATGGAATTTCCATTGATGTATGTCTCCTAGGAGATAACATGTGGTTCATTTATGGTATTACGGGTTATTAACTATGATTATCTGTGTGATAAATTAAAAATAAGAATAATAATTTCCAGGTATGCACGTGGAGATTATTTTTTAAGTGCTATATGCCCGCTCTTCCTTACTTGGTTTGAAAGTTGGGCTGGCTATAATCAGTATTCATAATAATGGCATCACCTATTGCTTGCCTGTTGACCTTTATTTCTACTTGGCCAATTAAGTAATGTCACTATACTACCATGATCAGTGCTCATTTTACAATTTTTTTCTGATGGCCAATCTGACATCTTAAAACAGTTTTACATTTAACTATTTCTGTGATACTCTGAGGGTACATCTGGACTTTGCAGGTTGCTTTGTGCCCTACAGTAACCTTTCTCTGCTGTGCCACAGCTGTGGGTAATCAGCAGCCAGCACACAAGGAAAATAGGTCCAAATCGATAGGGAGCATAAGCTATCATCTGCAAGCAGAGCAACATCTACAGTAAATTACAGAATTCAAAAGACAATCACTAGCTGTGAAAAAATATATCTGCAAATATAGGAAACAGAAGATCTTTACAACTGTCACACTTAAGAAGTCAATCACGCCTGACAGATAAAATTATAGACTATGAACACTCGGGGAAAAACACAGGAAACCTGAAAATAGAAAAAAGACAGAAAATAACAAGTACAACCGGTTTAATAAGCAAGCATAAACAAAACTCACCCACTCCAGTAATGGCAGCAAGCTATAGTGCTGCGTATATTTTCTGCAGCAAGAACAAAAGCAGGCGAATGTTCCCCACTTTACTGTTTGTAAACTTTCTGCTCATTTTTTTGTCCTGCACAGAGCCTACTAGGAAATCTTGATTGAAATGGGCATAAAAGGCAGAACTATTTATTTATTTACTTACTTAAACATTTTATATACCGATAGCCGTTTGCCCATCGTACCGGTTTACATAAAAACAGATAGGCAAGTCCTTTACATGAAACATGGAACTATAATAAAATGAAATACGAGTTTGATAGAAAGCTCGGTTAAGCATTTAAGGTTAACTAATTAACTGTTGAGAGGGTGAGTTTAATGGGTAAATTCTGATTAACCCAGGTTAAGCTGACTGTCTGATAGTTGCCCTCCCCTCAGTCCAGAGACACATACCAGCATTGTTCCACAACATGCAGATTTTTAGCCGTATTTGGGAGAGGTGTTCTCGGCGCCTTGTTTTAGGCGGGATCAGAAAATAGCACGTGTATATTTGTATTTTCAAATCTTCATGCACTATTTTTCATAAACATTGTACCCCCCCCCCCCCCCCCAAAAAAAAAAGCAGATGCAAAGATCCATGGGAGCTCTCTACCCACGGCAATTCTTCAGAAGGGAACGTATGTGCTTTCTTTCCCTTTGAAATTTGGTGCAAAGTCTGCAGGTAAAAATGTGCCCACAGACCTTGCACCATAGTAGACATTATGACAAAGGCAAACAGAGACCGTATTACACAGAGAGACATAAACCACATGCACAGACTAAAGCCCACAAACACAGAGATACACACACTCCACTCCACACAGCACAATGGTGAGGGCTGGAGCTGAGAAAAACTCTATCCCATTCTGCCCGACTTTTTTTTTTTTTTTTGCTTTTTATTGTTTTAACTCCTTTTTCCTATTTTTCTCTCTCTTTGTATTTTTCTTAGTTTGCTCATTTTTTGTAGTTTCTCATGTTTTGATGAGCTTAACTATTTTTTATACTTTTTGCTTTTATTCTCTCCTTTCTCACCTCCTCCCTCTCTCTGGCCTCTTTGCCCATTTCTCTCCCCTACCTCACCACTTCATTTCTCTTGGATGGGCAACTTTTCTCTCTCTCCCTGGTAGGGACCCTCGGCAGCAGCAGCAGGAAATCCTCCCAGGCTGAAGCCTAAAGCTAGCAGCTCTTCCTGGGTTGTGGAACATTGCCGCGGCTGCTCCTATGTCCAGTTCTGCCACAGAGTAATTGATCCCCCACCTGGGCCCTCCACAACAGAAGTTGCTCCTCTCCCAGTACCTCCGAAAGAGTTGCATGGTTAAGCCATGTCAATCTTAGAATGACGTCACTGCATTCTGGCAGCTCCTTCTCTCCCTCCTGAGCTTGTACTGCCTCCATAGCCATTTTTTTCTATCCTGATTGGGCAGCTCCCCTTCAAGATTGTTCAAGCCTCTCTGTGTGTGAGTGTGGGGGGGTCTGTGACCCCCCCCCAGTTTTCTCACCCCTGACATAACATATAATTGGAGGGGCGGGTAATAAATGCTTTTAAATAAAATAAATACGTAATTTTGCTTGAGTTGCTAATGTATGCTGTGGCCAAGACTTCCAAATTTAAGGGACCTCATTCTCCTGAAATGTGTCTGAGTGTGGTGCTAACCCCGTACCTAGATATGCAGTCTGTCTTCAAATATATTGCCATGAAGAGTGTTTTATTTTTCTGCTGTCATTTACTGTTCAGCTCTGTTTAGTCATATCTGAACCCTAGGTCTACATGGTTTCAAAAGCTTACGCAACACAACATCTTTGGACCATTTTTTATTTCAACTGAATAAAGGTATCCCAACCTACAAAGAATCAATTTTTTTCCAGAACTAATACATCTACTAGAACTGTGCCCCACTGTTCTCACAAATAACATTGCTTTAGGAAATGATAATGGTGGATGTGAAAGGAAGGTGGATCTTTGGTCTCACAGTGAGTACATATAATAACATGTGTGGCAAATATCTACTGTATATAATTCTGCAATGTACTATAGTTATATATTGCTTGTACCTTATAGATATTTCTTCAGAATGCTTTATAATGTTAATGGAAGTTATATAGCATAATATTATGACACAATTACTATACTGCAAGAGGAGAATGTCTGAGGGAATTGGGCAGCATTTTTCTTTTCAAGCCCATGGCACATCTATATTAACAAAATTGCTGTGTGGCACACCAGCCTCCATGGAGCAGGCAATGTGGACAAGGAGAGGATGCATATGTCCAAAAGAAGTGCTAGAGAAGCATTGAAAGCCCCACTAATCTCTCCAAATTTTAAAAGAAAGGGAGAGCAGGGCCAGAGGCACACATGAACTCATCATAATGGAGCAGCTTCTTCTATACACAAATACAGGAGAAGGAAGAAGTCACTGTGGTCTGGGCAGCCGGCTCAGTTAGTTACAGTGACTGCCATATGTGGCTACCAGAGCTCCTTCACTGCTGCTACTCCCACTCAGAGTAAGTCACATCCAGTGCTCAGTGCAGGCTCTCCCCATCTCACTCAGCCTGGGGCTAAGACAGAGGCTGGAAGGGCTCAAAGGAGGAAGCTCAGGAGGAGGAAGATGAGGAAATTCTATGGGAAATGTGTGTTCTGCACAAAGCGGGGCCCATCTAACTGGGCCTGCATGATGCTCATTATTTACCACACGCTAGGCTTCATGCTGTAGCTAGGAAGAGAAGGCATGCATGATTATGCATGTATGCATGTTCTCAGAAAGGAGCTCCAACATGTTTAAGAGCCGGCACTGGTTTTTCCTGTTGTTGTGAGCTGCTGAGAGCTGGATCTGAGCATCAGGCAGTGGTGACTTTTCCGTGGCACACCTGATCAGGTCTGGAGGCACACCGGTTGGGAAACACGATTAGGAAGTGCTTGTTAGCATTTCATTCCAAATTGATCAGCTGCTTGGTTATATGGTCTAAAACAGGCATAGGCAACTCTGGTCCTCAAGTGCTGCAAGTCATTTGGGTTTTCAGGATATCCAGATTAATATGCATGAGATGCATTTGTATGCAATGGTGGCAGTACATGGAAGTATATCTCATGAGCATTCAGTGTATTGCTTGTCCTGTTAAAAAGATTATAAATGCTTTTATTGTTTTATTTTGATTATGCTTTATATTTTGCTTTTGAAATTTTGCTTTTGAGCACTTCAAAGCGGTTTACATTCAGGTACTGTAGTTATTATATGTAAATATCTTGAAAACCTGACGGACTTGTTGCACTTGAGGACTAGAGTTGCCTACTTCTCTTCTAACAAATACTTGTGGTAGTGATCAATAGGTGATCATGGGAGAATCAACATTAACATTCCAACAACTGGGCTGGAATTGTTATTGATGACATAATGTGATGGGTGAACAATGATGGTTCTTATTTCAGCTGACTGAAATTTATTGTTATTTGATGGGTCATAAACATAGCATAATACTAAATATGTGTGAATTTGGACCTTGGCAAATCAAAGCTCTTCTTGCAGTCTTAAACTCATCCCTGTTTTGTTTGTTTTTTTTTTTTAAACACTGGCAGAACATCTGAAAATCAGTTGTTGTTGGAACTGGTTTGTGAAAAGTGGAATTAAGCTGACAGAAGCCTAGCAATGCTTCTGCCCTCCTTTATAAAAAAAAACAACAAAAAACTGGTTTGATAGCTCCCCATTGATGTTCCTCTGATGACATCTTTCTCCTCTGTCTTATTTTTTATTTTTTTGCTGCATTTCTAAGAGGCACAGTGAAGATGTACTGATTTCATTAGATAGTTTGTGTAAATGGAATGACTTACAAAGGACTGTTACCAGCATGAGCTCTCTTCACCTCTCTTTTATACATCTCCCTGTCACTGCTGACCTTTTCATGTTTTGTGTCTCTCTTTTCAGCCGCTGTTGGGCATATTTATCAAAACTTCATTTGAACTCAGCTATTAATTGCACCCAGCCTGTTTTCCCCAGCCCAGCATGCTAATTACTGTATTCAGATTTTTCTTTTAATTTATCAATGATTGTTAGAATTAACAAAGATAAACCATAAAAACAAACTAGAAGTAATTAGAAAAACTTGTAGAAAACAACTTTTTATCAGTTCTTTTCCGCATGGGATTATAAATCTGGGGTTGACATTGCCGAATTTAGCCTGCTGTTACCATCCTCCCTTTCACCTTTTCAGCATGTGTCTCCTGCTGAAGGGAACTGAAGTGCCTGTGAGATTAGCTAAAATAATCTCCAATGCTGCATCTCCTCCTGAGGTTTTGAGACTGCTGACCCTGCCTATTTGGTGACATCATCAGTGTGGGATTATAAACCAGGTCCAATGCTGAAGACATTGCACATCCTTGGAGCACACACGAAGGAATTCAACAAAAGAACATGCTGCTTTGTGCATTCCTTTTAACATAAGAACATGCCATACTGGGTCAGACCAAGGGTCCATCAAGCCCAGCATCCTGTTTCCAACAGTGGCCAATCCAGGCCATAAGAACCTGGCAACTACCCAAAAACTAAGTCTATTCCATGTTACCATTGCTAGTAATAGCAGTGGCTATTTTCTAAGTCAACTCAATTAATAGCAGGTAAAGGACTTCTCTTCCAAGAACTTATCCAATCCTTTTTTAAACACAAGCTATACTAAACTGCACTAACCACATCCTCTGGCAACAAATTCCAGAGTTAATTGTGCGTTGAGTAAAAAAGAACTTCTCCGATTAGTTTTAAATGTGCCACATGCTAACTTCATGGAGTGCCCCCTAGTCTTTCTATTATCCGAAAGAGTAAATAACTGATTCACATCTACCCGTTCTAGACCTCTCATGATTTTAAACACCTCTATCATATCCCCCCTCAGACGTCTCTTCTCCAAGCTGAAAAGTCCTAACCTCTTTAGTCTTTCCTCATAGGGGAGCTGTTCCATTCCCCTTATCATTTTGGTAGCCCTTCTCTGTACCTTCTCCATCACAATTATATCTTTTTTGAGATGCGGCGACCAGAATTGTACACAGTATTCAAGGTGCGGTCTCACCATAGAGCGATACAGAGGCATTATGACATTTTCTGTTTTATTCACCATTCCCTTTCTAATAATTTCCAACATTCTGTTTGCTTTTTTGACTGCCGCAGCACATTGAACCGACGATTTCAATGTGTTATCCACTATGACGCCTAGATCTCTTTCTTGGGTTGTAGCACCTAATATGGAACCTAACATTGTGTAACTATAGCAGGGGTTATTTTTCCCTATATGCATCACCTTGCACTTATCCACATTAAATTTCATCTGCCATTTTGATGCCCAATTTTCCAGATTCACAAGGTCTTCCTGCAATTTATCACAATCTGCTTGTGATTTAACTATTCTGAACAATTTTGTATCATCTGCAAATTTGATTATCTCACTCGTCGTATTTCTTTCCAGATCATTTATAAATATATTGAAAAGTAAGGGTCTCAATACAGATCCCTGAGGCACTCCACTGCCCACTGCCTTCCACTGAGAAAATTGTCCATTTAATCCTACTCTCTGTTTCCTGTCTTTTAGCCAGTTTGCAATCCACGAAAGGACATCGCCACCTATCCCATGACTTTTTACTTTTCCTGGAAGCCTCTCATGAGGAACTTTGTCAAACGCCTTCTGAAAATCCAAGTATACTACATCTACCGATTCACCTTTATCCACATGTTTATTAACTCCTTCAAAAAGTGAAGCAGATTTGTGAGGCAAGACTTGCCCTGGGTAAAGTCATGCTGACTTTGTTCCATTAAACCATGTCTTTCTAAATGTTCTGTGATTTTGATGTTTAGAACAATTTCCATTATTTTTCCTGGCACTGAAGTCAGGCTAACCGGTCTGTAGTTTCCCGGATTGCCCCTGGAGCCCTTTTTAAATATTGGGGTTACATTAGCTATCCTCCAGTCTTCAGGTACAATGGATGATTTTAATGATAGGTTACAAATTTTTACTAATAGGTCTGAAATTTCATTATTTAGTTCCTTCAGAACTCTGGGGTGTATACCATCCAGTCCAGGTGACTTACTACTCTTCAGTTTGTCAATCAGGTCTACTACATCTTCTAGGTTCACCGTGATTTGATTCAGTCCATCTGAATCATTACCCATGAAAACCTTCTCCAGTATGGGGACTTCCCCAACATCCTCTTCAGTAAACACCGAAGCAAAGAAATCATTTAATCTTTCCGCGACGGCCTTATCTTCTCTAAGTGTCCCTTTAACCCCTCAATCATCTAATGATCCAACTGACTCCCTCACAGGCTTTCTGCTTCGGATAAATTTAAAGTTTTTACTGTGAGTTTTTGCCTCTACAACCAACTTCTTTTCAAATTCTCTCTTAGCCTGTCTTATCAATGTCTTACATTTAACTTGCCAACGTTTATGCATTATCCTATTTTCTTCTGTTGAATCCTTCTTCCAATTTTTGAATGAAGATCTTTTGGCTAAAATAGCTTCTTTCACCTCCTCTTTTAACCATGCCGGTAATCATTTTGCCTTCTTTCCACCTTTCCTAATGTGTGGAATACATCTGGACTGTGCTTCTAGAATGATATTTTTTAACAATGACCATGCCTCTTGCACATTTTTTACTTTTATAGCTGCTCCTTTCAGTTTTTTTCTAACAATTTTTCTCATTTTATCAAAGTTTCCCTTTTGAAAGTTTAGCACGAGAGCTGTGGATTTGCATACTGTTCCTCTTCCAATCATTAATTCAAATTTGATCATATTATGATCACTATTACCAAGCGGCCCCACCACCGTTACCTCTCTCACCAAATCCTGTGCTCCACTGAGAATTAGATCTAAAATTGTTCCCTCTCTCGTCGGTTCCTGAACCAATTGCTCCATAAAGCTATCATTTATTCCATCCAGGGAAGTTATCTCTCTGGCGTGTCCCAATGATACATTTACCCAGTCAATATTGGGGTAATTGAAGTCTTCCATTATTACCGCACTACCAATTTTGTTAGCTTCCCTAATTTCTCTTAGCATTTCACTGTCCGTCTCACCATGTTGACCAAGTGGACGGTAGTATACTCCTATCACTATAGTCTTCCCCGACACACAAGGAATTTCTACCCATAAAGATTCAATTTTGCATTTAGTCTCATGCAGGATGTTTATCCTGTTGGACTCTATGCCATCCCGGACATAAAGCGCCGTACCACCTCCTGGGTGCTCCTCTCTGTCATTGCAATATAATTTGTACCCCGGTATAGCACTGTCCCATTGGTTGTCCTCCTTCCACCATGTCTCTGAGATGCCAATTAAGTCTGTCATCATTCACTGCTATACATTCTAATTCTCCCACCTTACTTCTTAGACTTCCCACATTAGCATACAAACATTTCAAAGTTTGTTTTTTGTTTGTATTTTCATTCTGCTTTTTAATTGATAGGGATAAGTTAGATATTTTTAGCTCAGGTGAGTTTTTAGTTACAGGTACTTGGATTACTTCTAGAATGGTAGTGCATGCTCTTGTGTATTTATGGGGTTGGAGTTTTGTGAAGTGGGGAGAAATGGTTACTGAAAGGGATAAAAGCACAAACTGGGTGTGAGTATGTTTGGGGGCTTGTATTGAACTTTCTTGTAGGAGGGTTGTTGGGTAGTATGATTTTAGAAGAATAGGAGGGAGAGGAAAGGGAGATTTCTGTAATGATGAGAAGGGGAAGGTACGGGAGGTTATCAAATGTTGGTTATAGGGAAGGAGTATTAAGAACAGATGTTTGAGAAATGTGAAAAATGAATTGGGCAATGATACAAGTCAGAGGTTGTAATTAGATATAAGCCTTGAATGCTGTTTGCTGTGTGTGAGATCTGATGGCTATAAATTTGTATATGTTCATGATTTTGTACTATAAAACAGATTAGATTATTTTATTTCTTTCAAAGACTTGGCTATCTGAGGTTAATGAAGTTGTTATTACCCAAATGTGTTCAATGGGATATTCCTTTTTACTTCAGGATAGGGTAGAGAAGGTGGAAGATTGAGGGGGAAGGTGTGGGATGTATATTCAAAGATATCTGGCCAGTAGTGCGATTATCTTATGTGGGACTGCTAAAACTTGACTTTGCAGTACCTATCAGTATTTTAATAGTGTACCATCCACCATCTTTAAATGCATAGTCTGTCGAAGAGTTACATGAAATGATAATGGAGCTGAGTTTACCGTTTTCCTCATTGTTGATTTTAGGAGATTTTAACATTTATTACGGGGATATAAATTGTACTACCGCACAGAGTTTTGAGACGTTGCTCCATTGCTGTGGACTTAAACAGTTAGAAGAGACATTTTCACATCAAAAACCAATCAAGGATTTATCTAGAACAAGGGCCCTTATCAATTAGATTAATTGTTCCCTTGCAGGTCATTATCAGAGTAACAATAAATACACCATATAAATTTAAATGACTGGTTTACACATCCCCACTCCCAGAGCAACATAAATTAACTAAGAACTCAACAATATTAGGATGCAGACAGCAGTCCAGCAGTGAGATTGGGAATTCCAGTCTTTTGCACCAACTGTCATATGCATGATTATCAGTTGGTGAGAGTTGTATGTGTGCACCCAGTGCAAAGAGCTTCTGGTTCTCAGAGAATAAGACTGATCTCTGGAGGCTAGAATGGCAAATCTGGAGGAGCTGAGGAAGACAGAGAGGTACATAGAGTAGACCTTCAGGGACTTAGCAGCTAAGTCCAAACTCCAGTGTAGGAGCCCCTGTGTTGCTTTGGAGGAGCAAGGCCATCTGGTTGGAGACCGTTACCCTGGTGTAGAAGGAAGTGATCCTCTAGCAAGGACCTGCTCTCCAGGTGATGCATTATCCTCTTGCAATGAGGATGAATCTCAAGGGCCAGTGCCCAGGAGGGAAAGGTTAGGTCAGTCGTGATAGTTGGTGATTCGATTATTAGGAATTTAGATAGCTGGGTGGCTAGTGGACATGAGGTTTGCTTGGTAACTTCCTGCCTGGTGCAATGGTGGTGGACCTCATGCATTACCTAGATAGGATTTTAGACAGTGTTGGGGGAGAAAGTCAACTATTGAGATACATGTGGGCACTAATGACATAAGAATGTGTGGGAAGGAGGTTCTGCAAACCAAATTTAGGCTCTTAGAAAGTTCAAATTTGGAAACTTGACATGCACTGTTCCATGCGCTGGACCCAAGAGGCAGGCAGATTTCATGAGTCTCAATGTGTGGATAAGATGATTGTGCAGGGAAGCAGGTTTTAGTTTTCTTAGGAACTGGGCAACATTTTGGGGAAGAAGGAGCCTATTCTGAAAAGATGGGCTCCACCTTAACCAAGATGGAACCAGGCTGCTGGTTCTAACCTTCAAAAAAAGAGACAGAACAGATATTAAGTTAGAAAATGGAGGAAAGTCTACAGTCACTCAGCAGTGCATGGCTCGGAAGGAGGTATCTTTGAGGGACACTAAAATAACAGAGGGCATTCCAATAGAAAGATTCCAATAAAATCAAAAGTAGTCCATATGCCTGTAAGTAAAGAACCACTGGAGTTAAAAGATACCAAATTATCCCTATCAACTGATAAGCAGATTGTTTATAACAACAAAAAACATACTTTGAAATGTTTAAAGGCTAATGCTAGAAGTCTAAAAAGTAAGATGGGAAAGTTAAAATATATAGCACTGAATAAAGAGGTAGACAAAATTGGTGTTTCAGAGACGTGGGGGAAGGAGGATAACCAATGGGACAGTGCTATACCAGGTTACAAATTATATTACAAAGATAGGATGGATCAATTTGGTGGGGGATGGGGGGCATGTTATGTTAGGGATGGCTAGAGTCCAATAGAATAAAGATCCTGCAGGAAACTAAATGGTCAGTAGAATCTTGGGTGGAAATTCCATGTGTGATGGGGAGGAGTATTCAGAAGGAGGTATACTACCATCCACCTGGCCAAAATTAATAGGCAAATTTAGCAGCAGAGTAATAATTGAAGATTTCAATTACCCCGGTATTGACTGGGTAAATATAACATCAGACCATTGTTGCGTGTGCTGGCCATGGCAGGCCCGTGGCTGGGCCCACTTACCCCCAACTGCTAGCTCCAGCTCCTGATTCCTCCTCCCTCATGGCTGTGGGCAGCCGCCTGCGCACCTGAGCTGCCTCCATTGTCCCCAGCTCCTCCATGGACTCTTCAGCTCTGCGGCGGGTCTCCCTGTGTGGCCCGTGGGGAGACACCTCCATCCTGTGCCATGCCGCCTCCTAGGCGCGCGCACATCTGTCTCTGCTTTAAAGGGGCTGCAGCAGGAAACCACCCCACAGCCCCAGATGATGACGTCACTGGGTCCCAGTACTTAAGGCCAGGCCCAGCCAGTGCTTTCTTGCCTTGCAACAGGTCTCCACGCTTGTTGTGTGCTCATTCCTGTTCTCGTCTGTGTTCCTGGTTCCTGGTTTGTTCCTGCTCTCGTCTGTGTTCCTGGTTCCTGATCCTGCCTTCACTCCTGGTACATGCTCTGGTCCTCATTCCTGGTTCCTGCTTCTACCCAGTCCTACTCCTCACTTCTGATTGACTTCTGGCTTGACCCCTGCTTCGTTTGTCTACGCTTCTGATTGACTTTTGGCTTGACCCCTGCTTCATCTGACCGCTTCTGATTGACTTCTGGCTTGACCCCTGCTTCATCTGACTATGCTTTTGATTGACTCCTGGATTGACCTCTGCTTTGCCTGACAATTCTCGGACTGACTCCTAGTTTTGACCTGTGCTCGTTGACTGCCCATCCTTGTTTGCCACCTGTCTCGACCACAGCCTGCTCTTCAACGCCTCTATTGATGCTACCCAGGACTTGGCCTCTCAGGCTTCGGCCTTCTTTTATTCAGGCGCCACTTGCTTGCCTTCTGTTCCCCATTGGCGCCCTGGTCTCTGGAATTCTGCCTCATCTGGACTCGTCCTCCTATCCTGACCTCTGGCTGATCCCGACATCATATCCTGGGAGTCCTCGGATGGAGGCCCACCTAAGACCAGCTGGCCCCAGTACCCAAGGGATCAATCTGCGGGGAATGAGGGCTAGAATTGGCAAAGCTCCAGCCGACCTCTGTCACTCAGCCAGCTCCGCCTACCGACGGTGGGGACCCGTAGCGCTTGCCCTGCAGGTAGTGTCAACTCCACCTCAGGCCAAGTGTCCACCTCCGGTGCAACAGACATGCTAGGGAGGTAAAGTTTGTAGATTAAATAGTTCCTGGAATAGTTTGTCCAGGAACTGACGAGAGGGGGAGCCCTTTGAGACTTAATTCTTAGTGAAATGCAGCATTTGTTGCAAGAGGTAATAATAGTGGGGCCGCTTGGCAACAGTGATCACAGTGTGATCAAATTTGACTTAATGGCTGAAAGGAGAACATTAAGCAAATCTACAGCTCTAGCATTAAAATTTCAAAAGGGACACTGATAAAGTTATTTGAATCATATACCACCTTTTATGAATAGTCATCCACTTCAAAGTGGATTACATTCAGGTACTATAAGTGTTTCCCTCTCCATAGAGGGCTCATAATCTGAATTTGTACTTGAGGCAATAGGAGGATGATATGACTCACCCAAGGTCATAAGGGGTAGCAGTGGGCTTTGAACTGTAGTTTCTCTGATTTATAAGCCTACTGTTCTAATCACTAGGCTACTCCTCCACTCCTGAGGGAAAGGGAAAAAAAGTGAAAGGTGCAGCTACAAAGGTAAAGAATTTACATGACATGTGGTCATTGTTTAAAAATACTATTTTGGAAGCCCAGTCTAGATATATTCCACACATTATAAAAGGGGAAGGAAGGCCAAATGACTATGGGCATGGTTAGAAGGTGAGGTGAAAGAGGCTGTTTTAGCCAAAAGAACATCCTTCAAAAATTGGAAAAAGGATCCATCTGAAGAAAATAGGAAAAATCATAAGAATTGGCAAGTTAGATGTAAAATAAAGACCAAATGGGAATTGTAAACTACCATGGTATAGAAAAATAAATCTTTCACATATTCTAAGAACATTTTTTAACAAGGTGTCAATAATCCTGTTGATGTACCTATAAGCAACTAGGTGACATGGTTATCTCTTTCATTCACCTTGTATGATTCTTGTAAGATTTTTTGTTACTGCATATAAAAATGTCTATTGCATATAAAATGACATGAATCATCCTCTCACAACCAATCTTATTAACAAGCCCACCGATAATACCAATCCCAGCACAGATGATGTTTTGCATGAACTGCTTCTTCAGGGGCAGTTGTTATCAATTATATTCAGTCATTATAACAAAGGCATAAAAGATTGGTTTAGCAATAATTCTTTTTTGCTTATCTGAAGAATATAGAGGTATTTAAATCCCGACTACCGGAGTGTCTCACGGCTACAGATGGTATAGACACCAGAGTTCTGAAAGATCTCAAAAGTGAAATTGCAGATCTGTTACTGGTTTATTTATTTATTTGATTTATATTCCACGTTTCAGCACTTCAAAGCAGATTACATTCAGGTACTGTAGATATTTTGTAACCTACATTGGGCTCGTCCATTGTGCCTGAAAATTGGAGGGAGGCTATTGTAATCCCAGTCTTTAAAAAGGGCTCTAGGGATGATCCAAGAAACTATAGACTGGTAAGTCTGACTTCAGTGCTAGGAAAAATCGTGGAAACAATTCTAAAAAACAAAATCAGAGAAAATATACAAAGACATGGTTTAATGGGACACAGTTAGAATGGATTTACACACAAATGAAATCTTGCCTCACCACTCTGCTACAATTTTTTGAAGAGATTACATAGAAACATTATGGCAGAAAAAGACCATATGATTCATCCAGTCTGCTCATCCACCCAATTTATCTAGACCTTATAATTTCCATCAGTCCATCAGAGATTCCCTGTATTTATCCCATGCTTTCTTGACTTCAGATACCGTTTTTGCCTCCACCTCTTAGACTGGGAGTCCATTCCATGTATCCATTACACTTTCTGTAAAGAAATATTTATTAAGATTACTCCTTAATTTACTTCCTTTCACCCTCATCCCACAGCCCTTTGTTCTAGAACCTACTTTTCACTGAAAGAGGAAAGCCTCCTGTGCATGGAAATCTTTGCAATATTTAAGTGTCTCATTTCTCCCTTATCTTGCCTTTCTTCTAGGGTATACATGCTTAGATCTTTGAATCTATTTCCATATGTTTTAGAATGAAGATCACTGATCATTTTAATAGCCATCCTCTGGACCGACTCCAACTGGTTTATATCCTTTTGAAGGTGCAGTCTCCAGAATTGTACACAGTATTCCAAGTGAGGCCTCCTCAGGGATCTATGCAGAGGCAATATCACCTCCTTTTTCTGCTGACCATTCCTCTCCCTATGCAGCCAAGCATTTTTCTGGGGTTTTTTTTTTTGCCATTGTTTGTTTTATCCACCTATTTTGGCCATTTAAAGATCAGATAAAATCACCCCAGATCCTGCTCTTCTTTTGTGCTTAGAAGAATTTCACCTCCAATTCTGTACCTCTCACTTAGGTTTTTGCATTCTAAGAGCATTACTCTGCATATTTTAGCATTAAATCTTAGCTGCAAGTAGACCATTCCTCGAGCTTTACTACATCCCTCATCATGTTTTCCACACCTTCATGGCTGTCTACCTTCTTTTTGCAGATTTTGGTATCATCTGCAAAAAGATAAACTTTTCCTGACAATTCTTCCGCTATGTTGCTCACAATAATGTTGAAAAGAACTTGTGCAGGACTGATCCCAGAGGCACACCATTAGCAACACCCCCCTTCTCAGAGTAAACTCCATTAACCATTACCCTTTGTCGATTCCTACTCAGCCAGTTTCTAACTCATTCACTCTAGGATCCATACCAAGGGTGCTTAATTTATTTATAAGCCTTCTATGCAGAACCATGTCAAAGGCCTTTCTGAAATCTAAATACACTAAAATGATAACTTTAAAATGAGGCATGTGTGCCCATGTGTATGAGCCATCAAGCGCACATACATTGGAATTTTAAATCCATCCACACCAGGTGCACATGTATGACTTAAAATACACCTAATGCACACATGAGTGCTCCTAATTTTAAGCGGTTACATGGGCAAACATTATTCATATATCTTCCTTAGGAATTTGTCGGGTTTAACGTGCAGAGCAAAGCAGATTTTGAAACTTGTTTGCATAAGGAAATAGTCCACCAGTTTGCCCAGTCTATCTCTAGATCAACCAAATCCTCGGGTTCTCTAACCTGCACTCCCTATAGTTTATCCAGAACCCTCACCCAGTCGTTTTAGGATTAAAACAAGTTTTCTTCAGACTTACACCTCATCAAGAGCAGAAGTAAATAAATGTGGGTTAAAGCCCAACATGCACTGCAGTCTGGGATTTAAAATTTGGATTTACGTGCATACATTTTGGCCCCACCCCAGAATGCCCCTGACATGCCCTAACTCTGTCCCTTTCTTCTTTCTTTTATTTACATCCTAATAAAAAGGTTTATGGTATAATCCCAGACATAGGCATCAGAAAGGGTGGGCCCACAGGGGCCATGGCCCCCCCAAATTTGGCTGACTTGAGTCTTCCCCCTCCTGCTTTCAAACTGCTGCAGCAGAGGAATCTTCTAAAAAAAAAAAAAAAAAAGAATGCATTGGTGGCAGTGGGGCGGTGCTTGCTGTATTGTCCCTAGACTGCCTGCTTGCCTGCCTCAGATCTCCTCACTTACTGTTGATTACATTAAACAGGAAGAGGTAGAGACAGGAGCTTTACAGAGCCTCGGGTGCCTCATTCTCCTCCTGCTCCTCCTCTCCTGCCGGTTCCAAGCATCGTACCTTGAATGATGTCATTGAAAAATGATGCTGGGGCCTGAGGGAGAGGAGGAGGAGGAGAAGAATGAGGTGCCCGTAGCTATGCAAAGCTCCTGTCTCCTCCTTCTCCTCCTGTGTAATTTCATCATTGGCTGAAGTCAAGGGAGGCCCAGTGGGCCCCCATGGTGCCCATCTTGCTCACAGCTGAAGACAATGGAGGCATGGTAGGCCATGAGTGAAGTCCATTCCACTCATGGCCAAGAAGCATGAACATGAGAGAGGCCCGGGATATCCACCTACAGGTGATGAGGGTGACATGGTCTGAGTATGTTTGAGGGTAGAATACTGGGACGTCATAGTAGTGGTAGGGATCTGCAAATGTTCCACTAGATGTTTCAAAATGAAATTTCCCCCTGCCCCAGAGTCTAATAAGGCAAGGGTCTGATATTCCAAAGGCCCACAGATTAAAGATACTGGAAGAGAGAGTGGAAGAGAGGGTGCAGTTAGACCTAAGAAGAGTCCTCCCACAGCACTTAGGTCTGCCAGTTTCCCGGACATATAGGGCATGTTTGTACAGCATGACCAGATTGTCCACAATACATGCATAGTCCCATCCTCTTTCGGACTCGTCTCTCTTTAGAAGTCAAATGACTGCAGCCCAATTGCATTGGTTCTTCTTTGCCAGCAGCAGGCCCTGGGAATGTAGGCCTGGGTACAGACTTGACACGAATCTCTCCCTGGTGGGGTCTTCTGGGATTCTTGACCTCTTGAACTTTGTCACAAATTCAGTGATCAATCTTTGCTGCCAACTGCATAAGTTCCGCTAAGATCTCGGGCATCTCACGAGTCACCAGTTCATCTTTCAACCGGGAGTTCAGGCCTTCAAAAAATAGGGTTTTCAGGCACCTAGGGTCCCAATGTAATTCAGAAGCCTGGTAAAGGTTTGTTACCTTGTTTTAGATGAACCAAAGCTGATCCTGCTATCGAGTACCGGGCAGGGTCATCAAATACTGACCTAAATAGTTCAAGAAACCCGGCAAGATCATTCAGGATAGGGTCATTGTGCTCCCACAGTGATGAGGCCCAAGCCAGCGCTCTTCTATCCAGATACAAAAGGATATAGGTGGTCTTGGCATACGCTGTAGGGAAATAGTTAGGTTGCAGAGAAAAGTGCATGCAACATTGATTAATAAATCCTCTACACTTCCAAACTTCACCCGTGAAGCGTGTTGGAGCAGAGAGAGGCAATGTAGACTTGACCATCACTTCTGGCGGTGTAACTTCTTTACCTGCAGCAGCTGGTGCATTCATCTGTGCGTGTAGCTGATTAAAGGCAACAGTCAAGTTGCCTAACGAATTCTGTTGTTCGGAGATTCGCTGGACCAGGCCCAGAATAGCCTGCAAAGTGGTGAGCTGAGCTGAATCCATGGAGTTAGCAATCTGTTATGGTTATGAGGTGTTGGAGTGGATTCTTGGGTACTGCGCTGATGGCCACTCCCACGGGGATGAGCCCCGTGAGGAACCACAGTACTAGGCTAGACTCTATACACGCAGACACAGAGAAGTTGTATTTATTGTACAGCTCGATGGTACTGCCCGGGGAGCGGGCAGAAGTGAAGGTAACCCAGAGAAGTAGTCCAGCGGTCCTCAGCAGAGGAGACCAGTATCACACTCGAGTAGGTGACAGGTAGCTCGGCGTAGCAGGGACAGGTCCCGGAAATAGACACAGAGCGCTGAAACTGAAGGTGAGACAGACTGAAAGGGTTAGTACTCACTGAAGCAGAAAGCTGTATAATTGAAGGTCCTGGCAGGCAGAAGTAGTTCAGTGGCAGGCACCAGATTAGGGAGAGCAGGCCCTCGAGGAGCGAGTACCTGGTATCCCAAGATAGGTACCTGAAATAGAGCAGAAGGGCCCCTGAGGAGCAGGTACCCAGGTTAGTGAAGAATTACCCCGAAGGGCAGAGAGAGCTTCCTGCAGCAGCTGGGAAGCGGCAGAGCAGTTTAGACTGGAGGCAATCCAATCCGATCCAATCCTTGCTAACTCAGTTTGTTAGCAAATGAAGGGCAGGCTAAATACCAGGATGTGATGACGTCACTTGGAGGGGACTCCCCCGAGGTTCCCGCCATGACGTGGATAAAGACGTGGGTGGCGTGCGCGCGCACCCTAGGAGACCTTCAGGAAAATCATGGCGAACACCTTCGCCGTTGCCAATCCGGGGACACTGGAGAGAGCGGCATGAAGACGCGGCAGCAGCCATCTTCCCAAGGCTTGAGGAGAGAGAAGGAAGAAAGGTGAGGCACAGAGGTCGAAGCCGTCTGAGACCGACGGACGCAACACTTCCCCTCTCACTAACCTGCACTCTCTCTCTGCTGAACTAAAAGCACACCCAGGTCTTAATGGTAGCATGACCATAGGGTCTGCTTCAGTTGTATCCATCTAAGTTTAGACCAGCTATTGAGCAAGACTAACTTAATTGGAGAACTTAACTGGCTAAGTCTAAATAATCACGACTTAGCCGGCTAAATAGCGCCACCTCGATCTGCCTACTGTCCACTCACAAAGTTCTCCGGGTAAGAGATAGCCAGATAAGTAACTTATCTGGCTATTTAGCAGCCACTGAACTTAAAATGGATATTCAGCAACTGCTAGATAGCCAGATAAGTCCTACTTTTATCCCGCTATTTGCCAGCTGAATATCAGGCCCTCTGTGCATGGTAAATCCCCAAGTTGTTCTTCCGACTGAACCAGTGTCCAATTCAAAAATACCTTCTTCCTAGATGGAAGGATAATTTTCTGTGACAACCAGTATAAGACAAGGGCTAAAGATGAAAAAAGATCCCTTGCTCAAAAACTGTTCAATAACAGATATTTTAACAGCTATAAATCCCCAACTCTTCTTCTCTGTTGTTCTCTGGGTGCAAGGGGAGGAAAACCTCTAGCACTCAGTCCTACAAGATACTGGGGGTTTGCCCTTCTTTTAAGAACTAGTCCAATGTCCTCCAAAATCCAATAATCTTCCAAACTGCAAACTCCCAAAACTCCACTCCCCTTAGGTACAATCTACCAGGGAAGTAGACAATACCTCTCTGGATCAATCCTCTTGGGGAGAGGCAATGACCTCTATCACATATTCAGGGGGAAATTTATATCCCTGAGCCACAGCCCACAAATAAATGGGAATACAGCAGGGGAGGACACCAAAGATGCAAAACCCTTAGATGCTGAAAAAGGGCAAAAATATAGCGGATGCTACATGTGTTTTAGTAATAAAATTATATGAGAGGAAAAGAAGGCTGTGGACAAGTTTGCTGCCTTTCACGACGTGTGCACACTGAGAAGAACTTCAAAACTGATATGAATCAGGGATACACCTTTCTGTTGATGAGCAACTGGTAGCTTTAGAAAGCATATGCCCAGTAAGTCCTCAAAATTTGGCATCAGGATTTGATAGTGCTATGATGTAGCAATATTGTACCCTCTGTATGGGGATATCTATTTGAGCAAATAAGCTGGAGAAGAACAGCATAAACAGTTATCCATATAAAAGCTTGTTTGGTCATGCTACAAATTAGGATGTAATGTTGTGAGTGATAACTTTTTCATCAGCTGGAGAATTTTAATGTGAAAACCTGATCTATCTGGGCACCATCAAAAGAAACAAGGCTGACATTCCAAATGAAATGCTGCATGATTCCAAAAGAGAGACATTCTCATCCATGTTTACTTCTCATGGGGATTTCACCTTAGTTTCATATGTGCCTAAGAAATCTAAAGCATATTGCTATCAAAAATGCACTATGATATGATAGAAGTTGGAGAAGAAAGAAAACCACTTACCATTATGGACTACAACAAAACCAAAGGCAGGATGAAAAACCTGGAGCTCATAGTATGTACAACTCCCTGCAAATGCAAAACAAACCAGTGACCAATGACAATGTTTTTCAATTTGATTGATATTGGTGGAATTGCCTGCTTTGCTGATGAGAAATCCATCCTGTCTGGAACAGTAAATTACCTCAGGAATGGCAGCATCTGTTCCTTATATAGCTGGGAAAGCAATTGAAAGATGGATTGATCAAATAAAGACTATAAAATACTGAAAACCTGACCAGCCCAATGACAACTGCATTGATTGCTCTGGGTTACAAAATCTCAGGATCCACTCATTGCACTTGCTGAGGAAAGGCCACACTGTGCTGTCTGTCCCAGAGCAGCAGAGAATAAATTACAAAGATTTGAGGACTGCAAAAGGCTTGTGTGTGTTCCCTGTGCAGTAGGGTCAGAGACAGGGGTCATGATTAAGTTACAGAGAACTCTCAGAGCAAATTAAAACAAATTAAGGGTACAAGTCCCAATGCTAGTGAAACAAAGTTAAGTGACGTGGGGTTCCAACTGTGGAATATTTAAAGCGAAAGCTGGATGAGACTCCCAGCACAAAAGGGAAAGGTCACACATGTGTCATCTCAGAGAGGGAGGAGAAGGCAACAGAGCAGTGAGAAAGGAGAACTTGCAGACAGCAAACATATTATTGTCCCTTGTTATACTGAGTTGGAGAAAAAACCTCAGTGACTTTTGATGAACCGTGAATGTTAAATGCTGAGTTATTTTGTTTTGCACTACTGAGTCGGATGGAGCGAGAAAACTGCAGCAGCTTTGATGAGCCATGCGTGTTATAAGCACAGTTGTTTTCTCCTGTGATACTAAGTCAGAGGGAGAGAGAGAACATGAAAGCAGCTTTGTGACCCCATGGATGAGTGTGGGCTTAATTGATTTGCCTTTTGTCATATTGAGCCAGAAGAAGACCATTTTAGGAGACTGATAAAGAAGTTGGATCAGAGATATCTAACAGGAATGTGAAAAACTCCCTTCGAAGAGGACAAGGAAACATGGGGAGTAGTGCTGAGGAGAACTAGATGAGTGTGCATGTTTTGTGTTCTGAAGTAATGGGCTCCTGGAGAAAATATACTACACTACCATAATGCTGTGTTCTGTTTGTATTCGGTAAAAAAATTCTGTTGATATTTTTATCTTATTTCTTAATATCTTCTGTCTAAATCACTGAAAAAATGTTTACTCTTCAGAAAAAAGGGTTTTCCCCTAAATTTTATAAAAAATAAAAAATGTTTTCATTGGAAATACATTTTTTTTTTTTTTTACTAAATAAAAGGTTGAATTAATATTAACAAAATAAATCATGCTTTTCCACAGTTACTTTGTACTATTTATTATTTGTTAGGGATCTAAAAAGACTCTAGAATTGCAGCAATGTTGATTTATGGGGGTCTGAATGTCTCCCAAACATTATTAATGGTTTTCTTTTCATGATGGGCAGTAAGCATTAATGCAAGACCGCAATTTATTTTGTAAAATGATGTATTGAACGTTTTTTCTTAGTCATTCAGAAAATAAAGTGCCTTTCTGTTTAAACTATTTTAGAATAAGGAGAGAATAAGGGATGTAAAAAGGTACTCTATTGGTTAGTACAGTGAGGATTCTAGGTTTTTATTTTCTATACCTCTCAAAAGAGGGTTTCAAAGTTGCCTTGTGTTAAAGGAGAGCCTTTTAATAACAAAATAATAAAGCAGTCTTCTGAGGAGCTGATTTAAGACTGGAATAGTAGAAATAATGCATGCTAAGGCATAGGTGTAATGAAATCAGAAATAAGTGTTCACCCCAAGTAGTGAAAATAACCCCTCATCATCGATTCATCCTGTGAATAAGGCTTAGCAGAACATGCATTAGTGAGTCATGTTATACATAATCTCATAAAGATGATGCCATGGATATTGATTTCTGTCTGGTAACTCACAGCAACAATTATTATCAGTAAAGCAGTATATGAAAACAATACTTTAGTCACAGATTTCTTGATAAAGAAGACCTTCTGAAACATTTCTATCACCTCCCACTGCCCAAGAAACAAGCTTTAATAAACCCCTAGGTTTATAGGTCATGCTTGATTATTAAGGTAATGAAACAGACTGGAAATTCAATTCAAACTAATCTAAGTTATTACCATGGGACATAACCCACAATTTAAGAGACAAAGCAGCCGGATAAGACCTTTTCTTGCCTTGAACAGAGGTCGTTCTGTAAACTTTATTGCACCAGCATTGTGTGGAACACAGAGACATTCTTCCCCTCTGGAAGACTGACTAGACTGGGAGACTCTGGCTGCTACCTCTGGCGGTGCATACAGTGTGCGAGTCTGCAGTATGGCAGCTCTGGTGTAGTGAACGTAGCCTGAGGAAATGATAATAATTAATTCAGATTACTTCTTATTTTGAAACAGTATGTTAACTCAGGGTTGTAAGTATATAGCTATGTATTTACAAGTTACTAGTAAACATTGCGACTGCCTCCACGCAGGAAGGATTATTGCCAAAAATACTTAAATAGTATGGCCAGTTCAGAAAAATCCTCCACTGCCAGAGGCCTACTTCCAACCTTTTTCAAAAGAAAGATCATTGAAAAATGTTTTCAAGTTCAGTATGATTATTTGGCAGAAAATATCAACTTTGATTGAAATCAATTTGGATCTGGAAAGGGGTTTGGGATGGAAACCTGTTTGCTTTCCCTATTAGACATCAGTATGTTGCCAAAGAAAACATTTGCTATTAATTCAGTTAGATATATCTACTGCATTTGATACTGTGAATCTGTTATCCAGATTGCAAGTTATAGGGATTGGATCCACTGTGTTGATGTGGTTCTCATCTTTTTTTTTTTTTATCAGGGAGGGATCAACAAATCTGAATTAAAAGATGAGTACTCACAGTGGAAACCTTTGGATTCAGATGCCCCTCAAGGGTCAGTCCTATCAACCATATTATTTAATGTTTACATGAAACCATCAGCAATTTTGCTGACAATGCTAGGTATATGTCTTTACAACTATGCAGATGATAACCAGTTTGCTATTGCATGTGAGGCAGATGGAAGTTTTTCAAGTGAGTACCTTAATCATTGTATAGGCACAATAAGGAACTGGATGTATTAGAACAAGTGCTCAGCCTACAGAAGATAACATTATTTTAGATAGGAAAGAGGGCCTCTATGGAATGTATGTCTAGCTTGATGATAGTAGACACTAAAACTTCTGTAGAGTTTGTCAGACGTTATCTTGGTTTTTATCTCAATTATGGTTTTACAAGAAACATGGAAAAAAGCTGGCATTCTTTACAAAATGAGCAACAAAGATTCAGAAAATTGTTAAGGCAAAGATTTTTTAAGAGGTGTTGTATAATGATGCTACTCTTCTAAATATATAATTATTTGAGTAATTTTTTTTAAAATGTATGTTTTTAGATTGTGAATGTGGATATGGAATCTGCACCAAACAAATGTGACTGAAGGGCCATGGTATTTAAAACCTTTAAAATATATAAATAAATGAATGAATACATAAATAAAACAAGCTATGTATATCTTCCTACAAGAGCCTCCTCTTGCACTGAAGAATTAACTAGCACAGTCATTCCCAGCCTGCTTGTTGCTTGGCACTTAAAGAGTTAACTAGCTATTGTCAAAGATGAAGGAGACAACTGTCCTGATTGAAGAAATTTGATTGACAGGGACAGACTAGCCACTAGAATAGCTGCTTTGCCCCATAGACTGGTCAGAGAGCAGAAGGAGAGAAAGAAAAAGATTCTTTTCAGATTTTTTGTTCTGGAGCAGCAAGCAGACCAGGTACAGATGCAGAACTCTGATTTTTGTCTCACACCCATGTATTCTATATAATGCTAAAAATTATGGGATCCACTTGGCACCACTTCTGAGCCTTTTGGGTATCTCAGTATCTCGTCTGAAAGAAGAAAGTATGAAAAACTGTATTTAAGTAAATAAGATCCAACTGTGTGTGACCCTCTGTGTCTGTGGAAGGTGTGCAGTCTCCATTTACCATGCATTGTGCTCCCAAAGTTACAACTGCTGGTATGGGACCATCTCACTATCAGCAGGATCCAGGAATAGTCGAGATCCAAGGAAGATTCTTCCTTCTTGTAGCCATTGAAATAATCCTTAGTCAGTATGACCCTTAAAGGCTCACACCATAGAAAAGGTACATAAAAAATGGGGTAGAACCTTTGTAGATTATAAAAATACTAACTTGGCTATGACGTTTGTTTGTTTGTTTGTTTGTTTATTTGTTTTTAAACTTTGTATTTATTACATTTCTAATTTACATCCAAGCAGTAACACTTGTTTAGAACATGTAGAGAAATACTAAGCAAAAGAAGAAAAATATAAAAAGCAGAAATAACATTAATCTCTCATGACTTGTCAATCCACAATCATAGGGGAGACCAGACTCAAACATCAAAGAAACTAATTATACAGGATAACTAACGCAGATAGCTGAGAGAGACCCTCTATATCCTCACAGTGTCCTTAATGACTGAAGAGGTTGAGGCTCCAGGATCCATGGAAGAGGGAGAAGTCATTTGTAGCCGTTTCTCATTGAGAAAGAGAGTCAGTTGAAAGGGATCAAAAAAGATTATTTATATGTTATTGTTATTATTGTTATTATAATTATTTATATGTTATTGTTATTATAATTACTGTTCCTCTTATAATCATGTGATAATTGTAAAGCATGTTGCTAAGTTCTGTTCTCTGTAAACCGACGAGATGTTCCCAACGTTCGTCGGTATATAAAAGATATTAAATAAAATAAATAAATAATCCCTTTAAATTTAACAACACCTTTACAAGCAAAATAAAGCCAGAATAAAGCACCTAAACTAATAACACCAGGTCTTAACATTAAGAATCATTTCCTCTGAACCTGAGTTGCCTTAGCAGCATCAGGAAAAACTCAAACTATTAATCCAAAAAAAGGAACTTCCCTGTTATGAAAAAGCAATTTCATGACAAAATTCCTGTCTGAGTCATGAGCAAAAGTAACAATATGGGTAGATGGCACAATCCCCATCTTTCGAATGATTTTCCAAAAAAGAAGACAGATGGTGCACTTCTCTAGAAAACTGAAGTTTTCCCTCCTCTTGCAAAGACTTTTGAGCAGAAGGCAAATAAGAAATTTTTGAGAACTAAGTTTTCTGGAATTTTCAAAATCTCAAGAAAATATTTTCAGAACATTTCCATTGGAGTTATCAATCTCTTCTTAGGAAAATTTATAATTCAAATGTTATGCCAACAGATAACATTTTCTAAGTTTCCAATTTTATTTTGCAGGAAGAGATGGCCCTTAGAAATAACAACTATTGATCCTTGCATAATAGTCTCATGAGTCCAATAAATCCATCTTCTGAGATAAAGTAGATACTTGCTCCTGAGTGCTCTGCAGGGCTGTAGAAAGACCCTGATGCTAAAACACAAACTGACCCAATTGTAAGGACAGCTTCATAATGGTTTCTGATATAGCATCTAATGTAATGTTAGGTGGCTGAGGTCTGGATTTTCTAAGTTTGCAGAACTTAGAAAATCCGGCGATAATGGGGAGCGGGGGGGGTGAAGCAGTGGAAGGGCATGCGAAAGCCGGCAGTGATTGCACCATCAAGGTGCTATCGCTGCCAGCTATCGCAAACCAATAGCACCACTGTGAAAGGTGGTGCTATTGGCCGCGTTACTGACGGCGATAAGGCCCCTTACCTTATTGCCGTCAGCGATGTCTTCGTGGCATCTGCCCCGGTGCCGCCCTGACTCCTCCCCTTCCAGTGCGGACGCCGCCCAGAACCTGCCCCGATCTAGGTATCACACGTGAAAAGAGAATTTTCGCGTGCAATACCTTTGGAAAATGACCCCCTTAGAAAGGCAAAATAAGCAATACCTCATGCTGCTGAACTGCATGCAATGCTGGGAATGCTGCTTGAGCTCCTTCAAACAGTTGCAATACCTCCACACATGGAACCCCAGAGTCAAGACTCCTTTCCATACAACATCCAGGTAACCCCTGCTGCCAGACTGGCCGGCCGAGTGATGTTATCTAGCTACAAACCTGAGAAAACAGCATCTCCATTGCTGGGCTGGGGAGGACCTTGGCGCAACTCCAGAGTGAGGGATGCATCAAAGTTGGGAATAATCAACTGTGAACCTTAACCTGGTGAACCGTCCAATGACTGCTCATGAGGGGGTCCAGATGCCAAAGGAGAAGATGATTCATGGTGCCCATTAGTGTAGATGTTTCTGATATATCTGGGTACACCTAGGCACCCCTTCCTTGCCCATGAAATAAAGAGTGGAAAACAATAAAAGAAGATAATATCTTTTTTTTTTTTTTTTTTTTTTTTTAAGTTTTAACAATGCACATAAGTATTTTGTGAAAAAGAAAACTTTGAAAAAGCATTAATTACAAACTTCTACAAAGACAGCTTATATAAAGAATTCTAATAATCTTAATGCCTTATACATTATCTCATCTTATAATTCTGTTGGGGGGTGAGATTCTAAGGAATTAATCAAGAAAACTTATAAGAATTGGTATAATCCAGATGTGCGGTGCACTCTACATTTGAGCTTCCATCATTAAGAGGAAAAGAATCTATAAAAGTTCTGAGTTGCTCAGGGGCCAAAAATATGAAGCAATCATTTCCCTTTTTGACAACGCACTTACAGCAAAAATGAAGCGCCTAATGAAACAACTTCCAGTTTCATTGCAAGGAAGCCCCTGCGTCTTTCCTGCATTATTTTTTATATATCTGGGAATATATGGACTAATGAACCATGAAAGGGAGAGTTCAATTGACGGAAATACCTAGTCATTATTTTACTAACATCATATTCAGTTACCAAAGAAACAATCAAAGTGGAACATTCAATAACTTCAATTACTGAGGATTCTAGGAACATCGTCAAATTATTTATATCTATTGCATTTTGCTCTTGTCCCCTAGTACTGTCCCTTTCAGCTGGTGATCTAGGAATAAAGTATACTTTATTTAGTGTCGGTATATCATTGTCCTTCATAAGGAGAATCTCCTGGAGGTACCTTTTAAAGGTTATAATGGGCAATTCCCCCATAGCTCTTGGAAATTTTATTAACCTAAGATTTAACCTCCGGTTCCAATTTTCCAACAGTTCTAATCTTCGGGACAATGCGTAGCCACGCGTATCTTATAAAATCCAGGGTCGGCGCGCGTAAATCCGGGAGGATTTACGCACACAGGGCTTTTAAAATCTAGCCCAATGTTTCCAAAATAACACATATGTATATATATGGTACTTGCTTGAGAATAGGCCAATTTTACATGAGTAACCACCTTGTAACCCTTTGAAAATAACTCTGTAAAAGTAATCTAAAATAGTTAAGTACATTGACATAAGTCTGAGGCACATAAAAGAAAGAATGCATATAGTCTAATCAAGTCCTTAAAATATGAAGGAGAGATGCCAGGCCAATTATTTTTAAAAAAATAAGTAAAATAGAAAATACAACAAAATGCCTCCAAGTCAATATTCTAATCACATAAAACAGATACAGTATGGCCATGAGGATGTTATATAATAAAATAGATGTATTACAGCCTAACAGTCCCCCTAGCAACCCAGCTCACAACTGGCAGACCATAAAAACTTAACAGAGACAACAGGGAAGATGATCAGTTACCTTTGCTTTTTTAAAAAGGTTTAAAGGCTATAAGCTAATCTGGCTCCAAAAATATGTACTTTCTCCTCCTGTTACTTGATTACACATCTACAGGGAAATTGAAGAAAACATTCTGCTCTTAAGGAAAGAACCTCTGGATGCAAGGCATTAGGCAATACATTTGTTCCTCCTAAGTTGAGTAGCCCTGCAAATATGTATTTATTTATTTATTTTGAACTTTTTTTATACTGACATTCATGTAAAAAATAATTATCACAACGGTTTACACTGAAACAGATTATTGGATAAAAAATATTACATAGAACAGGGGTTACATCGAACTGGGACCCAGGAAGTTAAATACAAACTGCTAACATATAATTTAAATAATATAAAAGCATAAAACGGAATATTGTGGAAGACCCTGAAACAATACATCTTTGTTCTTAAAGAAACACCTAAGAATTGCCTCCTTTTTAGATTCAAATGCATAAGTTACTACAGCGTCCTATGAATTGTTTAATATGTAGCCTTCTCTCACTGGCCACTGCTGACCATCCACCCATCTAAAACTATAGATTGGGGAGAGAAAAAACTTTTACTATTGGAGGCAAGGCTTCTTTTGGTCTCTTCAAAGCCTCACAAAAATATTGTTAAGCATGAACAAAGAGGCAAGATTGGGCATATAAGAAAAATGATTTCTCTTTATTCCTCTTCACGGTCTCTCTTTCTTTCTTTTTTTTTTTTTATTTTGCATAATATATTTTCTATTTCTGTGAATACACAAACCGAAAACAGAATCATTGAACCACACAATCAGATATAACAATATACACTGTGACAAGTAGCTAAGTACAACATGGAGTGGAACTAACTCACAGCTTTCCACCTTTTGTTTGTTTTTAAACATTTGCATGCCCCCAGACTCACCAGTTCATATATTCACACACACACTGAACAGTCTCTTTCTTACACAGGATATTGTCAGTTATAATAAATGCTTTGCTGAAGTTGATGTTCTAAAACTTCCACATAAGAATATGTATCCTTTAAAGGAGAAATCTGCGAAGTGCGGTCCACGAACAACATCCAGCCCTGTGGTGGCAGAAGTGGCAGGAGTGCATTCTGTGGCTGCCATCTGCTCTGAGAGCATCATCGGGAGCATGTTCAGAACTGGTGGCTCGGCACTTCCTCACTCAGGTCAGAACAATGATCAAGCAGAGAAGAGAGGAAGTGCTGTCCTTAAAGTTTTGAACATGTTTCCAATGCTGGTACAGACCCTAGCAGAGCGGGCAGCAGAGGTGGAATGCACAACTGTCACCACCACTGGGGCAGATGCAGGAAAAAAGGGCGGGGAGGGGGGAAGCAGAGGACAGATGCAGGGTGAGGCAGGGTTGCCAGCTTCTAAAAAATAAAGAAATACTACTGACATAGTATCTGACACACCCCTAAGAACCCTGCTCCTTGTCTTCCTCCCCATCTCTACTATGTGTTCCTTGCCTCGCCTCCCCCAGCAGTTCAAATCAATAACAGGCCGATACAGTAAGGCCGCTCAGAAAACGGGTGCTTAGTGTTGAGCATCTGTTTTATTAACGCATGCCCAGCCACCTCTCCAGGGCTCGCGATACTGTATTTAAATGAGGGGGTCACCCTAAAAAGGAGGCGCTAGGGACCATAGCGCGCACCCAGCGCCTCCTTAGCAGCGGAAGCCCAGGAGAGGTGGCTGGCAGCGGGTTTGGAAAACGGATGCTCAATTTTACGAGCGTCTGTTTTCCTAACCTGTGCACACCACCATGGATTAGGAAAACGGACGCTTGTAAAATTGAGGTTCTCTTTCCCTAAATTGACCACCAGCATGCTTTTTTTAATTTTAATTTTTTTTTAACCTTTTGGTTCCTCCAACTTAATATCACCACAATATTAAGTCGGAGGATGTACAGAAAAGCGTATTTTCTGCTTTTTTGGTACAGTTTTTTGGGCTGCTCAGAAATTAACGCCTGCCCTGAGCGTAAAATGTGCAGATCGGGCACACATTTTTTTGTCTGTACCTGGGGCAAATAGCTAATAGCCTCATCAACATATTTTTGCATGTGATGAGTGCTATTAATTTCGGGGAGGGTTTGGCCACGGGTTAAACAGTACGCTTAGCTGAGCACACTTTACTTTTCTGGTACAGGGCTGGACAAAGTCCCTCCCCAAGTAAATTCTCAGAGGAACATCCCTCCCACTTCGTTCAGCCATCTCAGGGGGTCATTTATCAAAGGCTTATCACACGCGATATGGCCCGTATCACATGCGATAAGCCTCTATTGCATGCGAAAAGGGCCTTTTCGCATGTGATATCATGCAAATTAGGGGGAGGGGAGGAGTCAGGGAGGGGCGGAGTCGGGGAGGGCCGGAGTCAGTGGTGTCTTCGCTGCTGGCGATAATGTTACTAACATTATCGTCAGCAGTGGCGCGCCGAATAGCACCACCTTTCACAGTGGTGCTATTCGGTGCGAAAGCCGGCAGCCGGCGTACCGCCGTGGTGCGAAGGCTGCAGGCTTTCGCAGGCCCGCTTCCCTGCCTCCCGTTTTCGCAGGATTCATCATTCTGCGAGGAATGATGAATCCAGGCCTCAGTGATTTGAAATATTTGATGTGGCCCTTTTTGTGAAAGATCAGGGTAACACTACTTTAAAATATCTCCTTAAGCCTGCACAACTGAATTAAACATAGATTTGTTAAGTGAGTCTATGTGACTTGTTAGGAAAAACTTCAGTCTTATCAACTTCTTCTAATCTTCTCCAAGATAATATGAGGCAGCATAGACATTACCAGAGTTTGCCTTGCTCCAACAGTTCTTATCAACACAGGGATCGTCTCTTGCAACTCACTTTGGTTACTAGAAACATAAGACATCTCTATCAAGGCTTCTCTCCTATTGTTTGCCACTTAAGCCATGTGCTGGCTCTCAGCTGTTACCCACACTGATGATGGCAAAACCCTGGCAGTCCTCTAGCTACTCTCGTTACTTATGAGATCTCCGACTCTGGTGTGTTCTTCCCAGGCTGGAACTGCACACACACACACCTCCTCAGATGCTTGTGCACCAGCCACATGCTAGAAGTCACTGCTCCCGGCAGTCTAGGGGGTATTCGCAGCTTCAGAGAAAGCAAGGTGTTATGAGTCAGAGAGGATGAAGCAGAAATCAGCCTAGGTCTCACTCCTTCTAAGGGCATCATAGAGCTTACAGCATTGTCCACCTGCTGGATGACAAAGGCCTCCAGAGTATCATAGTTCTCACCCTCCCTTTATGCTTCCTCATGAGGTTACTGTAAGTGGTTAAAAACCTCACAGCCTGGGGAAGCAGAGAAAGACCATGGAGACTAAATGGTGCTTGACTTAGCAGTGTGCACTTGTCATGAACACCTTGGGCCTCTCTCTCCCTGCTATAATGATTTTATTTGCAACATACCAATAGCCCAGCAGCCATGGGAATAATCATGCAGCTTGTATACAGCCAAACTATTTTAGAACAGATTGTTATATCTTGTTGGAAAGAGACAGGAGATTTTATTGATCTAATTCTAAGAATGATGTGCAAATGAGGCTGTTTCTTATGATATCAAAACAAAGCTTTGTTAATTAGAACCTTAAAACTAAGAGAGCAATAATTGCTGGCAAATTCACCCACATTATATTTATTTATTTGGCATACTTATATTATGCAAGATCCAAATATATGTGCAATGTGGATTACAAAATAACATCCATAATTTTACAGTAACAATCCTTTGGCTTGTCCCATGCACTCTGGCATTCTGTTTTTTTAACCCATTACTTTCACTGGGAGGCTCTTCCTTGCATCCATCACCCTTTCTATCTTTCTTATGTTACTTGTGAATTAACTTCCTCTAGCCTCATATCATGACCTCTTGTTTTGAAATTTTCTTTTAACCTAAAAATGTTTGTAGCTTATGTATTACCTTTGCCATTCTCCTCCTCCCTTCTCTCCTCCGCATTACACAGTAAGAAATGCTGAGTCTGAAGACCATTAATTTTTAACAGATATTTATTTGATATGCCATTTAGGTGTGGCAACTTCCTGATCAGCCACTAGATGGCCCTAGATCCCTGTCCATTGATTTTCCAGTTTAGTGAAAGACTTCAATCTGTGCAGCCCCTCCTCTGAGGTTGGTTGTGATTGGACGCTTCTTTTTATTTAGTAGGGCTAAGAGTAGGAACAGTGTGGTCATTCTGAGTTAGCCTTTGGAGAGTGAGGAGCAGATTTTTTTTTGTTTTCCTTGCTGGGTTGAGCCTACTAACCCAAAATAGTAGTTTTCCGTTAGAGGAGATTCCTCATCAGGATACTCCCTGCCTCCTTTTTGAGAGAGAGAGAGAGAGAAAGAGACTTTATTAAGATTTTTGGATATTCAGTAGCTGGTGTGAAACCCTGCACTCTTTGGTGAAGGCCATCCCCAAATCCAAGGGCCAGGGGCTGAAGACCAGTGTGTCTCTAGTCCCATCACAGAGAAGGGGCAGCAGTGACACCTTCACCCCGGAGTGAGATTTTTGATTTTGAAGAAAGATTTTTGAAGTGCAGAAAGTTCTATTTTTTGTTGTTGTTGTGAGGAGGATTTTGGGCTTGGGCTTGTATAAAAGGCTCCTGTGTGCATCAGACTTTTCTCACACGACAAGCAGGATAGTAGTCCTCACATATGGGTGACCTCATCAGGATGGAGCCCAATTACGGAAAACTTCTGTCAAAGTTTCCAGAACTTTGACTGGCCCCTACTGGGCATGCCCAGCATGGCACCAACCCTGCAGCCAGCAGGGGTCCCCCTTCAGTCTTCTTTTTTCCGTGCAGCAGTAGCCTCGCGGTAAAGGAGCTCTGAAGAGATTCCTGACAGGAATTTTCCTCACAGAATTACTAAAAGTTAATTTGCCCCACAGGAGTCCCTCCTCTAACATTTTTCAGACCGCGGTACTCCGGTAAGTTTTTACCTATTTTCTGTCGATTACCGTTGAGTTTGGCCCTCACGGCCTACTGGCCGTCGACCGTAACGCGGCTTGATTTTTTCCATGGCCATGGCGTCGGGGTTCCGTCAGTGCCCGGACTGTACCCGCAACATGTCTATCACAGACCCCCATAAAGTATGTGTAATGTGTCTAGGATGCGAGCATGATGTCTTCACCTGCACCAAATGTGCCCTAATGACACCAAAAGGTCGCAAGGCCAGAATGGAGAAGATGGAACTTCTCTTCTGTGCCCAAACCCCTACTCCATCCATTGCATCGACGTCATCAAAGCCGGCATCAGCGACTTCTTGGCCATCGATACCCTCTACTCCCCTTCAGGACCAAGGAGATCGCAGGGACAAACATTACCATTGACACCGTAAGTCTCGGACCATCGAGGGTGCGAAATCATTGATCTCGCCATCGTCCGAGATGCTGTTGAAGAGACCCCATCCAGAAAAGGCACCGACTGTTTCTGCGACTGGGTCACCGAGGCAACCCTCACCCGACAGGGGATCGAGAGCCGCAACTCCGCCTTTAATGGTGGTCCCTCTGGCTATGCCTCTGCCTCCCTCTTCTGTTCCGGAGCTGGGACTGCTTGCTCCAGGTCTCCGAGAAGAACTGGACTGGATGGTTCAGGAGGCTATTGACAAGGCAATGCAACAACTCCAGGTTCCTCCGGCACCGACACCGGTACCGATAGCGAAACCTATTATCGACCCGATTCTGGCAGCGCTGGCACTGCTGCTCTCCAGCATGGAAGCGCTCATGGCTGCTTTTCCACCAATAGATCTTGGGTCTCCGATGGCTCCGGTGCCCTCCCCACTTACAGTGTCATCAGGAGGAGAAACACTGTTCCGCATCCCTCCATCGGGAGTTCTGCCTCAGCCATCAATGCCGATACGTCCCTCGCCACCGATCCAACTATGGGTGCTGATACGTCCGTTGGCACCACTGAGCCATCCATCGATGCCCTCAATGCCTGTGCCGGTGCCTTTGATGCCATCATCGGTGCCTCCGATAATTCCTCCGATTCCTTCGGAGCCTAGACCAGGACATTCAGGATTCCAACCACCCTGTTCCCCTCTAGTTCCTAGAGGGACAAGTGCTGATCCTTATGATACTTGGGCTGATGATTCCTCGACAGACACCGATGATTTACCTTCACCACCTTCACCCACTGAAAGTAGGAAGCATTCTCCTCCAGAGGACCTCTCCTTTATAAACTTTGTGAAGGAAATGTCTGAATTGGTTCCCTTCCAATTGTGGACTGAACAAGATGATAGGCACCAGATGATGGAGTTGCTCCAATTCCTGGATGCTCCCAAGGTAATCACTTCTAGTCCCATCCATCATGTCCTTCTGGATCTCCTGAAGAAGAACTGGGAACATCCTGGCTCCATTGCTCCAGTCCACAGGGAAGCTGACACTACCTATTTGGTGCAGTCAGCTCCAGGTTTTCAGAAATCACAACTGGATCACCACTCTGTTGTGGTGGAGTCTGCACAGAAGAGAGCGAAGAGGTCAAAGCCTCACTCTTCTGTTCCCCCTGGCAAGGAACATAAGTTCCTAGATACTATTGGTTGCCGAGTCTTCCAGAGATCAATGCTCATCTCCCGAATTGCCGCCTATCAGCTTTATATGACCCAATATAACAGGGTCATTTTCAAGCAAATACAAGACTTCTCAGACTCCCTGCCTCAGCAATTTCAAGAACAGCTACAAACCCTAGTCAACAAGGGTTTTGAGGCATGCAAGCATGAGATCAGAACATCTTATGACATCTTTGATACCTCTACTACAGTATCTGCAGCTGCTATTTCGGCAAGAAGGTGGGCCTGGCTCAAGTCTTCTGACCTTCACCCTGAAGTACAAGACAGGTTATCTGACCTGCCTTGTGTCGGAGATAATCTGTTTGGCGAACAACTGTTTGGCAGAACTAAAGGACCATCATGAGATCCTGAGACACCTCTCTCTGATGCCGTCCGACTATTCTTCTAAACAACCCTTCAGGAAGGACTCTAAGAAGTCCTTCTTCTGCCCGAAGAAGTCCTATCCGCCACCAACCAGATCCCGTGCCACGAGACCTTTTCAAAAAGCACAGTCTCATCAAACCCGTAAACAAAAACCACAAGCAGCTCCTCAACCAGGGCCTGCTTCAGGTTTTTGACTTCCACTTAGAGAGCGGAAGCTAGATTCCACTGCCACACATACCAGTGGGAGGTCGATTGTGCCACTTCCACAACAAATGGCACTCAATCACCTCAGACCAATGGCAATAATTGCTCAGAGTTACCATCTGAACTTTCTCTCTGTGCCTCCGGACTCCCCACCTCTGCCGATGTGGAAAACGTCCGATCACTCCATTCTTCTGGATCAAGAGATCTCCCTCCTTCTCCAGTCCAATGCAATAGAATCCGTACCATCCTCTCAGCACGGCCTAGGGTTCTTCCTAATCCCCAAATAATCGGGAGGCGTTCATCCTATTCTGGACCTGCGGGACCTAAACAGGTACCTCCAGCGAGAGAAGTTCAAGATGGTCACCTTGGGCTCGCTTCTTCCTCTTCAACAAAGAGAAGACTGGCTCTGCTCTCTGGACCTTCAGGACACATACACTCATATGGCGATAACTCCATCTCATCGCAAATACCTGAGGCCCCAAGCACTATCAATACCGAATGCTCCCATTCGGTCTAGCGTCTGCGCCACGAGTCTTCACAAAATGCCTCTTAGTCGTTGCAGCCTTCCTCAAGAGTCAAGGTGTTCACGTCTACCCCTATCTGGATGACTGGTTAGTCAGGGCTCCCACTCAGCAAGCTGCTCTGTCGTCCCTCAATCTAACCTTACACACCTTAATTTCATTAGGATTTCTAATCAATTACGAAAAATCCTATTTAGTCCCATCTCAAACCTTGTCGTTCTTTGGGGCAGACTTGGACACTTTATAGGCAAAGGCTTTCCTACCTCGACAGCAAGCACAAACTCTCGTGTCTCTTGTTCACCAGCTGCAGTCTCAGCACTCTGCGACCGCATGCGACTTTCTCATCCTTCTAGGACACATGGCGTCCTCAGTCCACATCACACCAATGGCCCGCTTGGCCATGAGAGTCATGCAGTGGACTTTAAGGTCTCAATGGAACCAATCCCTCAACCCCTGTCGACCTTTGTCTACGTCACCGATTCACTCCGTCTGTCTTTCGCCTGGTGGAACAATCAGAACAATCTCTTCCAGGGTTTGCCCTTCCAGACTCCAGGCCCTCAAGTCATGCTCACCACTGACGCTTCCAACCTCGGATGGGGAGCCCACATGGCCAATCTGCAGACACAAGGCAAGCCAAAGGAAGCCAAACACCAAATAAATTTCCTGGAGCTTCGAGCAATCAGATATGCTCTCAGGGTATTTCAGGATCACCTCTCAAATCAAGTCATCCTGATTCAGACGGACAACCAGGTGGTCATGTGGTACATCAACAAGCAGGGAGGCACAGGCTCCTTCCTTCTGTGTCAGGAAGCTGCGCAGATTTGGGCAGAAGCTCTCTCCCATTTGATGTACCTCAGGGCCACCTACTTGCCGGGAGTGAACAATGTGCTGACAGACAAGCTGAGTTGCTTCTTTCAACCGCACGAGTAGTCTCTCAACCCCTCGGTAGCGAACTCCATCTTCCAACAATGGGGATATCCTCGGATAGACCTCTTTGCGTCTCCTCAAAACCGCAAGGTGGAGAATTACTGCTCTCTCATTCGCAGCAAACACTCTCAGCCCAGAGACGCATTCTCCCTCTCATGGACAACCAGTCTGCTCTATGCATTCCCTCCATTTCCTCTTCTCTCAAAGACTCTCATGAAGTTATGTCAGGACAAGAGAGCCATGATCCTGATAGCACCTCACTGGCCACGCCAAGTGTGGTTTCCAATACTTCAGGATCTCTCCATCCGCAGGCACATTCCCTTGGGAAAGGACCCGCTTTCTGATCACTCAAAATGACGGGTGCCTACGCCATCCCAATCTTCCTGCCTTGTCCCTGACAGCATGGATGTTGAAAGGTTAATCCTTCAGTCACTTAACCTTTCTGAACCAGTTTCCCATTTCTTGATTGCTTCACGGAAGCCTTCCACAAGAAAATCTTACTGTTATAAATGGAAAAGGTTCACATCATGGTGCTCTTCTCAGTCCCTTGACACCTTTTCCTGTCCAGTTCCGAAGTTTCTGGACTATCTCTGGCATCTGTCAGAGTCAGGTCTTAAGACATCTTCCATCAGAATGCATGTCAGTGCGGTAGCTGCCTTCCATAAAGGTGTCGGGGATGTCCCTATATCAGTACAATCCCTTGTAACACGTTTTTTGAAGGGCTTGCTCCACATCAAGCCTCCACTACGTTCTCCGGCCCTTCTTGGGACCTTAATCTGGTTTTGGGTCGGCTCATGAAACCACCATTCGAGCCTCTTCACTCTTGTGAACTTCGATATCTCACATGGAAAGTGATTTTGTTTTGGCTATCACTTCAGCTTGCAGAGTTAGTGAATTGCAGGCCCTAGTTACCTATCCGCC